>NC_057798.1:317618494-317934745 GCF_018294505.1 Triticum aestivum
TCCGACTGTGGCATTTCTTTTCAAGCCCTTTCTGTGACGTCACCCCGACGTCCGACTGAGGTATTTCTTTTTAAGCCCTTTATGTGGTGTCGCTAAGACGCCCGACTGTGGCAGCTTTTTCTTATATTTATTTGTTCACCTTTCGAGGCGTCGCTTCAGACACCCGATCGGAAATTATTTATGTTCTGTTGGGATTTCAGGCGGACTACCGCCGTTTCCCTTTTGCTTACCTTGTTATGATAATTTTTGAATGAACATTGGTGAATTTATTCATGACGCATCCATGCATGCATTTGGTATATCTTACGTCCGAACTGTCTTGCGAGTACTTTCAAAGTACTCACTGGCTTGTTGATTTGGCCAGATGCTGACGAAGGCGATTTCATGGATGAAGAGTTCGATAGCGAGTCCGACACTTAGAGGAGTCCCAGTCAGTCTCGTGTGACCCTGGATTTGGTCACTGTTTTATATCCGCTTCCGCTACCAAATAAATTCATTGAGCCTCACCTCGACGCTCGACGAGATGATAGACTTAGAGTCTTGTATTTCTCTCCCCGCTGTGTTTTTCCACCACCGGCCTATCCTCGAGTCAGTAGTATGTCTCCACACCACTGTGTCATGTCCGCCATTATGTATAATTATTGGTGTGCTTGTAATAATTTGGTTGAGCAACCGCAGTTCGACCCTGTAATATATTTTATGCTACTGGCTTATTGTATCAAGAAATTGTCTACCAGTGAGGAGGATTTCTCTCATACTGGACTCAAAAGATTGGTTTCTCAATAAATATTTTTATTGGAAAACCGGTCGTGACAAGCTTGGTACCAGGCTGACTGTAGGAAGCCACTAGGTGCGATCACTAATTAGTTATTAGCATGATAGAGCTAATTTATATTTTTGCAATTGTAGTCATTTTCTGTCAGTCAACATAAATTTATGATCTGACCCTGCAGAATTTTTGCCTACTTTTGTAGATGGCCGATATCAGCTGCGAGTCTCAGACCTTCGCCAACGTGCCCGATGGGTTCGTCAAACTTCTTTCTTTCATCGTTCAGGTCGCGATGGGGCCATCCGTGCGCCCAGTCTTCACACTCTGCCAGCACCGAGTCAACGACAGTCTGACCATGCACCAGGCCGCGGTGCAGTTCAAGGGAGGGCGTGGTGAGTTACGCCGCTTCCGGTTCGTGGGAAGAGCAATGCCTACGGAGAGGCATGCTATGCAGATGGCAGCCCGCGAGGCGATAGCTCGTCTCAGGGATGTCCTTCCCATGATGAAGACTCATCGTTACCGTTATCTTCCGTGCCATGTGCCTTACACCTGTCACTACGCATACTCCTGTCCCAGAGGAGAACGAGACGAGGCTTTTGAGATGCTCATTGAGTATCTCCGGGCCCTGGAGGCAGCCTTCGACAACCTGGTGGACGACTTCGTAGCTACCCGCATGGACTCAGTCCATGGCTGTGCCTCCAACAGGAGGGAGCTCCTACCCATCGCTCCGCCACTGACTTTGGTCTCGTCCTCAGCATCTTATACGCCTACTCGTCGCCTGCCTTCTACCGAAGAATTCAACCAAGTCATTGCACCCACTTCAGCGCGCACTGCACCACCCTTCGCGCCCACTCCTGTACGTGTTGCTCCGCCCCTGGCAACCGCTCCGTCCACTCTGCGCAACACTACACGTATGGAGCCCATTAGCGAGGAGGAAGTCGAGTCCCCAACCTCGCTACGCCTCGCCCTCGGCAGGGCAAAGAAGGTCGTCAACATCTCTGCCTGAGTACGCTTAACTGCCGTGTATTGTATCGCTTTCTAAGATATGTACATAGGTTGTGAGAAGTAGCCTGTTTGCGCATCATGTAGGATCTGGAGAAGTGCACTAGCCTAAATAACATGTCAGGATTTCGTACGCATATCCTGAGTGATGTATTGTATAATTACCAACCGCATGTAAGATATGTAATGAGCAGTCCTTCTCCGTGCGCAAGTTGATTTGTTTTTCTTAAGTACGCCGAGTTATTTAATTCTATCTGCCAGCTTTATGCATTTATGGTTTTGTTTTGTGACTCTTTCCGCTTTTCTTATGAGTTTTACAAAAAAATATATCCCCAGAGTGAAAAATGTCTCGTCCTTGGACACGCTCCATGCCAACTCCACCAGAGGAAAATTATGATACACAACCCAACAACGAGTTCACCCAGGGACAGTCAAGCCAACAGGGCAGTGAATCGGCACTTTCACAAATGTGCCGCCTTTATGAGCAGAGTCAGCAACAACATCGGGAGATGATGAACCAAGTCATCAACATGGGAAATCACCATGGACAGTATCAACAGCATTCCAAGTTATCTGAACTACAGAAGACACGTCCTCAAACATTTTCTCACACTAACAAGCCTCTTGAAGCCGAGGACTGGCTTCGAGATATGGAGAGGAAATTAATTATTGCAAAATGTTCAGATCTCGAGAAAGTACTATATGCTCCACACTATCTCACAGGAGCAGCCGCATCGTGGTGGGAGAATTTTCTGCACATGCATCCCAACGAAAATAACATAACCTGGGATGATTTCAAGGCAGGTTTCCGTGGTGCACATATTCCTAAGAGTATTATGAAAATCAAGAAGAGAGAATTCGATGACCTCAAACAAAGGAACATGACAGTGTCAGATTACAACAGTCAATTTACCCTATTATCCCGCTATGCCAATGAGGAACGTATGACTGAAATCAAGAAGATGGAGAAATTCCTTGACGGTCTGGCGCCCGCGCTTAAATGCCAACTGGTCGTGCACACTTTTCCTGATTTTAAAACACTGGTGGACAAAGCCATTACTCTGGAAAATGAGAGACGCAGTCTGGAAGATATCCGCAAGCGAAAAAGGGACCAGACTAATCACGCTCGCAATCACCGAAGCAAGACAGATTTTCAAAAGGGTGGGACACACAAATTCTCATCCAACGCCTCACGCCCAATCAAGAATTTTCATGCAAGGGACAAGGAATTCACCTATCGCCCCGGCGTTACTTGTTACGCTTGTGGAGAAGAAGGGCACTATGCCAAACAGTGCCCCAAGCCAAGGAGTTCAACCCCAAAGCCAAACAACGGCGGCAATAATTCAGCACCCAAGCGAAACAATTTCAATCCCAACAATAACCACAGGAAGGGTCATCTGAACCATGTAACCAAAGAGGAGGCACAAAATGCTCCGGATATCGTACTCGGTACGTTTCCTGTTAACACAATACCTGCAATGGTTTTGTTTGATTCTGGAGCTTCTCACTCTTTCATTTCGAAAAGTTTTGCTTTGCAAAATAAGTTTTCGATACTTCCTTTGGAGAAATCCATGATCATCAAGTCCCCTGGGATTCAGCAAGTTTCTCAAAATTACTGTCAGAATGTGGTCATTGAGTTCGAAGGATTGGAGTTTCACGCAAATCTTATTGTATTGGAAAATAAAGGACTGGATGTCATCCTAGGGATGGATTGGCTAACCACCAATAAAGGTTTCATCGACTGTTTCAACAGGACCGTGATTCTCACACACCACCAAGGGAAGACAATAAGAGTATCAGCCAAGGAAAGAAAAAGACCCCGGCAACCGAGATTAAATAAGGTGGACGTTTCTGAGCTAAACAAGGTTCCAGTAGTGTGTGAATTTCCAGATGTATTCCCTGAAGAGCTGCCAGGCATGCCACCAGACCGAGAAATAGAATTTCGCATTGAGCTAGCGCCAGGAACCGCCCCCATATACAAGAAACCATACAGAATGGCACCATCCGAGTTGGTCGAGTTGAAGAAGCAAATAAAGGAATTACTGGAAAAAGGATACATTCGAGCCAGCTCCTCACCTTGGGGGTCACCAATTTTATTTGCCAAAAAGAAGGATGGAACGCTGAGATTGTGTATTGACTATCGAGCACTTAACATGGTCACAGTCAAAAACAAATACCCGATGCCAAGGATAAACGATTTGTTTGATCAACTTGCTCAGGCCAAGGTATTCTCAAAAATTGACTTAAGGTCAGGATACCATCAATTGAAGGTACGAACGGAAGATATCCCCAAAATGGCCTTCACCTCCAGATATGGACTGTACGAGTTCACAGTGATGCCATTTGGATTAACTAACGCCCCAACATATTTTGTTCACCTCATGAACAAAGTATTTATGAAGTTTATGGACAAGTTCGTCGTGGTATTCATCGACGATATTCTGGTATACTCCAAGACACCAGAAGAGCACGCAGAACATCTCAGGGTTGTGCTAGGAGAGCTAAGAAAACACCAATTGTATGCCAAGTTCAGCAAGTGTGAATTTTGGCTAAGATAGGTAGGTTTTCTAGGCCACGTGCTGAGTCAAGACGGTATCGCAGTGGACCCAGAGAAAGTTAAGGCCGTACTTTACTGGAAATCACCAGCCAGCGTAACGGACATACGGAGTTTCTTGGGAATGGCAGGATATTACCGCAGATTTATTGAAGGATTTCCACCATAGCCAAGCCTATGACACAGTTGCTCAAGAAAGATAAGAAGTTTGAGTGGACAGAAGCCTGCGAGAAAAGTTTCCAAGAGCTAAAGCGGAAATTAACAACAGCACCGGTATTAATTGTACCCGACATACACAAGAATTTTGAAGTATATTGTGACGCGTCCAGAAAAGGTCTCGGATGCGTGTTGATGCAGGAAGGCAAGGTTGTCGCCTACGCATCAAGGCAACTTCGCAAGCATGAGGAAAATTATCCCACTCATGACTTAGAAATGGCAGCAGTTATTCATGCACTCAAGGAATGGAGGCATTTCTTACTTGGGAATCGATGTGAAATATATACGGATCACAAAAGTCTCAAATATATTTTCACGCAGCCAGAACTAAATTTACGGCAACGACGCTGGTTGGAATTGGTAAAGGATTATGATGTTGGGATCCATTACCATCCAGGGAAAGCAAATGTAGTGGCCGATGCCCTGAGTCGGAACCCCAGCTCCGACGGAAACTATCTGCACAGCTTAAGGCCCGAATTCCATCAAGAATTTGCCAAGCTCAACTTGATAATGGTAGCAGAAGGCACCATATCAAACTTGGAAATACAAACCAACCTTGTGGAGAAAATTAAAGAAGCTCAGCCCGGTCACCCCAGCATTGAAAGAATTAAAAGAAAGTTGAATATGGGCAAGGCCTCGAAATTCGTCATAGATAATGAAGGAATATTATGGTACGGAGAAAGGCTATGCGTGCCAAACTTAGAAGATCTTAAACAGCAAATTTTAGCTGAAGCACACACCACTCCATATTCGATCCACCCTGGAGGAACCAAAATGTATAAGGATATTCAGGAAAGATTTTGGTGGCACGGTATGAAGAAGGACATAGCCGCCTTCATTGCATGTTGCGACTCATGTCAACGCATAAAAGCTGAACATCAGAGACCAGCCGGACTACTGCAACCAAACAAAATACCTGAGTGGAAATGGGATGAAATAGGGATGGATTTTATTGTCGGACTACCTCGGTCACGACACGGGAATAATGCCATATGGGTCATCACTGACAGGTTGACCAAAGTGGCACACTTTATTCCAGTGAAGACAACCTACACCACTCAGAGGCTTGCCAGGATTTATCTTTCCCGCATAGTTTGTCTGCATGGTGTCCCGAAGACTATAATATCTGACAGAGGCACTCAGTTCGTCTCAAGATTTTGGGAGCATTTACAACAGGCTCTGGGAACCCAACTAGCCTTCATTACCGCATACCATCCACAGACTGATGGACAAACTGAACGCGTAAACCAAATTTTAGAAGACATGCTGAGAGCATGTGTCCTCACATATGGAACCAGTTGGGAAGAAAGCCTGCCATACGCCGAGTTCACGTATAACAATAGCTACCAGGCCAGCCTACAAATGGCACCATTTGAGGCTTTGTACGGACGGAGATGTCGTACCCCGTTAAATTGGTCAGAGACCGGAGACAGCCGCATCTTCGGACCAGACATGCTCAGAGAAGCCGAGGAAAAGGTCAAGCTAATCAGAGACTGACTTAAGACCGCTCAAAGTCGACAGAAGAGTTATTATGATCAGAAACATCGTAGGGTCAGCTTCGAACCCGGTGAGTTCGTATACCTAAGAGTATCCCCTATGAGAGGATTGCAACGATTTAAGATTAAAGGAAAGTTAGCACCAAGATTCATTGGACCATTCTGCATAGTGGCACGAAGAGGCACTGTAGCCTACCAGCTAGACTTACCCGAAGACTTGTCCGACATTCACGACGTGTTCCACGTCTCTCAGTTAAGGAAGTATGTAAGCAACCCAGAGAAACAAGTATCCCATGAAAACATTGATGTGCAGCCAGACCTCACTTATCGAGAATGTCCCGTAAGAATATTAGAGGAGTCTGAAAGGAGGACCCGACAGAAGACCATCAAGTTTTTCAAAGTCTAGTGGAGCAATCACACCGACAGTGAAGCAACTTGGGAAAGCGAGGATTTTCTTCGGACTGAGCATCCACACCTATTTAAGGATCAGCTGAAATCTCGGGGACGAGATTTTTCCTAAGGGGGTAGGTGTTGTGACACTCTAAAATTTTTATTTGGTTTTTATGAAAGACTTTGTAGTTTTTGAGGAGAGGCTATTTTAAAATTTTTCTTTTTCAGAAAAACCTTCCACTTAAAAACTTCCTTTGCCTTGGCAAGGATTTTATTTTTTTCAAACCTTGGTGTTTGATCTTTGAAACTTCTTCTCTGTTGGTTCTCTCAAATTTAATTTTTGAGTTTAAATTGTTTTCTTTTAAAATAAAGCTCTATGAAAATTTGGGGATTTTCATATCTTGGAACCACCCTTGGCTTTGCATTGTTTCCATGTGGTAAAACCCCTCCAAAACCTCCCCTACACCTTGTGATCAACCTAAGTTCTCTGTCCCAACTAATCCAAACAAGTTTTGGATTTTATTCTAATTATTTTTCCCTCTCAAATCAATTCTGAAAATTATCTTGAGCCCAAATGATTTTCAAAGCAAGTACCATATTGCATTTGAGTTTTGACCTCAAACCAACTCTCCTGGATAGTCCTTTGTACCCACGACCCAGAACCATCTTGATCCATTCCTTCTCTTTTCAAAATTTTCAAAATTCAGCCTCTGCAAGTTTGGACCAGATTTGCCAAATTTGATGAAATTCATATCTACACTACTCCAAAAATTCCACCAAAATTCAGGCAACCTATGTGAGCAATGAGAAGCCACTCCACCAAGTTTCAGCTCAAGGAAAAATCCCTAGATGCCATTTTCATTCTGTCGAACACCTTGCGGGCACTGTTACTATTCAAAAAATTCAGAAAAGTTCAGTTTCAGTGTCGTGTGCGTTCGTCAGTTCCTCTCACGCGCTCACAGTGCCTTTGGCACGTTCCTCTTCTACTGTCTGGAGCACTGCACGCTCACTTGGCCTCTTCCTGGCGTCGGTGGCACGATGGCCCGCCCTCGCCGGAGTCTTCCGCGGCGTCGGGACCTCCCGTGGCGGCTGACAGGGGACAAGAACGGCGGCTCAACGCCGTTCCGCGCCGCCCAGCGCTCCCTGGCTCTCCGCGTGGCCTCATGCACGCCAGCGCACCCCCGTTGCACCGTCGCCGTGGCCCGACAGCCCTGGACACGCTCTCTGCCGCCAACGGACCCGCGCCGTCCCGTTCCGACCAAAGCCTGCCCTAAGCTCCTAATCCAAGTCCGGTTAGCATCAAAACGGACCCAGTAAACTCCCACGACGGCGCTCGACTCCCTAATCACCCCCGACTGAGCACTGCGCCACCGTAACCATCGCCGGAAATCCCCGTCCACGGCCACCGCCTCGGGCTGCCTATAAAAAGGGCCCCCGAGCTCACCCTTGTGCACGCCTCATCCCCACACCTCACCAACGCCACGCCAGGCCACTAGGGGGACCCCGAGGAGGTCTTCCCCCTCAACTCCGGCCGCCCCGATCCGCCTCGGCCGCCACCTCGATTCGCTCCGGTGAGGCCGTCTCCGGCGCCCAAACCCCGTTCGTTACCCTCTCTAGCTACCAGGAGCATAACCCCCTCCTCAATTTGATCACTGCAGCTCTCTCTGACGAAGTCCGCAACCACCCGAACCGCCGTCCGCCGGAGCAAAGCTCGCCGTCGACGTGGGGCTCACCGACCGCCACCACCACCACCAACCGACGCGGAAGGGCGCCCTGAACACGGAGGTACCCTCCGATCTCTCTGCCTCGCCGTGGATCGCCGCCGGCGACCACCGCGGCTCTCGGGCACCGGCAAGATCTGCCACCCCGTTCATATTTTCAAACCTGACAAGCGGGACCCGCTGTCAGCCTCTTTGTTCTTCCTAAACAAAACGTTTTCTGAAAACGTCTTCTTCCGAATACGCTTTCCCTCTGGACTGGCGTAGTCGCTACCGAAGCGCTTTCTGTTTTTATAACCTAGCCCCTAGAAAACTTCTGTTTCATTACAGATGAGTCCCTGGACAAAAACCTTTATATCTTTTAAACAGAAAGGTATTTTTGGTTGATTCTTTTTTTGTTCTCTTTAAAATTTTGTCTAGTTTTTATCAGATTTATTTGGAAAATATTTGGTATACTTTCTGTGCACTCCTTGGTATTCACGATAGCGCATATATTTTCTTTATACCGTAGATACCGAAGGAGGTGACGGAGCCGTGAACTTCACCGAGCTAGGCTTCGACTACTCTGAACCAGGCAAGCATGTTTGAACTTTTGATATGATGAGTGTCTTGGCATGTTTTGCATTTAGTTAGTTTCATGGCATGTTGATAAGCATATCGATGAATGTTATTTTATGCGATAATGAGGTAAGTGAGTTCGATGATCCATAAGTGGATGGATGTGAGTATGAATGGCCATGTGTTGGCATGAGGATGGGTGAGATGGCAGTGTTGTAGCATGCCAGTCTCATGCCGGACTATGTGACTTCAGTGCCAAACCGTATCGGTCCAGTTCCTTTCATTTCCTTCCCTGTACTACCACATGTTTTCCGCAAGGAATATGGTTTAGTAAGTTGCAAACCGCTTTTCTGGTACACACCAAAAGGAGAGGCCGTGATGATGGTTCCATGGCCCTGGATTAAAGCCAGTCATCCGGTCAGGGGGCATGGGTGTTTCCGGTTGGGACCGAGAGGGGGGCACCCCTTAGAGCGCGCGTATATAAATTTGATCCCATGCTATTCGAGATTGTGATCTCCCCGTCTCAAAAGTTTTTCTTGGACGATGTCTAGGGTGATTCCTAGCATCGAGAGGTATGATGGGTGTGTACTGGTTAGCTGTGTTTTCTTCCGAAATACCGTAAACGGAACTAGTCCTTCGTGACTACGGAAATCCGTTGGCTGTGGGAATAGTTTTGTACAAACTCTGCAGAGTCATATATCCCTCCACGTCATCTATTCCATGTCCAAATTCGTATTATCTTGTCCTAACAATGACAGTGTTGATGACAGAGACTCCGGTGTTTCGCATGAGTGCTAATTCCGGTTAAATGATATTCCTGTGGATGGACTAACCCATTTATTCTTATGAATTAAAAGTTTATTATGATTATTATTTATCTGTCCATAAAAGCCCTTTCTGTGATGTCGCCCCGACGTCCGACTGTGGCATTTCTTTTCAAGCCCTTTCTGTGATGTCGCCCCGACGTCCGGCTGTGGCATTTCTTTTCAAGCCCTTTTTGTGATGTCGCCCCGACGTCCGACTGAGGCATTTCTTTTCAAGCCCTTTCTGTGATGTCGCCCCGACATCCGACTGTGGCATTTCTTTTCAAGCCCTTTCTGTGACGTCGCCCCGACGTCCGACTGAGGTATTTCTTTTTAAGCCCTTTATGTGGTGTCGCTAAGACGCCCGACTGCGGCAGCTTTTTCTTATATTTATTTGTTCACCTTTCGAGGCGTCGCTTCAGACACCTGATCGGAAATTATTTATGTTCTGTTGGGATTTCAGGCAGACTACCGCCGTTTCCCTTTTGCTTACCTTGTTATGATAATTTTTGAATGAACATTGGTGAATTTATTCATGACGCATCCATGCATGCATTTGTTATATCTTACGTCCGAACTATCTTGCGAGTACTTTCAAAGTACTCACTGGCTTGTTGATTTGGCCAGATGCTGACGAAGGCGATTTCATGGATGAAGAGTTCCATAGCGAGTCCGACACTTAGAGGAGTCCCAGTCAGTCTCGTGCGACCCTGGATTTGGTCACTGTTTTATATCCGCTTCCGCTACCAAATAAATTCATCGAGCCTCACCTCGACGCTCGACGAGATGATAGACTTAGAGTCTTGTATTTCTCTCCCCGCTGTGTTTTTCCACCACCGCCCTATCCTCAAGTCAGTAGTATGTCTCCACACCACTGTGTCATGTCCGCCATTATGTATAATTATTGGCGTGCTTGTACTAATTTGGTTGAGCAACCGCAGTTCGACCCTGTAATATATTTTATGCTACTGGCTTATTGTATCAAGAAATTGTCTACCAGTGAGGAGGATTTCTCTCATACTGGACTCAAAAGATTGGTTTCTCGATAAATATTTTTATTGGAAAACCAGTCGTGACATCTTCATTACTTCTACCTAACTACACCACCTACATTAATGCATCTCCTTTCTATTTTTCCTTCCCCTCCACTAGTTGAAGTTGTCTCCTCTCAAATTAGGTAGCTAGGTAGATGTAGGATTTAGTTAAGTGACCTATTTGCCCCCTAACTAGATCTATCTTTGTCAAGAAGAGCATTGTGCACTTTTGATCTCCCTACAACATCATCTCCACCGTGTGCTTGATCTCGAGATAGAGGTGATGAAAATTTCATGCTTTTGCAAAATGGAAATATATTTATGTGTGTGTGATATGTTTGTGGAAATTGTGTGTGTGGCATGAGTTGACGCCAAATTGTGCTTTTGAGTTGCCTATGTTTTGCCGAAATGTTGATTTATTTCCGTTTCGGCGAATTTCGGGTAAACTCTAGATCCATATATGTCCTATTTTTATGGAAGGTCATGCCGAATTTTTGTATGACTTTGATGCATGCACGCATTTTTATAATCAATTTGTTTTATTATTACCGTGCATACAATCATGATGGTCAGTGGAACGATGGTGGACAGGTGGTTGCGGTCGGCGGTCCAGGACATGAAAGAAAATAACCAGACAGAGGTTTTATGCCCGTGTCGAAAATGCAAAGGAATAGTTTGGATCGACCCCTATGATGATGGTCGTGTCGAAGCGCACCTGCTCATGACTGGTTTCATGGATGGCTATACTCGGTGGATAACTGAAGACGAGGATGACGATGTTGAGGATGCTGACGGGGCAGGCAATGATGACACGGGGCAAGACGAAGAGATGATCGATAATGGCGGCGGTGAAGAGGCCGGACATGGTGGCGGAGAAGGGGCCGGACATGGCGGCAGAGAGAACAACATGGACTCCACGTAGCAGAGTTCGTCGGTACTAAGTTCAATCATGCGGGACCCTCATGTTCAAGCATTGCTTCGCCAGGAGACGAGTACTGAGAGAGATGATTCTAGAGAGGAGGCTAAGCTGGAGCAACTAGTGGTAGACTCGAACACTCCATTGTATTATGGTTGCAATCCTGAGGTGACCCGCTTGAGTTTCACGCTCCAACTCCTGAAGACGAAGGCTAAAAACAAATGGACCGACACTAGCCTCGATGAGCATCTCAAGTACCTAAAGGATGTTCTTCCCGCGGGTAATCTAGGTCCTACTAGTGTTGATGAGGCCAGGAAGATCGTGTGCTCTCTTGATCTGCCACAGTTAGATACCATGCATGCATGAACGATTGCATAATTTATCGGAAGGAGCACGCGGAAAAAACAAGTTGTCCGTGTGCAATGCTTCTCGATACAAGAAGGCCGGGAAGAAATGTCCCCAGAAAGTTGTATGGTACATACCGATCACTCCCCGTCTCCAGAGGTATTTTGTAGATCTCAAGGAAGCAAAGCTAATGCGCTGGCACGCGGAGAGGAAGAAGCCCGATGATGGAGATGATTTGAAGCTGAGACGCGTGAAGGATGGAAGCCAGTGGAGAGCCTTGAACAACTTCTATCGGTATTTTGAATGTGATGCAAGGAACATCGTGCTCGGCGCGTGTACCGATGGCATGAATCCGTTTGGCAACCAGAACACCAACCATAGCACATGGCCTGTGTTTGTATGGATGTACAACCTCCCCCCCTGGTTGTGCATGAAATCGAAGTACATTCACATGAGTATGCTTATTCAAGGGCCTAAACAACCAGGACATAATATTAATTTGTATTTGGGGCTACTTCAAGAGGAGTTAGACACGTTATGGAAAACACCGGCCAAGACATGGGACGCCAGCAAAGGCGATTATTTCAACATGAGAGTCGCGCTGATCACGACAGTGCACGACTATCTCGGTTACGGATATGTGGCAGGCCAGGTGTGCCATGGATATTGCGGATGCACGCGGTGCATGGATGATACGACGTTTCAGCAGCTAACATCAAGGAAAGATGGCGGGTCTGGGAAAATTCTGTACATGGGGCATCGAAGATGGGTTGAACAGGACGACCCGTGGAGAAACCGTGGAGATCTATTCAATGGTCACTCTGAGCATCGAGGACCTCCACGTAAGTGGAGCGGTGCTGAAATCGATGAGCTGTTGAAAAATAGGAAGGAGTGCCCCGCGCCGGAAAGACGATGAGAAAGGCGCCGGAGCCGCTGCTGAAGGTATGGAAGATGAGGTCTATGTTCTGGGACTTGGAGTACTGGCACAAACTCGATACACCTCATTGCCTTGATCAAATGCATATCTGTAAGAATGTCCTTGAGAGCTTGCTCACAACACTGATGAACATGTCGGATAAGACCAAGGATGGGCCGAAGGCAAGAAAAGACTTGCAAGATTTGAAAATCAGGGAAGATCTGCACATGCCGCCGCATAAAATGTCAGACGAGACAGAGACGGAGACAGAGGCACGGGAGAAGAAGGGCAAGAAAATAAAGAAATAGGATTATTGACCCCCTTCTTGGTTCACCTTAAGTCAGGCTGAGATCAATCAATTCTTTAAGTGCCTTACCTGAGTCAAAGTTAGTTCCGGTTACTGTGGCAAGATAAGCAGGTATCTAGACACGGACAAGAAAAGGTTCAGCGGGATGAAGTCTCATGACTGTCATGTGATGATGACGTAGATACTACCTATTACCCTTAGAGGGATAATGGACAAGCACGTCCATGACACGCTTATTGGTCTCTGCAACTTTTTTGACGTGATGGTGCAGACCAGTCTCGAAAGTCGATCAGTTTGAAGGAGCTCTGAAGGCTACAGGAAGAGATCGTTGTGATACTGAATGAGCTTGAGATGTACTTCCCGCCCGCATTCTTTGACGTGATGGTGCATCTGTGTGTCCATATTGTGGATGACATAATAGACCCGGGGCCGTCATTCCTGCACAACATGATGTCGTTTGAGAGGATGAATGGGATCATCAAAGGATTTGTTCGTAACATGTCCCGTCCGGATGGAAGCATTGTCCAGGGCTATTTGACACAAGAGTGCATCTCTTTCTGTGAGAATTTTATATATGGCGCAGACCAGCTGCCTGGTGTTAGTGTTGGTTTGCCCATTAACAAGCACGATGGGATGCTCGAAGGAGATGGTCACTGCAATGGTCGCAGGGAACTGCACGTGGCATACTCAGACCGATGCAGCGACTTTGACAGAGCAAACTTGGTAGTGCTACAACACCTAGACGAGGTAGATCCTTTTGTGGCACTGCACAAACAAATTATCGCAAAGAAGTATCGTGACCCGGGGGTATGCAGGACAAACGCCAAAGTTACTAGAGAGCACAACTCCACTTTCCTGCAATGGTTCAAAGAGCATATTATTGCTAATCCCCCGTAGGAGGGCTCTAAGGACGGATTGCTCATATACGCCTTAGCACATGGCCCCTCGCCCAACCTCGTAACCTATCAGGCATATGATATCAACGGATACATGTTCTACACGGAGGCCAAAGATATGGACAGTGATGATCAGAACTCAGGGGTGACGATGGAATGCATGACCGACAGCGACAACGGCGCAACTGAGTGATTTTATGGAAGGGTCGAGGAGATCTGGGAGCCTGACTACTCTGGACTGCACAACATGACGATGTTCCGTGTCAGATGGGCAAAGAATTTCAAAAGAGAAAACCGGATTTTCACTACCATGAGTATACCCGACGCCAAGAGCGCTACCGTGAATGCTATCGAAAAAAATGAGCCATGGGTAGACGCTAAGCACGTGACACAATGCTTCTTCATAACCGACCCATGCAATCCCAGTCGTGTTGTCGTGAGGAGAGGCAAAAGGAACATCATTGGAATGGATGGAGTCGCCAACAAGGAATACTATGATCAGTACGGAAACCCAATGAGGGAAGATGACGATGATGATGAAGTATACGTCAAAAGAAGAATCAATACTACGTTACCTAAGAAAAATCATACTCCATGGAAAAGGCAAAGTCACAATGAGGGGCTCAATTATTCTTCGACGAACAAGAAGGGAAAGAAGTTGACCCAAAAACGAAAACGTCAGCGCTGAGGAACCGTATGTTATCGGTCAAATGATGTAATATATATATATATATGTTCCTATTTAGTATACACACTTAGCCATTATTATGCATGGGTCCAATGATGTAATATATATGTTCCTATTTTGCATACATATTTAACCGTCAAATGATGCAATATATATCGCCCTCCCTTCGTTCACTGCTCTCGGGAAATAAAAGTGGGAGAGAATAAAGGAAAAGAAAAAGGAAAACTGGCAGTAGTAGTAGCGCATTTCGTATAAACCGCTACAGCTACTGAAGGTAGTAGTAGCGCATTTCGTATAAACCGCTACAACTACTGAAGGTAGTAGTAGCGCGTTTTGTCCAAATGCACTGCTGCTACGTCCACTTAACCCAAAATTCTCACTATCCCTGCTTCATCCCGCATTTCCCCCCCAAATCCCCACTCTATCTTCCCCCGTCGCTCGCCCCCGACCCTGGCGCCGGCGCTCGCCCCCGACCCCGGCGCTCGCTACCGACCCGGCCCTCGCCCCCGACCCTGACCCCGACGCTCGCCCCCAACCCGGCCCTCGCCCCCGACCCAGGCGCTCGCTCCTGACCACGGTGCACTCGCCCCCGACCCGTCTGCCCTGGCCTCCCTCCTTTGCTGCCTCCCCTCCCAACCTGGGCCGTCGTCGGCCCTGCCTCCTCGCCCTTGCACCCTCTGTAAACCCCCCTCTCTCTCTGCTAGGGTTCTTTGGTTAATTTACTTAGGTTTTAGTTAGGGCAGTATGTTAATTAGGTTATCTATTTAGTTATGAATTTAGCTAGGTTTCAAAATTAGCTGAATTTATATGCAAATTTGAATTGGACATGTGATATGTGGATATGTCATGTTTTGGACATGTCATGTTTGGAAAATGATCCAAGTGGCCTATGTTACGCCGGAATGTTGATTCATTTCTGTTCCGGTGAATTTCAGGCGCTCGATATGTCCATTTTTTAGCATAGGTCATGCCGAAATTTCCCGTGAATAAAGGCATGATTTGTGCTACATAGTTGGCATATCGAGTGCTGGCACATAGATTTCTTTTTATGTCATTTCTCATTTATTCATACTTTTAGAAATAAATTAGGACACTTAATCATAGGAAACATGTCGAACAACGAAGAAACTGGGCCTTCTGACCAAGATGCAGACGAGATGGATTATGAGGGTGAACAAGAGTACCTCGACTATTTGACTGCTAAGCAAGGTTTGCAGGTCGGCCTCGATGATGATACTGACGCCGGCATCGACACCGATGGCGCCGACACTGATGGCGGCACCGAGACCAGTGGGGAAGGTACCGGCGGGGAAGATACCGGCGGGGAAGGTACCGGACCCAATGCCGCTACCGAAAAGAGGAAGCATATGAAGCAGAGGATACGAAAACCTAACAAACTAGGGATTGGACGACTTGTGATCACAAAGATGGCACCTGGCAAGTTTGAGCCGTTAGAGCCGGAAGAACTTCACAAGTGCTATGGGAACCAAGTAGGATGCATCCTACGGTAATGTGCGAGCATCAAAGACGATGACTTAAGGAGTAAAGAACATTTGACGCAGTTGCTCCTAACGAAGTTGCACAAGAGATTCAAGTTCCCCGACCGGGATGATAACATAGAACAACCGTGGGATGATCCGAAGATGAAAAAGATTAACAATCACGCCATGGGCATGTTCAGCAATGATTTGGCCTCCTGGAAAGGGAGGGTGAAACGAGCTATTGAGGCTGATGAACCCCTGTCCAAGATTCTAGAGGAAAATCCGACACTTACGGAAGAGGAGTTCGAAAAGTTCAAGGACACTTGCGCTACCGAGGCAGCCAAGGCTAAGGTTGCGAAATTCAAGAGCCTTCAGCAAAGGAACATGGGGAAGCATCACCTCGGAAGCCGTGGCTACCTCGGTAAAAGGCCCATATTGGATAAGGAGGACGAGGAACGTGAAGCTGCGGGTCTCCTAGACCCCTTCGTGAAGTTCACCAACCCCTTGGAGCGTGACTTCATCAGGGCCCGCTACAAATGGGACAAGGAGAAAAAGGTTTTTTACACGGACAAGATCACGAGGAAATTGATTAGACTACTGGAGAAGCAACACCAGCTTGCAGCCGAAAGCCCTACTTCTTCGATGAGGCCCAAGTGGGACGCCCCTCTCAACCGGGCCTTGAACGAACTTAAGGGACTCCCTTTGGGCCAGCGGCCGCAATATGGTCGTGTGCACGGCGCTGGAGACGGCGCCACGTGGAAGGTGTATTACAACGAGGGCCCGGAGGCCAAGAAGCAGAAAAAGAAGTTTAGTTAGGCGAACATCGACGCGAAGGTGAAGCTTGCGGTCGAGAAAAAAGCAGTCGAAGACGCGAAAAAAGCAGCCGAGGACAAATATGAGTTGCTACAGCAGGCAGTCAATGCAGCCGTAACTGCCTGCAGAAATGATTTCGCTACTAACTTGGTTCCAGTTATCATCAACTGGACGAAGGAAAATCCAAACAAGACGGTACATGATTTTCTGTTGCCCAGTTTCGTCGGGAGCAACTCCATGAACAACAACACCATCGCACCATCACTTGCTCATGCAACCGGGCCTCCTCTTGCAGCCGGTCCTGCTCATAGCACCCCGTCCTCAGTCTCAGGCGCGCTAGGTGGGCCTTCGTCTTTGGCTGAGCCCGACGCCGTCACGGTAATTACATGTCACACCAACATATATATATATATATATATATATATATATATATATATATATATAATATTCCATTTTTGTTGCCTTTCGGTTGTTTTATGCCACAGACATATGTGTTTGCAGGCGAAAGAAACCCCGTGCATCATACTCTACTTGATCAGAGGCCAGAAGGTGGACGTGGGAAAGGGGATGATAATGGACCCCTCGCAACCCACGTTCCACAACCAGCCGATCCCCGCTGGGCACTTCAGGGTTAGCTTGACCAGTGTGAAATCGGGGCATGAGGATTTGCCTCCTCCAGTACAGCATGTGGGAGCGGACAACGAGACCCCGCCGCGGATTGGAAGCTGCAAGGGTTGGGTGCTGCTATGGCCGAAGAATCTTATTCGTCTAGAGCCGGCCGAGAGCACACTAATAACCACACATCAACAAGCATGTGCGAAGACCACCACCCCGCCTAGGCAATTACCAGCTCCTATAGTGCCGGGTGAGAGCGGTGGACGACATGATGAAGGAGGTGAAATAGTACTGGCTGACGTAATTTCTCCTGTAGAACAGAGAATGGATGATGAGACAGAGGTCGACCCTATGGATTTCCTCAATACAAACATGTATGACTGTGACATAGATATGATGAGTCAACCATATGACGAATCGGGCTATCAGCTTGCTAATGAGGATATGGATGATATGCCCGGGCAGGGTCGTAGCAAGGATTGCAAAAAGTCTCTCTTCATGAAATCCTCACAGGACACGCCTGAAGATGCCGCCTCAACACAGGCTCAACTAGCCGGGCGCGAAGGTTGTACAGTACTTAGCCTGGGAACACTGGGGCAGGGGTTAAGGAAGGGTCTGGAAGGTGTGCCCAAGAAAAAGGAGAGGAAGAGATCGGGGAAGATAACTGCCTTCAAACAAGCCAGAGCACATAGCAGCCAGACGATGCATTCTGAAGAGCGTGTACCCGTGAAAGGTGCGGTCATGTTCCATCTCACGGGCGAGCCGATGCTACCGCCGAAACCGCTGGAGGCACTATCAGGGTATCTCAGGAGACTGCACGACCATGTGCCATCGACTGAGAAAAACCTACTAGCCTCAAAGGATCCACGATATCTGACATACGCGGCTCGTGTGCCTGAGGGGAAGTGCTATGTCGAGACACGGCCCCCGGAGGTGTTCTTCCTACGGTTTGACCATATCTTTGAGATGTTTCTAACAAGGCGGCTCGATTTTACAATCGTCCGCCTTTTTGCGCTACATATGAGCTCCGTCATGAAGAGTGAAGAAGTCTCGCAAATCTGTGTGGCGGTTCCGTACTACATGCACGAGTCTTTCTTGAGTCTCGGCGACTTTGAGCGTGAAACTGCTAGGGAGTACCTCCAAAAGTTCATGGTATAGAATAAGGACCAGGAAATTGTCCTCGTGCCTTATCATCCAAAGTAAGTCAGTTCTGGACAACCCTTTCCTACATTTCAATCATTCCTTCTCTCTCATATGGGGAATAATTTGAGGTGTCTTTTCCCCGCAGTAATGGGCGCGCCCTCCTTATCGTTCTTTACCCGCAAGTCTCCCACGCCGTTTATTTTGACCCTTCCAGAGACTACGAGAAAAAAGACTACACCCACATAATGAATATTATAGATGATGCTCTCCAAGGCTTCATCTTTAGAGGTGGCCACGTGCAGATCAGGAAACAAAGGAACAAGAAGATGGGTTTCACGCATAAAACTAACTTCTCCTGCATCCATGTCCCAAAATGAAGCAAGAAGGATGGATTCTACATTGTCCATCTCATGATTCAGTTCAACACGGATCACCAAAAGCTTCGCATGAGAAGTAGAAATGATGATCATATCCACAAGTGGCTAGAATCTCATGGAGAAGCGGATTATAAACTTAGAGATGGCTTCTTTCGCATCCAAAGCGACATTGCGACGATCATCATGAAAGAAGTTGTCGATGAGAAGAGGATGTTCCACCACGGCCCTATATCGCAAGCTGACGTCCGAACTCGCATAGGCATGCAACATGTAGACCTCACGCCGTTCAACAAGCTAGGGTTCATCCTCGATGATATGGAAGGATGGAACTTCTAGTGATTTATGATGCCGATGATGATGATATGTGTCGGTTGAACTTGTATACTTTTTGCAGCGATGAAACTTTGTGATGTCCACGATCCCTGCCGAACTTGCATAACGCTACTTTGTTAGTTTGCGTACGATGACCTGCGTACCTCTAGTTAATTAATTTGCGTATTGTATGTTGCATCAAGTTGCTAACCCTTTCTTTTTTGGTGTTGCCATAGTATATTTTGTTGCATATATATGATTGTATATCCTCTTCATGAACATGCATCTCTAATAGGTACCTAGTTTCTTGATGGCGAGATGGAATTGCTATGTCGTGTACAAAGGGAAGGTTCCGGGGGTGTACAATGAGTGGCATGAGTGTCAGGCGCAAGTGAATGGGTTCACGGGCGGCAGCCATAAAGGCTTCAAAAGCAGACAAGAAGGAGAAGCTAGTTACTTGAGGTTCACGCTAGCGCGAGAGAGGACTCGTAACCGCCACCTCATGTACCGCATAGTTCCGCTCTCACTCATAGTGATAGCTCTTCTTGCATATACCTTTGTTTGGATGGATGACGTTGTTGTAGTTGCAAGTATTCGAGACTTGCATGTATTGCTATTTTCGAGATGAATCTTATTGTACACCTTTGTGTTGGATGATGATTATGATGAGACTATTTGTATGTATATGCTATGATTACATTTGTGGTCTCACAGGCATTTGTATGTGTATCATGATGACATTTCTATGTGCTAAAGATTCTTCTATAAAGCCTGTTCAAATACAAAACAAATATGCCGAAAAAACAAAAACCTACTAAAATTAGCAGTAGCGAGTGCATAAAAGTTAGCAGCAGCGCAGCGATAGCAGTAGCGCGTCCAGGCAAAGTGCGGTAGAGCTACTAGCAGTAGCGTGCTTCCACTAACCGCGCTGCTGCTACACTTGTGTAGCAGTAGCGCCGGTGAGCACGCGCTATTGCTATGTGTTAGCTGTAGCGCCTTATTAGTAGCGCCACTCCCCGTGCTACAGATACACCTAAAACCCGCGCTGCTGCTAGCCTTTTCCGTAGTAGTGGTTGTCATGCGCGTTTAGGGTTGATGCACAAAATCTTAATGCAAAAGAACGTCACTTTATATTGCCCCTTGTATGTGGACCTTTATTATGTAGTTCGTCGCTTTTATTACTTCCACAACAAGTTCGTACAAAGTTTATTTTCTCTACACTAATAAGTCATACATATTTAGAGAGCAATTTTTATTGCTTGCACCGATGACAACTTACTTGAAGGATCTTACTCAATCCATAGGTAGGTATGGTGGACTCTCATGGCAAAACTGGGTTTAAGGGTATTTGGAAGCACAATTAGTATCTCTACTTGGTGCAAAGAATTTGGCTAGCATGAGGGGGAAAGGCAAGCTCAACATGTTTGGAAGGTCCATGACAATATACTTTAACTGAGATGTCAGAAAACATAAACCATTATGTTGTCTTCCTTGTCCAACATCAACTCTTTTAGCATGTCATACTTAATGAGTGCTTCACAATTATAAAAGGTGTCCAAGATAATATATTTATATGTGAACCTCTCTTTCCTTATTACTTCCTATTAATTGCAACGATGACCAAAACTACATTTCCCAACTCTCAACAACTTTTATGCCTCATACTCTTTATATATGAAGTCATTACTATCCATGTTATAAGCATATGAAACATATAGAAATTCAGATTTATGACATTCAATTCATTCCCCCATTTACTCATAGGATATACATGAAGCACATGGGTAAATGACAAACTACCCCAAAAGATATGAGTGAAGGACACTGAGTAGTCAAATAATGAACTAGCCATGGGAGGGTTCCCTTTTTTATTCAACATATTAGATCCAATGATTTTATTCAAACAACAAGTAAAATTGAAAACACGCTCCAAGCAAAACACATATCATGTGACGAATAAAAGTATAGCTCCAAGTAAGATGTACCGATAGTTTTGAAGACGAAAGAGGGGATGCCTTCTGGGGCATCCCCAAGCTTAGGTGCTTGGGTCTTCCTTGAATATTACCTTGGGGTGCCTTGGGCATCCCCAATCTTAGGGTCTTTCCACTCCTTATTCTCCTCATATCGATATCTCACCCAAAACTTGAAAACTTCAATCACACAAAACTTAATGGAACTTCGTGAGATAGGTTAGTATGACAAAGAGTAAACCATGCACTTTGGTACTGTAAAAGACAAGGTTCATAATTGTTTTCACATAATTCCTACTGTACCATATCATTTCTACAATTTATATTGGTAAATATAAGCCATAGAAACTAGAAAACAAGCAAACTATGCAATGAAAACAGAATCTGTCCGAAACAGAACAGTCTGTAATGATCTGAACAATAACCATACTTCTGCTGCTCCAAAAATTATGAAATAAATTTTTCGACGTGAGGAATTTTTCTATTAATCTTCTGAAAAAAGAATCAACTCAAAAGCACTCTTCTGTAAGAAAAATGACAGCTAATCTCGTGAGCGCAAAGTTTCTGTTTTTTACAGCAAGATCACATTAACTTTCACCCAAGTCTTCCAAAAGGTCTTACTTGGCACTTTATTGAAACAAAAGCTATAAAACATGATTACTATAGTAGCTTAATCATGTAGACACACAAAAACAGTAAGGGCAAATATAGGGTTGTCTCCCAACAAGCACTTCTCTTTAATGCCTTTTAGCTAGGCATGTGGTTTCAATGATGCTCGCATAAAAGAAAAGAGTTGAAATGCAAAGAGAGCATCATGAAGAATATGACTAGCAAATTTAAATATAACTCACTTCCTATGCCTAGGGATTTTGTGAGCACACAATTTATAGGAACAAAAGTCAACTAGCATAGGAAGGCAAAACAAGTATAACTTCAAAACTTTAAGCACATAGAGAGGAAACTTGATATTATCGCAACTCCTACAAGCACATATTCCTCCCTCATAATAATTTTCAGTAGCATCATG
The DNA here is from genome assembly GCF_018294505.1 of Triticum aestivum. Taxonomy (NCBI): domain Eukaryota; kingdom Viridiplantae; phylum Streptophyta; class Magnoliopsida; order Poales; family Poaceae; genus Triticum; species Triticum aestivum. The sequence goes on from NC_057798.1 coordinate 317,640,841, forward strand.
GATAGCAACTTTGTTCTCATACTCAATTGGAACCTCTTCCGAAATACTGGAATACTAACTAAAGTTGACACTCTTCCAAATCCACTTTCATAAATATCGTACGGAGATTCAACACCCTCCAAGATAGTGGGATCACTAATTCCTAAAAATGACACTCTTCCAAACCCACTTTAAATTATAGTATTATTCATACTCCAAAAGATATAAGTGAAATTCTTGGAGCATTCTACAATTAATATAGACTAGCCAATATCCAAGCTCAAAATATATAACTGAAGCATACGAAGCATTCTATAAAACCATACTCAAACAATTTAAGTGAAGCACAAATAGAAATTCTATAAATCAATGAAGAGCTATCTCATACTAGCATGATTCTTAAAGAAAATAAAAACACAAAGGACACAAATCATGTGAACAAGACAAAAACCGAGGTATACCGATATTTGTTGAAGAAGAAAGATGGGATGCCAACCGGGGCATCCCCAAGCTTAGATGCTTGAGTATCCTTTGAAATATTTACTTGGGGTGCCTTGGGCATCCTCAAGCTTGAACTCTTGTCTCTCTTTATTCTTCTCACATCGGTAACTCCTCGTTCTGCAAATACTTCATTCACAAAAAACTTAAACAAAAACTTTGTGAGATCCGTTAGTGTAATAAAGCAAACTACCACTTTAAGGTACTGTAATTAACTCATTCTTTGTTTATATTGGTGTTAAAACTACTGTATTCCAACTTTCTGTGGTTCATACCCTTACATACTAGCCATAGATGCATCAAAATAAGCAAACAACACACGAAAAACAGAATCTGTTAAGAACAGGACAGTTTGTAGTAATCTGGAAGTTTAGTAAACTTCTGTAACTCCAAAAATTATGAAATAAATTTTACAATTTGAAAAATTTGTACAGAAGTAATGTGAAAAAAGTTTCTGACCAATTTGACTTTCCAGTAAAAAAATGTAAATTCATGCACTACAGCCAAAGTTTCTGTTTTTGTTCTGTACATAGTAAGCAAGCAATCTTATCATACTAAAACCAAAGCTTGGCACATTATTTTTATAATACAATGGATATATACAAGGGGATAATTATTTACAGAGAAACTTCCATGAAAAATTCTACATTGTTTCCATGAGCATGAACACAAGTGCTCAAGGTCGACCCTCACTTATTCAATGCATAACTTTCCAATCACTTCTCTTTTTGAAAAACTTTTTTAGGCATGAGAGGCAAGTAAATATTTTAAGGTATTTTCATTCTTTAATTTTTTTTGTATGTTTCACGCACAACTAAACAGTAACAAAAAAGGAAAAACAAAATCTACTTAGTGAAGAAAGCAAACAAGCACACACGAGAATATCAACCCCATGCCATTGCTCCCCGGCAACGACGCCAGAAAAGAGCTTGATAATCCCCAAGTGCAGGGAATCATCGTAGCAATTCCCAAAGATGGAAGTGATAAGTATGGAGTGTCGAACCCACAAGGAGCTAAAGTAAGATCAATATTCTCTCAAGCCCTATCCGCCATTGATATGACTCTACGTGCACCGAACGTTTGCTTCCAACTAGAAACGAGAAATAAAACTACGTTGTCTGTATGAAGAGGATAACTTTGTATGAAATAGGAGAGCTAAAATATGAAAGTAGGTGCTGTTATCATAAAGTTAGAATATATTACTAAATAATATAAATAGCGTGTGTGGAATAATGATGGATCGGTGTGCGGAATTGTCCTAGGTAATTGTTAACAAGACCGGTGATCACTATTGCAATTTCATATGAGGGAGAGGCATAAGCTAACATACTTTCTCTACTTGGATCATATGCACTTATGATTGGAACTCTAGCAAGCATCCACAAATACTAAAGATCAATAAGGTAAAACCCAACCATAGCATTAAAGCATCAAGTCCTCTTTATCCATTATGCAACAACCCCCTTACTCGGGTTTGTGTTTCAGTCACTCACCAACCCACTATAAGCGAATCATGAACGTATTGCAACACCCTACAGCGGGAATTCCTCACGCTTGCGCGACACGGAGGGCACCATAGGACAGCATCAGAGTAAAACATACAACTCATACCAATCTAGATCATCAATCAACCCAAAGACAAAAGATATCTACTCAAAACATCATAGGATGGCAACACATCATTGAATCATAATATGTGGCATAAAGCACCATGTTCAAGTAGGGATTATAGCAGGGTGCGGGAGAGTGGACCGTGTAAAAGAGGTGAGGATGGTGATGATGATGGTGATGTTGATGAAGACGATCACCGCGGCGATGATTCCCCTCCCGATGGCACTCCGGTGCTACCAAGAGAGAGGAGGAGAGGCTCTTCCCCTTGTGCTTCCTCCTCCATGGCTTTCCCCCTTTGGTCCTTGGCCTTCATAGCGATGAGGGGCCCTCCGAGATCCTCCTCCATGGCCTCCGGTGATGATGGTCCCCTCTGGCAGGGTGCCAGAGAGGGCCTAGATTGATTTCTCGTGGCTATAGAGGCTTGCGGCGGCAGAACTTATGATCTAGGTTAATTCCCGGAGGTTTCGGTCGGCGTCCTGCGAAAGGGGGTACCTAGACTTGCCTACCTACGGCCTGCGTCACGGCTCAAGGAGTGGCCCAGTACAGCCCGTCTTCATCAACACATGCTCAAGACCCTCGCGAGGGGCCAAGCCTCGCGGGGCGGACGACAGGTGGCTTCCTCAAGCATGGCCTCGTCAGGCTGGCTCGCGAGGAGGCGGTGAGATCCAGGCGGGGTACCTCACGAGGTGCCCCTGACGCAAGCTATGACGACCGAGGCCAGGCGGGTGCTGGCCTGCGCAGAGTCCTTGTTTCCCCTTTTGTGCAAAGGGGGCAAGCGCAGGCGAGGGTATCAAGCAAAGTAAACCATTTCTGTGCAACAAGACCAAGACCAGCAGGACGACAGAATGGAGGTCATCGTGGAGCCCAAGCCGGCGTCATCGTCAGGGCCTTTGGCAGGCAAGGACCAACTTTAGTCAGGATAAGTGTACTAGATGTTCCCCATCAAAATGGCCAACTGTTGGCGCCCTTCCCGCTCAATTTTTGGGAAGAGGCCCGAGGCCTTCGCCTATAAATAGGACTAGCCACCCACAGGGCATCGGATCCGCATCGGTAGATAGAAGAGCCTAGAGGCATCTGATACAGAGAGAGAGAGGCGACTGAACTCCCCTAGCAGTTCATCACCCCAGCCAAGGACAGACCCTCTGTATCGCCCCGAGCCCGACGCTCCAGAAGACTTCTAGATATTCCGAGATTCGTCGTGTGATTTGTTTTGTTCGTTGCATTCATCCTTGCATCATGTGCATTGCATCATGTCATCATGCAACCCCTTTTTAAAAAAACTCAACTTAATAAATTGCATAGATCTTTTGATCTATTTAAATCGAGGGAATTCACTTGTGGTTTCTCTTTATAACATATTAAAGCCTCTCAATATTATTAGGGAGCTATAATAAAATTATTCCATTTATTTGGAATTAACCATAACCCACTTGCAAAATATCCCATGCCATTGTTATCTCAATTCTTGGTCTCCAACCTTGCCCATAATTTCTTTCGTCATTTTCCGGAGCTCCATCAAAAATCCGAACATTTTTGGACCTTCCTTTTATCAAGTCCTAGTTCAAACCCATTTGAATTAAATTCAAATGAGTTTTAATTTAAATCTTTCAATCATGGCCTTTCTATTTTTCTTGGAACGAGCATATTTTTGCGAGTCCGGGAAAATTATCCCTATGCGCATATTCTTTCCCTAACACTCTTTTTCTTTTTCTTCCCTCTAATTTCTTTTCTGCTAAACAGTTAAAGAAGAGAAGGAAGAAGCCCAGCAGCCCAACCGCACCGCATCGGCCCATTTGCCTCTCAAGGCCCAGCCGCGCCTCTAACCCTAGCCCGACCCCCTCGCTCGATCCCATCTCATCCTCTCGCTCCCTCTGAGCGCCTCCACGCATCGCCCAAACCCAGCGCCCGAACCCTCCTCTCGCTCGATTCCCTCAGCCTCTCCCTCTGGCCATGGCCCCTCGCGAGTCTCCCTCCTCCGCCACATCTCCCTGGCCTCGTCAGCGCCACGCCTCCTCCTCCCTTCGTTCCGCCCCAACCACCAGGAAGCCGAGCCCCCGCGCGCTGCTTCTTCGCCCGCAGCCTCGATCACCGTCACCCCAGCGCCCGAGGAGAGGAGCTCCTCCAGCACCGCACCAAGTCCGTCACTGTCTTCTGCATCATCGACTCGCCATGTCACCTCGCCCGCGCCACCACTTCTCCACCTCTCCTGGAGATCCGTCCGCCAGCCACCGGAGCCGCTGCTGGTTGCCGCTCCGCGCTCCTCGCTCCCCTTGCTAGCCAGGAGCTCGTCCCGCGAGCTCGGCCAACTTAGGCGCCCCCGGAGCCTGCGCCAAGCCCCTCTCCATCGACCCCGCGCGCGCCATTGCAGGAACTCCATCGTCGTCAACCGGTGCAGCAGCGCCACTGCAGTTCTACCCCGACCTCTGCGACCACCACCTCCGGCCTCCCCGTCCTCTGTTCGCCTAGGTTGTTCGTCCTTTGCTCGCAGCTCCATCCATGGCGGCCTCTGTTCATTGACCATAGAGACCTGAGGCCCTTTTGTGTTGCTTCACTTTGGATGCGCCAATATCCTCTCCGACAAACGCACGACTACATGGTGACACGTCAAGTACCTCTGCTGCCGTCTTCGAAATCGCCAAGTACCACAACTACCCTCGAGGACATTTGGTTCCGTCAAGTTCGACTACAACATGTGTACCACTACTTCCTCTACCGACGCCGTGTACGACTACTTCCCACGACGACCCGTGAACGTCTACTTCCACTACCGTCACGAGAACGACTACCTCCACTACGGCCCGTGAACAACTACTTCCTCTACACTGCCTTGAACTCGATCCGCCACGAAACGCACGCTTCAAAGGTATAACGATGAGATGACCGCCCGTGTATGAATGTGTGTTGTATGAGATGCTCATGTTTGCAACGTGCCCGTTTGTCCTTGCAAGTTCCTCCTCGTTTGCCATGTCGTCGACCCGTGGGAACCTGGTAATCCGGGATCACCCCACCATCTTGCATGACTCGCTCACGTCACACTTCCTTTTGCACCGGTACCTCCATGAGTTATCGGGACCGGAATGTTGCCGTGGCACCATTTTTGTTTCACCGCCGTGGCACCTTTTTCCTTCCGCCATGGCGACAAATGCCTCGTATCATGCTCATGTTAATGTTTTTATAAAATTGCATAAAATATGTATATGTCATCCGCATCTTGATAACAACATTTAAAATGTCTAAAATTGATGTTTGCATTTAAATTGCTAAATGGCATATGGGGATTTTCCGGAATTATCGTTTGTTGTTTCCGGGCTCATTTAAACTTGCCTAAATAGGTGGTTTGCTCATGCTTCACCCCTTGCCATGTTAATTAACATTTAATATTTGTTGAGTATCATAACCGAGAGAGAACTAAATAATTGATGTGGTGTTCCGTCAATATGCAACTCGTTGCATATTGAGCTCCACTTAAATTGTTGTGTTCTTTGCTTTACCTTGCCATGCCATGCCTCATTAAACTGGACATGCATCATATTTGTTTGTGCATCATGCCATGCTTATGTGCTGGTTGTTTATCGCGTTGTTTGCTTCTTTCCGGTTTGCTTCTCTCGTTAGCTTCGGTTTCGTTCTGGAGTTGTGAGGATTCGTTCGACTACATTCGTTTGTCTTCTTCATGGACTCGTTCTTCTTCCTTGTGGGATTTCAGGCAAGATGACCATTACCCTCGATATCGCTTCTATCTTTGCTTGCTAGTTGCTCCGTTCTATCGCTATGATGTGCTACCTATCACTTGTTTACCATGCCTCCCAAATTGCCATGTCAGCCTCTAACCTTTTCACCCTTCCTAGCAAACCGTTGTTTGGCTATGTTACCGCTTTGGCTCAGCCCCTCTTATAGTGTTGTTAGTTGCAGGTGAAGTTGAAGATTGCTCCATGATGGACAGGATTATGTTGGGATATCATAATATCTCTTATTTAATTAATGCATCTATATACTTGGTAAAGGGTGGAAGACTCGGCCTTTTGCCTGGTGTTTTGTTCCACTCTTGCCGCCCTAGTTTCCGTCATACCGGTGTTATGTTCCTGGATTTTGCGTTCCTTATGCGGTTGGGTGATTTATGGGACCCCCTTGACAGTTCGCTTTGAATAAAACTCCTCCAGCAAGGCCCAACATTGGTTTTAACATTTGCCACCTAAGCCTTTTTCCCTTGGGTTCTGCAGACTCAAGGGTCATCTTTATTTACCCCCCGGGCCAGTGCTCCTCTGAGTGTTGGTCCAAACTAGATCCCTTTGTAGCGCCCCCTCAAGGAAACTTGAGGTCTGGTTTTAGTTGTACGGATTGCTCATCCGTTGTGCCCTGAGAACGAGATATGTGCAGCTCCTATCGGGATTTGTCGGCACCGTCGGGTGGTCTTGCTGGTCTTGTTTTACCATTGTCGAAATGTCTTGTAAACCGGGATTCCGAGTCTGATCGGGTCTTCCTGGGAGAAGGTATATCCTTCGCTGATCGCGAGAGCTTATCATGGGCTAAGTTGGGACACCCCTGCAGGGTATAATCTTTCGAAAGCCGTGCCCGCGGTTATGTGGCAGATGGGAATTTGTTAATGTCCGGTTGTAGATAACTTGACACTTGACTTAATTAAAATGCATCAACTGTGTGTGTAGCCGTGATGGTCTCTTCTCGGCGGAGTTCGGGAAGTGAACACGGTTTTTGGGTTATGTTTGACGTAAGTAGGAGTTCAGGATCACTTCTTGATCATTGCTAACTTCACGACCGTTCTGTTTGCTCTCTTCTCGGTCTTATTTGCGTATGTTAGCCACCATATATGCTTAGTCGTTGCTTCAACCGCACCACTTTACCCCTTCCTTACCCCTTTAAGCTTAAATAGTCTTGATCTCGCGGGTTTTGAGATTGCTGAGTCCTCGTGACTCACCAGATACTATCACCACAGTTGTAGGTGTCGATGATACCAGTGCAGATGATGCAACCGAGCTCAGATGGGAGCTCATCGAAGAGCTTGGTCGTTGCTATGTTTCGTTTCATGTTGATCAGTAGTGGAGCCCAGTTGGGACGATCGGGGATCTAGCAGTTGGGTTATCTTCTTTTCTTTTGGCTTCGTCCGTAGTCGGACTATGTGTGTACTCTGAATGATGTATGATTTATTTATGTTCATTGTGTGAAGTGGCGATTGTAAGCCAACTCTTTATCCCAGTCTTGTTCATTACATGGGATTGTGTGAAGATGACCCTTCTTGCGACAAAACCACAATGTGGTTATGCCTCTAAGTCGTGCTTTGACACGTGGGAGATATAGCCACATCGTGGGTGTTACAAGTTGGTAATCAGAGTCATCGCCGACTTAGGAGCCCCCCGCTTGATTGTTTGTTGGTGTTGTTGAGTCTAGAAAAAAAATGTTTTGAGTCTTAGGATTATATATATTGGAGAGTAGGATTCTTTTTACTCCTCAGTCCCTTCGTCGCTCTGGTGAGGTCTCCTGACGTAGATGTTTTGACTTTCCTCTCCTCAAATTTCACTATTTTTTTAGGATCACGCGGGTATCTTGGAATCGTCTCGATGGTTTTGTGACGAGAACATTGTTCTTGGTGCCTCCTGTCTATTATGTGGATTTGACCCGGGGAGTTGAGCTCCGAGGTGTTGTCGTCACAATTTTATCGTTGCAGTTCCGGAATACGTGAGTTTTGCCGACATCGAAAATCTCTTTTATGCAGTTGTTGGAGAGATAACCTCGATGCCACCTAGTACTGGGGCGGGAGTTCGGGAGTATTGCCATAACTCGTATAACGGATGCTTTTCGAAGGTTGAGGTACACGATTTCCGAAGGTTTCTTGGTTATGTGTTGACGGATGGATACAGCTTGGATGTAGGTATTGTTAGTTTTGGGTGAGATATATATTGCTTCCCCTGTATCCCCAACACCAGATTCCATAACCAGAAAGTTTCGGGAGTTTTATAGGTGGGAATTCAAGTAGCTCTAGTTTTATCTTTCCAACAGACACATGATACGATATGGGATCTATCATATGTTTGTTCTGGCTTATTCTGCAAGCCAAATCCTTTCTTTTGTTTTCTTTGTGGTATTCGAGTTGCTTCGAAGTCAAATGTTGAATCCATACCTTCCCTAAATGGTGTTCTCATATTGCTATGTGAATACTAATCCTTCTTGATCATCGAGGTCGTCATGTCAATTCTTTCTGACCGGTGTGCTTCTCTACAAGTGGATTCGAACATTTCAACATTCGCAAGATGAATTCTAAGTTTTCTCAATGGTATCCATTCCATCTGCCCCAAGTTGCCTTTGTTTTCCCGCCCTCCCACCCTTTTTCTTCAAGGACTCAGATTTGTTAATCGGGTATTCATTTTATTGATGGGAAGTCTCTCCATTCTTTTCCGTCAATGTTCTTATCCGGTGATTCTCAGGAAGATACTAACGGAGCTTCAAGTTTATTATTCTTCGTCTCTTTTCTTCTCCGGTGGATTTAACTCAAGCTTTCGGTGTTGATCATATCCTTTTTCCTCGTTCAAATGCTATCCCATGCTGGTGCATCTCATAATCGTTCACCTCTCTCTCTTCATATCCGAAGTGCCGAGGATATCTCAGAAGATTTGTGTCTCCATTATCAAGATCCGTTCAAGCTATTTGGAGATTATTATCTCATTCAAGCCATTTAATTCAACGGGCGCAATCCCCCCTTTCAAACAATCATTCAACGGTGTTTCTCTTGAGTGGGCCCTAACCCACAGGTCTTTTCCCAGGACCTTACCTGACTCTTCTAATTATTAGGAGCGATTCTCAAATTCATTTCCAAGTTTGACATAAGAATGAATTTTCATCAGTCATATTCTTTCTCCAAGATCGCTTTCAAAATATTTTCCAGCGTTGGTTCATCATTTCTATTCTTCTTTGTTCCGAAGTGCCTCAACAATTTTGGTGGTTCTTGTCATCATTCTCAGCACGTGAAGACCGAAGAAGAGTTCCTCTAAATCCTTACCCGTTCTTACAGAGATTCATGGTTCTAGTATTATGCCATCCTCTCATAATTGCTTTCGATTATGAGAATTCTTTTCACCCATCCGGGGCATTTCAGCAGTCTTTTCAGTTTGATTCTCCAGAGCCATCATCTCAGAATTCTTCATTCTCAGCGTGTAGCTATCGTTCTCCAAATCTTACCCATGCATCGTTCAAATATCCTCTAATCAGTTCATGATCTCTTCGTTCTCTTGTATCTAAATTCCGTCAAGTATCTTCATTCGTTTTCCAATTCTTCCCGGTGAATTGTGCCTTTGCTACTCCCATTTTCAATTCTTACGGTGGTTCGTTCAAGATTTCTCTTCCTTCGTTATCGTATCAATTCATTCTTTCTTTTGCTGTTTCAATCCTACCGGTGGTTGTTGAAGACCTTCTCAAGTTTGCACTATATCTCTCTTAATCCTTTCTAGGAGAATAAGTAGTATGCCAAATCCGTTGCTTGTCATCAATTTAAATTGGTGAAGGATGCACATAACGTAATTCTTATTATTGTTTCATCCAAGTGATCTAGTTTCTTCTTTCCAGAGTTGTTCATCATGTCATTTTTCCCGGTTCGAGATGTTTCATCTTTTCTTTTCCGGAGTTCCAAGTTTTCTCGGTTATCTCGTCGCGAAGCTTCATCTTATCACTTCAAGACTTCACCTTGTTCTTTCAACTTCTCTTTCTTTCTATCATCCTTTTTTTTACCAGAGTTCTTCATGGAGGCTCTACATGGTGGTTCATCAAGGATTCCTTTCATCCTTCAATTGTTCTTCAAGATTTCTCTCAAAGTTATGATCAGCCAAGCTATGCTCTAAAAATAAACATGGTGCTGAACACATGTTTTTTTTCTGAGGAGTTTAAGTATTCTTCTTCTTGCATTTTGAAGTGCAATTCTTTCTGCCTTATATTTTGAGGTGGTGTTATATCATTCTTGACAATTTTCATTCATGTTTCGTGATTCACATGTTGTCAAGAATGAGGTATTCTAAATCCATCAATCTCCTCGTTGGAGTTATCTCGGTATAGATTTCACCTAAAGCCTTCCCTAAGGAATGTTGCTATTTGTGGTGCTTATTAATGATCCAAGTTTTCTCCTATCCTCTCGGCGAAAGCAGTTTTCATCCCTTCGTTGATCTCAAGCAAGCATTTGTTTTCGATAGTGGCCGGTTGTCACCTCATCATTTTGAGATGTTTTCCATAAGCCCACTACAAGCTTATTCATTTCGTTGTTGGTTTCCAACAACTCCGTTTTAACCTTCTTGGAAGGGTGCTTTCCAAGCTCATTTGTGGCAGAAGTTGGCATTTTCTTCTCCATTCTGTTATTCCAGTGATCTATCTTCTATTATTTCTTCCGGAGGCATTGTGATGTTGCTCTTTTCACTCATCATCTCGAATTGTGAGGATCGTGTCCTTTTCGTGCTTATCCATTTAACCGGAGTGTTGTGTTCTCATTCAAGTTCTTTCATCTTATCAAGTTTTGCCTCTCTTTTCAGCCTGAGTGCTGTTTGAAATCTTTCTTACCCCTTGTGCCATTCTTTCAATAATTCCGGAGGCAGTGTGTTGTTGATTTCATCAAGTATCACCCCATCTTCTCAAGTTCATGTTCAATTCCTTCCATTTACAGTCGGAGTGCTGCCAAAATTATACCATTCTTATTCATTCTTATCTTGTTTCAGCCAGAGAGGGTTCAATCCCTTCTTGTCCATTGTACTCGTCATTCATCGCTTTGCATCCTTCAAGGTTCACATGGTGTTCCTTGCTTCTCTTTTCTACTGGAATGCTCTCAATTTCGTTCAACTCTATTGTGTTATTCTTTCAAGTTTTCAACCTCTCGTGGTTCATCGGTTTAACACATTGGTCGAAGAAGCAACGTAGTTTTATCTCTTCTCTTCCTCTTCCGTTTCTCTCCGGTGCCATCCTAGATCTCGGGACGAGATCCTCTTGTAGTGGTGGAGTGTTGTAACGCCCCGAGCCCGGCGCTCCAGAAGACTTCTAGATATTCCGAGATTCATCATGTGATTTGTTTTGTTCATTGCATTCATCCTTGCATCCTGTGCATTGCATCATATCATCATGCAACCCCTTTTTAAAAAACCTCAACTTAATAAATTGCATAGATCTTTTGATCTATTTAAATCGAGGGAATTCACTTGTGGTTTCTCTTTATAACATATTAAAGCCTCTCATTATTATTAGGGAGCTATAATAAAATTATTCCATTTATTTGGAATTAACCATAACCCACTTGCAAAATATCCCATGCCGTTGTTATCTCAATTCTTGGTCTCCAACCTTGCCCATAATTTATTTCATCATTTTCCGGAGCTCCATCAAAAATCCGAACATTTTTGGACCTTCCTTTTATCAAGTCCTAGTTCAAACCCATTTGAATTAAATTCAAATGAGTTTGAATTTAAATATTTCAATGGCCTTTCTATTTTTCTTGGAACGAGCATATTTTTGCGAGTCCGGGAAAATTATCCCTATGCGCATATTCTTTCCCTAACACTCTTTTTCTTTTTCTTCCCTCTAATTTCTTTTCTGCTAAAGAGTTAAAGAAGAGAAGGAAGAAGCCCAGCAGCCCAACCGCACTGCATCGGCCCATTTGCCTCTCAAGGCCCAGCCGCGCCTCTAACCCTAGCCCGACACCCTCGCTCGATCCCATCTCCTCCTCTCTCTCCCTCTGAGCGCCGCCACGCATCGCCCAAACCCAGCGCCCGAACCCTCCTCTCGCTCGATCCCCTCAACCTCTCCCTCTGGCCATGGCCCCTCGCGAGTCTCCCTCCGCCGCCACCTCTCCCTGGCCTCGTCAGCGCCGCGCCTCCTCCTCCCTTCGTTCCGCCCCAACCACCAGGAAGCCGAGCCCCGCGCGCTGCTTCTTCGCCCGCAGCCTTGATCACCGTCGCCCCAGCGCCCGAGGAGAGGAGCTCCTCTAGCACCGCGCCAAGTCCGCCGCCGTCTTCTGCATCATCGACTCGCCATGTCACCTTGCCCGCACCACCACTTCTCCACCTCTCCTGGAGATCCGTCCGCCAGCCACCGAAGCCGCTGCTGGTTGCCGCTCCGCGCTCCTTGCTCCCCTTGCTGGCAAGCAGCTCGTCCCCGAGCTCGGCCAACTCCGGCGGCCCCGGAGCCCGCGCCAAGCCCCTCTCCATCGACCCCGCGCGCGCCATTGCAGGAAATCCATCGTCGTCAACCGGTGCAGCAGCGCCACCGCAGTTCTACCCCGACCTCCGCGACCACCACCTCTGGCCTCCCCGTCCTCTGTTCGCCTAGGTTGTTCGTCCTTTGCTCGCAGCTCCATCCATGGCGTCATCTGTTCGTTGACCACAGAGACCTGAGGCCCTTTTGTGTTGCTTCGCTTTGGATGCGCCAAGATCCTCTCCGACAAACGCATGACTACATGTTGACACGTCAAGTACCTCTGCTGCCGTCTCCGAAATCGCCAAGTACCACGACTACCCTCGAGGACATTTGGTTCCGTCAAGTTCGACTACAACGTGTGTACCACTACTTCCTCTACCGACGTCGTGTACGACTACTTCCCATGATGACCCGTGAACGTCTACTTCCACTACCATCGCGAGAACGACTACCTCCACTACGGCCCGTGAACAAATACTTCCTCTACACCGCTTTGAACTCGATTCGCCCCGAAACGCACGCTTCAAAGGTATAACGACGAGACGACCGCCCGTGTATGAATTTGTGTTGTATGAGATGCTCGTGTTTGCACCGTGCCCGTTTGACCTTGCAAGTTCCTCCTTGTTTGCCATGCCGTCGACCCGTGGGAACCCGGTAATCTGGGATCACCCCACCATCTTGCATGACTCGCTCACGTCACACTTCCTTTTGCACCGGTACCTCCATGAGTTATCGGGACCAGAATGTTGCCGTGGCACCATTTCTGTTTCACCGCTGTGGCACCTTTTTCCTTCCGCCATGGCGACAAATGCCTCGTATCATGCTCATGTTAACGTTTTCATAAAATTGCATAAAATTTGTATATGTCATCTGCATCATGATAACAACATTTAAAATGTCTAAAATTGATGTTTGCTAAATGACATATGGGGATTTTCCAGAAATATCGTTTGTTGTTTCCGGCCTCATTTAAACATGCCTAAATAGGTGGTTTGCTCATGCTTCACCCCTTGCCATTTTAATTAACATTTAATATTTGTTGAGTATCATAACCGAGAGAGAACTAAATAATTGATGTGGTGTTCCGTCAATATGCAACTCGTTGCATATTGAGCTCCACTTAAATTGTAGTGTTCTTTGCTTTACCTTGCCATGCCATGCCTCATTAAACTGGACATGCATCATATTTGTTTATGCATCATGCCATGCTTATGTGCTGGTTGTTTACCGCGTTGTTTGCTTCTTTCCGGTTTGCTTCTCTCATTAGCTTCGGTTTCGTCCCGGAGTTGTGAGGATTCGTTCAGCTACATTCGTTTGTCTTCTTCATGGACTCGTTCTTCTTCCTTGCGGGATTTCAGGCAAGATGACTGTCGGTGTCAAAACCGGCGGATCTTGGGTAGGGGGTCCCGAACTGTGCGTCTAGGCGGATGGTAACAGGAGACAAGGGACACGATGTTTTACCCAGGTTCAGGCCCTCTTGATGGAGGTAAAACCCTATGTGCTGCTTGATTAATATTGATGATGTGTGTTACAAGAGTGGATCTACCATGAGATCAAGGAGGCTAAACCCTAGAAGCTAGCCTATGGTATGATTGTTGTTCGTCCTATGGACTAAAGCCATCCAGTTTATATAGACACCGGAGAGGGCTAGGGTTCCACAGAGTCGGTTACAATGGTAGGAAATCTACATATCCGTATCGCCAAGCTTGCCTTCCACGCCAAGGAAAGTCCCATCCGGACACGGGACAAAGTCTTCAATCTTGTATCTTAATAGTCTTGGAGTCCGGCCGATGATGATAGTTCGGCTATCCGGACACCCCCTAGTCCAGAACTCCCTCAGTAGCCCCTGAACCAGGCTTCAATGACGATGAGTCCGGCGCGCATGTTGTCTTCGGCATTGCAAGGCGGGTTCTTCCTCCGAATAATTTATAGAAGATTGTGAACACCAGGATAGTGTCCGGCTCTGCAAAATAAATTCCACGTACCACCGTAGAGAGAATAACATTACACAAATTCAATCTGCTGACGTATTTTGTGGCGTGACGTCACACCATTACCAAGGCTTTACTTGAGTTGTTTTTATCGTATCACCTCAGCGCGTTTAGCGAGGCAGTTTCCTTGGCACGTCTTGTCGAAGCAGAGATCGTGTTCCCCTTATTCCGGGATTCCCATAAATACGGACGTGGGTAACCCAACCACGCCCGTTGCCACGCCCCCTCCATCGAAGGCGGGTTCCAAACGGTCACGGGGACGGCTCTTGGTATTCTCCCTCTTTATAATGAGACCAAGGCCCGTTCTTTTCCTTCAATCCTCTATCGAATCCGCCCCTCGCCCCGAGTTCCAACACCCAAGGCTCCATATTCAGGTACCTTCGATCTTCGACAATGTCCGGCCCCGACCTACGAGGCCGGTGGATGCCCTCTCCGTCACGGAAGAGGACGTGCTAAAGCTGAGAGATGCCAAGTACTTAACCTACCAGATTTCGCATAGGCTGCCTGCTCGAGGGCAAGTTATTCCTACTCCCGAGCTTGGCGACAGCGTCGTGTTCGTGTCTCACCTCCGTCGGGGTTTAGGCTTCCCGACGGATCCCTTCGTGAGGGGGCTCATGTTTTACTATGGGCTGGAATTCCATGACTTGGCTCCGGAGTCTGTCCTCCACATCTCATCATTCATTGTCGTCTGCGAAGCCTTCCTCCGCACTACCCCTCACTTCGGCTTGTGGCTCAAAACCTTCAACATGGAGCCGAAGGTGATTGAGGGGCGTCAGGCAGAGTGTGGCGGGGCGGTTATAAGTAAGAGGGCCGATGCTCCCTGGCCCGAGGGCTCTTTTCAGGAGGAGCTCGGCTTGTGGCAACAGGAGTGGTTCTATATCACCGCTCCCAGGGGCAGCAGGCAGAAGCTGCCGCCCGTCTTCCGCTCGGGCCCTCCACAACGGCTGACGTCATGGGTCAACAAGGGGCGTGACTGGGGGCCGTCCAAGGACGTTCCCCTGTTGCAGGACCGGATTCGAGGCCTCCAAGAAAGGGAGATCAATCTGGCCGTAGTGGTACAGGTTATGTTGATCCGACGCCTACTGCCCTGCAAACGTCGCCCCCTCCGCATGTGGGAATTTAATCCGGAGGGGCCGCGAGCTCTTCAACACTTCATGGGTTTGACACCCGCAGAGATGTACAGACTGTTCTTCGGATCGCAAGAGATGCGTCCGGAATTGACCGAGGATGCTGGCCTAAGCTGCAATTGCCCGGATACTCAAGTAAGTAGCACTGTGTCCGGACACATCATCCATTTATTTACTGTGGGTTTGCCTTTTAACCAGCTATCCCTTGGACATGAGTGGATAGCGCAAGCAAAACTGATACGGTGTCCGGCCCCCCTCCCTGAGACCATGCAGGATCCCGTGTTAATCAAAATGTTAAAGGTTGCACCTTCAGAGGAGGGCGAAGAAGGGCACAGGGGATCTACCACCTCAGCCACAGAGGTTTTCAGTAAGGGAGGAATCGAGATTCCCTCCTTCCAGGGGGAGAAGAGGACCTCTTCCGAAGACCCGGAGGCCAAGGCCTCAAAGCAGGGAAAGAAATCTGTACCGGAAGGTCCTGTGCCGGGAAGAGCCCCGGCCGTACTGTCTCCTCGAAGGAATCAGCCCTCTAGCGAGCCGTAAGTAAAAAAGGGGGAATTTTGTAATAGTGAACAACCCTGTTTAATTTCTAAGGGTAACCGAAGTTTTCACCTTGTAGTTCGGATCTCAGCCCATCTCAGCACAGCTCATCTTCGGGAGACCTTCGTCCGGAGATGATGGAGAGCGAAACACCACCATCTGTTGCCCCATCATGCGGGGCGAACGACCCTGAGGTGTCGTCGTGGAGGGTCTCCCCGAGTCCGGCGGGGGCAGAGAGTTCGGCACCCATTGGAGTACGGCCGGTGGAGCTGCAGGACTTGCTTAAGAGGGCGTCCATCTCAGAAGATCACCGCACATTAATGGGTATGGTGATTGAGAGGATCTCGTCCGCCGAAAGCGGGTTGTGTGAGGCCGTCGGAAGTTTGCTGACGGGATTTGAGGTACGCAAAAAATGACATACGTTTTGACAGTTTTGCACATGAAGTGTGCCCTGTATAGATAGTAGCCCCTGAGACTTAGTATGCTGTCGAAAGCGACAGCGTGCTGAGGATCATAATCTCAGTTATAGATTGTCGCCTTTCCTATGCAGGTGGCGGAACGTTCGGTGGCCAGCCGGACTGATGGATTTGCCGAGCTAAAGAGGCAACTCGACGTTGCAGATGCGGACATCTCGCTGGTCAATAAACGACTCGATGACTCACAAGGTATGTGGTTTCTCTGCAGTCGCCTAGTAAGGGAGCTGACGCCCATTTCTTACAATTTGTATGCCTGATGCAGATAGTGCTGCTGTTGTGGAAGGCCTTCAAGCAGAACTTGCTCGGGCCAAGGAGCAAGCCAGAAAAAGCGAGGCGGCTGCCTCGAAGGCAGCGGAAGAGCTAGAAGCCGAGAAGGCTGCTCACTGCCGAAGCAGGGAGGAGATGGCCGGACTGGCCACGAAATTAAAAGTTGCTACCGACCGCCTGGAGGTTCTTGAAAGAGAACGCCGAGCGGAGCAAGAGGACCTGAAGAAGGCCGACGCCGAAGCCAAGGATGCCCGTAGGGCGATGCGGGCAATGAAGGAGGAACTGCGTCAGGTCGGAGACATTGTGGCTGGAAAGCCCTTTATGCTGCATAGGAAGTTCACAGATCCGAAGTATGCTCAGCTGGGCCGATTGTATGGTGCGGAGGATCCTTATCTGGACTTGGCGGCGAGTGCGGCGGATGCAGTTGTGCACTTTCGAAGCCAGAAGGATCACGAAATGGAAGAGCTTTTCTGGTCTCAATTCCATAGTCCGGAGCATCCACTTCCGTAGAGTGATTGGCTGGTTGAGTGGGCTGAGCTGAATAGATTGTCCGGACTTGCCATGACGGATGTAGTCGCTCATGTGTGGCCGAAAGGGCCCAAGCCGAAGAGTTATTTTGGCTTGTTGCAGCAATTCCTTTGGGCGGTGCCGCGTATTGGGGCGATGAAGCGGTCGGCATGCATAGAAGGTGCACGGATGGCTCTTGCCCGTAGTAAGACATATTGGGCGGAGATGGATGCCACCGCTGTTGCATCCCGGGGTTCGGACAGAAGCTGATTCCCCACCGAGCACTATTTTGAGGAAGTCCTGCAGGGCGCTCGTTTAATAGAGTCGCAGTGCTCGAAAGATGTTATGTTTGAATGACATGTATGATTTCTGAGATCAAGTTCATAATGCAATAGCTTTTTATACTTATGTGTTCAAGTATTGAACTATCTCCTGTGCGGCCGTATATGTATAAATAACCTGAAAGTTGCAGTCTTTGGCTTCAGCCCCCACGCACATGGTGCGGGGGTGTTTGCAAAAAGAAAAGCGCTTTTTCACACTTAATCCAACGTCTTGGTCCTTTTAGGGAGGTGATAGCGTAGCAAACTAGGCAACCGGACTATAATGCTTTATCACTTTCACTTAGCCATAGGAGCTCGAATGTGGGGCTACTATATAGCCCCTAGCGGCACCGCTCTTCTCCGAACTTCGGGGCGCGTATGTGCCTGACCGGGAAGCGGTCCTTCGTCGTCAAAGCGGAGGGTCTAAACATTCCAATGGTCGATCGAGTGGTTGACCAGTCTCTCGCTATATCATGACAGTCAGTTTTCGGCTTTCACTACTGAGGTGCTCGCCCGGCCGAACCGGGGCACAATCGCAGTAGTTCTCCTGGTGCCGCGTTAGCCGATGATACGGAATGTAAGGCAGCAAAACACAGGAGCCGGGCAAACCCAACATTTAACCAAAGACATGATTCGGAGCTGATGCATATAAGGCCTAACTCGAGACGCCCTAAGCCCCTAGTGTCCAGGTACAGGCGGGAACTTCTGACGTGGCCGATGCCAAAACGCCAGCCTCCTCCTCGGCTATGATGGGAAACCGGGGGATGTGTATCAACAAGAGACAGTAAGAAAGGTTTACGCAGGGTCTTAGTCTGAAAAGAATCCTTGCAACGGGTCCCTACTGCATGTCTGCGCCTGTGTCTCCATTGTGCTGTATCCTGGACGGGTGTAGCACGTGCTTCATCTGTAGAAGAGAAGGACTTAGTTTCCAAGAAATATCGTGCAGAAGTTGTATTAAAATAGAATAAAGGGAAGAAAGTTGAGTTTTATTGGCTCTCATCATTTATACACGCGACCCCTTATAAAGGGGATATGCGGCTGGGAAGCCCCTTCCGGACTCGCCTAACCATGTCCGAGGTCTGAATGACCTGTTTTTAGGGGCTTTGACCCTCAAGGTCTGATTAGTGTGTGGCTGTCGAAGTAGTCTCACATTCTCCGTGGTCGAGGAACACTCAGAGTTACTTTTTAATGAAATTATGCCACGTTGACTGGGCATTCTTAAGCGTAAAAAACGCGTAATGTGGTATTGCATTAGGGCTGGCGATAGCTACGCGCCCCTGTAGTGCTTAAGGGCTACTGTTTGAATAGGGCGATGGAGAGTGAGCTTTTCGCGACGGAGGTTGTCGGATGAACCGAACACAACCTCTAGTGGTACAGAGCCTGTATAATTGGCTTAAAGGCCTGGCGTCACTCCTTTGAAGGAAGTGCTGCTACGGTGAATTTTGCTAGGGTCTATCCCCATTCTGCGGGCGGTGTCCTGGTATTGCAGGTGCCATGTTGTCTTTTCGTGTTATCACATGAAGTGAGTTCACTGTTTTGACTTCTAGTGGAAAAGTCTTCTGTTTTCCGGAGTGCTGCTTTTGGGTTTCGTCACTTTCGCTTGGTGTGTCGAGCCCCTTGTGTTCGGCGTTAAGTCGGCCGGACTGTTTGAAGACCCAACAATCTCTGTGGGTATGGTTTGCAGGCTTCTCGGAGGTACCATGTATTTGACATAGTCTATCCAGAATCTTATTTAGGTTGGATAGCTCGTCACTATTGTCCTTGAGGGATGGTGTTTTGTTGTTCGGCCGACAGCTTTTGAATCCGGCGTTGACCGCCGTACTATTCGGGCCATTTTCCTTATCCCGGCGCTGATCTTTTCTGCGTCATGATTTCCCATATCCATCCCTGACTTCGGATGTACTCGGGTCGCTAGTGTTGCATCTAGCCAGCCAGCTGTCTTCCCCTGCGCAAAAGCGGGTCATGAGGCTTGTTAGTGCGGCCATTGTTCTTGGATTTTCCTGGCAGAGGTGTCTGGCAAGCCATTCGTCTCGGACGTTGTGTTTAAAGGCTGCTAAGGCTTCAGCGTCCGGACAGTCTACTATTTGGTTCTTTTTAGTGAGGAACCTGTTCCAAAATTTGCGTGCTGACTCTCCGGGCTGTTGAGTTATGTGACTTAAATCGTCTGCATCCGGAGGGCGGACATAGGTCCCCTGAAAATTTGCTCGAAACGCATCCTCAAGCTCTTCCCAACTTCCAATGGTATTTTCTGGGAGGCTTTTAAGCCAATGCCGAGCTGGCCCTTTGAGCTTGAGGGGTAGGTATTTTATGGCATGGAGATCGTCTCCTCTGGCCATATGTATGTGTAGGATGTAATCCTCAATCCAGACTCTGGGGTCTGTTGTTCCGTCATATGCTTCTATGTTTACGGGTTTGAATCCCGCTGGAAATCCATGATCCAGTACCTCGTCGGTGAAACATAATGGGTGTGCGGCGCCCCTATATTTGGGTGTGCCGTTGTCTTCAAATGCTCGGCGGGTTATGTTGCTTCCTGGAGTCTTCTTTTTTGGCCCATAAATAGATCTAACTGGGTCGTCCTTTTTCCGAGGATCTTTATGTTGATCGTGTGCGGGCTTGTGTGCGGTGCCCCTTGTTGATCTTGGCCTGTCATCTGATCGTCTATCCGGCCAGGCGGCTTCTTTCTTTCTTGACTGCGGGGGCTCTAAGGCCTCCTCGTCAAATTCGGGCAACAGCTTGCGCTTCGGGTAGCTCTTTGTCTGGTGACTAGCGCCATGTTTATCTGCGCTGTTGAGTACTTTGCTCCATCTCATTCTGAGTGCGTCCTCCGCTGTTTTGAGCTTCCGCTTTTGCTTCTTCAAACTTCTTGTAGTGGCGACGAGCCTTTTGTGAAGATTCGTATGCTCTGGTGATGTGAGATCATCTTCGCCGGGGATGGGTTGCTTGTCCACTTCATGTCCGGCTGGCTGCTTGTTGACATGTGCATCGTCCACTGCTTCGCCCTGCTCTAGGGCCGGGTCCGTATGGGTGCCGTTTTTATCGAGGCCGGTCTTCGGGCGGCGCTTGCGTCGCCGTTTTGGTTGTTTGTTGAGGGAGTTGTCTTTCACCACGTCCCGTTTTTCCTCATTATCGCTTCCTTTTGGTGTATCCACCATGTATACGTCGTGAGTTGGGGTGGCTTTCCCGTGCCCGGTAGGCGCTGGTTCTCGTTCGTCTCCGGCATCGTCGTCCATACCGTCGATGTCTTCGGAGTCGTAGTCTAGCATGTCGGTTAGATCGTCGACAGCGGCTACCAAGTGGGTGGTGGGTGGGCTTTGAATTTCTTCGTCGTCCGCATCCCAACCGTCCTGACCGCAGTCCGGCCAGGGCTCTCCTGATAACAAGAGACACTTTAGCAAACTCAAGATGTCGCCGAAAGGTGAGTGTTGAAAGATGTCCGCTGCTATGAACTCCATGATCGGCGCCCAATCGGATTCGATCGGAGGGGGCGCGGGAGGTTCGGAGTCTGGCGAGGAGTCCGGCACCTCGGAGTCACGAGCTTTATGAGGGACAAGGTTAGTGTTCCGCTCTATCGCCGTAGAGGTTGCAGCCCTCAAGGCGGCTTCTAGCCATCCATCCTCGATCTGCGCGGCCGGCTCCGAATTGACGATCGGAGCTGGTTCGAGTGCGGCCTCCAGGGTACTGTCCGGTTGAAGAGCTAAATCATGCTCGCCATGACAGTGCGGCACGCTCGGCTGTGGCTCGAATCCATCGAGGATCAAGTCCCCGTGGATGTCAGCCGTGAAGTTCAAGCTTCCAAACCTGACCTGATGGCCAGGGGCGTAGCTTTTGATCTGCTCCAGATGGCCAAGCGAATTGGCCCGCAGTGCAAAGCCGCCGAATATGAAGATCTGTCCGGGGAGAAAGGTCTCACCCTGGACTGCGTCGTTGATGATGGTCGAAGAAGCCATCGAGCATATCGGTGACGACACAGAGGAACTCTCAATGAAAGCACCAATGTCGGTGTCAAAACCGGCGGATCTCGGGTAGGGGGTCCTGAACTGTGCGTCTAGGCGGATGGTAACAGGAGACAAGGGACACGATGTTTTACCCAGGTTCGGGCCCTCTTGATGGAGGTAAAACCCTACGTCCTGCTTGATTAATATTGATGATGTGTGTTACAAGAGTGGATCTACCACGAGATCAAGGAGGCTAAACCCTAGAATCTAGCCTATGGTATGATTGTTGTTTGTCCTATGGACTAAAGCCATCCGGTTTATATAGACACCGGAGAGGGCTAGGGTTACACAGATTCGGTTACAATGGTAGGAAATCTACATATCCGTATCGCCAAGCTTGCCTTCCACGCCAAGGAAAGTCCCATCCAGACATGGGACGAAGTCTTCAATCTTGTATCTTCATAGTCTTGGAGTCCGGCCGATGATGATAGTTCGGCTACCCGGACACCCCCTAGTCTGGAACTCCCTCAATGACCATTACCCTCGATATCACTTCTATCATTGCTTGCTAGTTTCTCCGTTCTGTCGCTATGCTGTGCTACCTATCACTTATTTACCATGCCTCCCAAATTGCCATGTCAGCCTCTAACCTTTTCACCCTTCCTAGCAAACCGTTGTTTGGCTATGTTACCGCTTTGGCTCAGCCCCTCTTATAGTGTTGTTAGTTGCAGGTGAAGTTGAAGATTGCTCCATGATGGACAGGATTATGTTGGGATATCATAATATCTCTTATTTAATTAATGCATCTATATACTTGGTAAAGGGTGGAAGACTCGGCCTTTTTCCTGGTGTTTTGTTCCACTCTTGCCGCCCTAGTTTCCGTCATACCGGTGTTATGTTCGCGGATTTTGCGTTCCTTACGCGGTTGGGTGATTTATGGGACCCCCATGATAGTTCGCTTTGAATAAAACTCCTCCAGCAAGGCCCAACATTGGTTTTAACATTTGCCACCTAAGCCTTTTTCCCTTGGGTTTTGCAGACTCAAGGGTCATCTTTATTTACCCCCCAAGGCCAGTGCTCCTCTGAGTGTTGGTCCAAACTAGAGCCCTTTGCAGTGCCCCCTCAAGGAAACTTGAGGTCTGGTTTTAGTTGTACGGATTGCTCATCCGTTGTGCCCTGAGAACGAGATAGTGCAGCTCCTATCGGGATTTGTCGGCACAGTCGGGTGGTCTTGCTGGTCTTGTTTTACCATTGTTAAAATGTCTTGTAAACCGAGATTCCGAGTCTGATCGGGTCTTCCTCGGAGAAGCTATATCCTTCGTTGATCGCGAGAGCTTATCATGAGCTAAGTTGGGACACCCCTGCAGGGTATAATCTTTCGAAAGCCGTGCCCGCGGTTATGTGGCAGATGGGAATTTGTTAATGTCCGGTTGTAGATAACTTGACACTTGACTTAATTAAAACGCACCAACCGTGTGTGTAGCCGTGATGGTCTCTTCTCGGCGGAGTTCGGGAAGTGAACACGGTTTTTGGGTTAAGTTTGATGTAAGTAGGAGTTCAAGATCACTTCTTGATCATTGCTAACTTCACGACCGTTCTGTTTGCTCTCTTCTCGCTCTTATTTGCGTATGTTAGCCACCATATATGCTTAGTCGCTGCTGCAACCGCACCACTTTACCCCTTCATTACCCCTTTAAGCTTAAATAGTCTTGATCTCACGGGTTTTGAGATTGCTGAGTCCTCGTGACTCACCAGATACTATCACCACAGTTGCAGGTGTCGATGATACCAGTGCGGATGATGCAACCGAGCTCAGATGGGAGCTCATCGAAGATCTTGGTCGTTGCTATGTTTCGTTTCATGTTGATCAGTAGTGGAGCCCAGTTGGGACGATCGGGGATCTAGCAGTTGGGTTATATTCTTTTCTTTTGGCTTCGTTCGTAGTCGGACTATGTGTGTACTCTGAATGATGTATGATTTATTTATGTTCATTGTGTGAAGTGGTGATTGTAAGTCAACTCTTTATCCCAGTCTTGTTCATTACATGGGATTGTGTGAAGATGACCCTTCTTGCGACAAAACCACAATGCGGTTATGCCTCTAAGTCGTGCTTCGATACGTGGGAGATATAGCCGCATCGTGGGTGTTACACCCTCGCGAGGCTGTTCTTCCATTGTACTGTTCCCCATCAGCCCCTGAAGCAATCCACACACCACAAATTAGAGTAGGGTATTACACCACAATGGTGGCCTGAACCAATATAAATCTCATATCCCTTTGTTGTTCTTCGTGTAGTTTAGATCCTTGTGAGGCGGCGAGACATGGGTAGGCAGGAGGTGTGATATCCACGCGCACCCCAGTGTTCGAACCTCAAGGGTCTGCCGGAACCCGAAATCTGACATTTGGCGCGCCAGGTAGGGGTGCGCCAGAATCTGCCTTCCGTCGCCTCGTGTTTCGCCGCCCGTTGCATCATCATCATCATGTCTGGCGACCCAACGGGCAATCCCGATCCCTGGGCGGCCTGGCCCGCCCGCGCAGAGCCGCTTGCCCAGGGCGACCTCAACCCTGTGCCCCAGGAAGCCCGTGGTCCGCAGGGTGCTGCGGGCTGCGGGCGACGCGGCCAGATGGCATTAGCTCTCACGCCACAGCAGGTGCGGTCGGTAGCAAGGGCCTCAAGCCACGCCGCGGCCACGACATCATACACATGACGGGAGCAGGCTAACTCAAGGGCCACACTCACTGTGGCCCGAGAGCTGCTGTGATGCAGGCTGCTGGAGGGCGGCCGCGACGTGCTTCTGGAGCGGGTGGCAGAGCTCCTGGGCTCCGCCGCCTCAGGGGCTCACCCCTTCGGCGCACAGCCACCGCCTCAGGCCCAAGGTGGACCGCGCGGAGGCCCCGCACGCGCCTGCGCAGCTCCAAGCAGATTCCAGGACCACTCCAACGCCAACCCGGCCGTTGGCGCCTGGCTGCCGATACTGCCGCCTCCGCCTCCGATCAGCGAAGGGGGATCCACTACAATCCACGGACCCGGTGAGCCGCCGCGCTACCACTCCCAGGTGGGCACCTCGAGCGAGGCTCCGTGGCACAGGAGGCACTACAGCGAGGCGTTCGGGGCGGCGGCCCCGGAAGCGTATGTGCCCCACATGGTGGATCAAGGACTCGCGCAGGAGGAAGACCATGGCTCATTCCTTTGCCCAGGATGGGGGGAAGTGTCACACCCTAGCTAGTCATGCATTAGAGTGTTGCATCATGTTTATTCTTTCACCAGAAACCTGAAATGGGGATGACAGAACCCCTAGTCCCCTCTGAAACCAACTAGGGTTTACTAAAAACTTTTTCAATGAACCTGAAATGCCCTTCTAAAATGCCCATCATTTTTGTCTTGGTTCAGAACCTCTACCAAAAGTGGTGCACATTTTCCTAGGCCATCTTACGGTTTTTGAATTAAATCATAAATATTTGAATTTGGGCATTTAAAATTATATAAAATATTTAAATGCTCAAATATCTCCAAACTAAAATGTGTCATGTTGGAAATAATCCAACTATGGACCAGGAGTAGTTTGGTGATTTTAGGAGTTGCCTAAGTATTTTATTTAATTCAACAAAGTTGCAGAAGTATTAAAAAATAGAAAACAGAAAGAAATGGAAAAAACTTACCTGGCGCCCAGCACCCGGCCCACCTGCCGGCCCAGCCCAGCGCCGCTCCAGCGAGCTGCTTGCCGGCCAGGCAGGCAGGCAGGTGCCCGACGTCGACCGCAGCGTGCGCCACGCACCTGCTCGCCGCCTCGCCGCTCCCCTCGCCCGGTGATGTCGTGGACCGGCCTCCCTCGCTCCCCCGAACCTCCCAGACACCCCCTCTCCTCTCCAGCTCCTCCCCCTCGCGCTCCCCCGCCATGGCCGACGCCACCATCGCCGTGCCTTCGTCGTAGCCGTGCTCCCCGCCGCCCGTGCGTCCTCTCATCGTGTCCAGGAGCTCCGCCGCTGTCCACTCCATCGAGCAAGCCGAGCCCCGAGCGCTCGCAACGCCCGAGTCCACCGCAACGACCTCGCCCGAACCGCCGTCGCCGGAGATCCCCTTCAACGCCGTCGTCGCTCCGGTTCATCTCCGGCCACACCAAGGGCTTCGTCGCACTCACTGTGAGCTTAGCCATCTTCCCCCCCTCCTTTTCTTGCTCCTGAGCTGTGTAGCGACCTCCCGGAGCTCAACCGCACCCACCGCCGTGGAGCTCGTCGCCGACGTGCTCCCGGTCACCCTCCGACAACTCCACGGTGTCCATCATGCTCACCGTGTCACTTAGCACCTAGCTAGCCACTCCCCGAGCCTCACCGACCCCTCTAGCGTCAAGTTCGTCTTCGGCCGAACCCCGGTGGCCGCCAAAGTCGTCGCCGGCGCCAACTCCGGCCACCCCGACCCCAACGGACTCCACCAAGAGCTGCGGCTCGTCCTCGGCTCCACTCCGGTGGTCTCCGCGACCCATTTGGTGGCCAAAACGGCCAAAACCACTTTCGCCGCCGCGTCGGGCTCGCCGGCGGCTAAACGCCGGTGCAGCCGACCCGGGTTTGACCACGGGTGGGCCCTGGTTGACTCCCCTGAGTCAATGACAGGTGGGGCCCAGCCCTGTTAATTAAACAGGTTTAGTTTTAATTAAACTTTAATTAATCTAATCACACTGACACGCGGGACCCACTGTCAGGTTTGACCCGGATGTGTTCCGTTGACCTGCTGACGTCACACTGACGTCAGGCTGACGCAATAATTGATTTTCTGGAATTAATCTAATATAGGAAATTCCAGAATATAGTTTAAACTTCAAAAATTCATAACTTTTATTCTGTAACTCCAAACCAGACAAATTATATATGAAAAATGATCGGAAAAATCCAATCTATCCATCTGTACTATTTTCATGCATGATTAAACAAGTTAACCTGATGTTTAATGCAGAACAAGGAAAAGAATTTTAAAAGGCCATGTTTGAGTTTGAAATTTGAATCTTTGATTCAAATTGGTACAAACCCTTCTGGTCTTAGTTGCATTAGCCCAACACACTCATATTGCTATGTTTCATGCATGCATCATATTGTTGCACATTGTTTGGTGATGGTTGTGTATCGGTGTTCTTGCGGCAGGTTCTGCCCCCGAGGAGTAACGTGATTACCCTAACGAAGAACCGTATCAGTGCATCGAACCATCAGGCAAGCAACCAACCATTTGATCATATCGATACAATCCCATGTTCTCGCTCCTGCTCTCTTTTACTGCATTAAGACAACGCATTTCAAACTGCTGTGTGCTATGGTAGTTGAACCCATTTCCTCTGCATGACCTGTCATTGCCACAGTAACTAGATGAAACCCACTAGCATGTGTAGGAGTTGATTGAGCCATATGTATGTGTTGTTCCTACCTTGCTATGCCTGCTATGCTTAGAGTCGTGTCAGGTCTGGTTCATCTGGGTGATGGGCTAGAGTGAAATGATTATGTCGGTAATGAGAGTGGTGTGGTGAACACGATTTGGTAAAGGTATCGATGAGAGGCCATGTAGGAGTACATGGTGGGTTGTTTCATTGAAGCCGACCTTAAGCACTGAGATCTGTATGTGTGATTTAAGATACAGCTACTACCATGCATTGGGCCCTGAAATATGACCCCGCTCGACTTCTTATTCACCCTAGCTCTCTGTCCAGGAGTTGCAAGTAGTTTCTGGTGTTTGTAGCCTACTGGAGGCCGTGGACAGCGCTGACCGTAGGGGTGGGCTGTGATGCGGTAGGTACGTGGCCGGGTGTACCGAATACCCGTTAGGTATCTCGGGAACCCTGTTCACATCGTTCGGGGCCGTATGGGAAACCTCGGCCAGACTCCCTGCGGATGGAACCTGGCTAGGCGATAAACCTGGACTAGAGGCTTAAGTGTTTAGGTAGGTCGTGGTCTACACCCACGTCGGCTTTCGCTTGAAGTCTGCCGAGCACATGTCGTGTGCAGACGCTAAGTGGTGGAAACATGTATGAAGAAGTACACCCCTGCAGGGTTATCATGATCTATTCGAATAGCCGCGTCCGCGGTAAAGGACTACTTGGTTGCCTATACAGTTCATAGACAAGTAAATGGAAACTACTAAAAGCTTCAAGATAAGTGTGAGTGCCGAGGATGGCTCTTCCGTAGGAAGACGGAGGTGGATCCTCGGTAGTGTATTGAAGTGGTGAGTAGTGGACTCGTGTACGCAAAACCTTTTCAAGTTGGAGTCTCGTAGGTTAGCCTAGCCAAGATTCAAAGCTGGCTTGCTGCAATAACTCCACCAACCCTTCTTGATAATATGCATGTATGTAGGATCTGATGTAAGTCTTGCTGAGTACCTTTGTACTCATGTTGCTATAATTTACATTTTTACAGAAGACGCTGCAACCCCTTCTGATGGGTTCTACGTAGACGTTGACATCAATGAGTAGGCTAAGGCCCAGGTGGTGATCCTGAGCTTGTGAAGGACCACGTAGTATAGCTAGGCTTTCCAAGCCTCTTTTATTTTACTAGTTGTCTGTACTCAGACAAGTTACTTCCGCTGCTGGTTTGTATGACTGTATGACTTGAATGCTGGGTCGTGTGACCCGTACCTTCGTGTATGTTATGTATGGCTCTCTGAGCCTTAAATAAAGTACTTGTGTCATAGAGTCATGTTGTGATGCCTTGTTGTGTTTGCACATATCGAGCATATTGTGTGTATGATTGAAATGCTTGGTATGTGTGGGATCTGACTACCTAGTTGTTTATCCTTAGTAGCCTATCTTACCGGGAAATGTCTCCTAGTTTTACACTGAGCCATGGTAGCTTGCTACTGCTCTGGAACACTTAGGCTGGCCGGCATGTGTCCTTCTTCGTTCCTGTGTCTGTCCCTTCGGGGAAATGTCACGCATTGAGTACCGGAGTCCTGCTAGCCCAGTGCTACAGCCCGGACCCACTTGCTGATGACCGACACGTTCGTTGCTAGGTCATGGATGCCTGTCCCTGTAAGCACTGTGCCACTTTGGGCTTACGACTAGTCATGTCAACCCAGGCTCTTTATCATATGGATGCTAGCGACACTATCATATACGTGAGCCAAAAGGCGCAAACGGTCCCGGGCAAAGGTAAGGCAACACCCGTGGGGATACCGTGCGTGAGGCCGCAAAGTGATATGGGGTGTTACAAGCTAGATCGATGTGACATCGAGTCGGGGTCCTGACAGCGTTGGCATCAGAGCCGGACTGCCTGTAGGTTCTCCAAGCCAAACTGGTCGATGTTGAGTCTAGAAATTCTTTAGTTATATGTAGGGGAATTGTTTGTGGGTTGGAACGTAAGGCTCTTTTTACTCCTTTATCTTATGACATTCTGATCTGAGTCAGTCTATTCTTCCACCGGGGGTTAAGGAATTAGGATCTATTCTCTCTATCAGGATCATGTGTTACTAATCAGTAGTACCTTATAGGTTTGTTGGTTACAAGCCTAGTTCAGTTCTACTACCACATTATGTTGCTAGGATGGACTCAGAACTTTGATATGATGATGTTGAGTGTGAATGAAATCCTTTGTCAAATGTCTCAAAATCCTTCTTGAGCATTTACAGCTGTTATGCTGCCGAAATTTTGCTAGAAATTCTAATGCCTTTGCATTATGATTGTGTTTTCAGATGGCCACTCGCGACCTCAATCAAGTGGTTCGCCTGACTCGATGCCTAGATGTACCCGGTCATACCGCCATGTTGGTCAGGGTAATGACTGAGGCTGGATACCGGTTGTATCCTGAGTACACGGTCGAAGAGCAATTCCGAGACTTTAATCAAAGCCAGTATCTCTGCACTGTCAGGATATTTCCATCTTATCCTGGGTCCACCGAGCCCCTTCACTGCTCCTATGGACTCGGGGTTACTATTGAGATGGCTGTGCAGGACGCCGCCTACTCTATGATGACCATCATGCGAGTCAGGTCTGGCCTATTTCGGGACTCTGATTTCCGGTATATGCCAGGATCACTTCCGGGAGCACAAGGGTATCTCCAGGCTATCTATGCTGACCCCACTTAGGAGGATTCACGGACTCGCACTACTGCTGAGATGCTCGAGGATGAGGACCGTGAAAATTGGGCCTTGAGGTTAGAGCTCTTCAATACCCGTGCTGACCATTGGGCCACATTGACTCGGTTTGCACCGGCGGTGCAAGCTGGATATTCGGATATGCGCGATCTCTATCCTGTGAGATCTGCTCTGCCAGACGTGATGGGTTGGCGTGATGTAGGAGGCATCACCCCACCTCGCGGTCCCCGCAGGCCACCGTCTATTGGTCCAAGACCTCATCCTAGTCCCTATGGTCCACAAGCTCCGCGAAATCGTCTGTTTCCGGATGATCATGTTGAGCTTCCAGGCTATGGAGGTGACTTCTACGAGGACTACTACGGATCGGTCTGAGTTAGTAGTAGTATCACTAGTTCGTGTTAGCTGTGTCGTCTATCGTCCTGCGTGACTCGTGGGATATGACCTAGTTGTATCGCATTCCGGAGGTGTAGAAAAATAATGTATAGGAGCTTGGAATGCCTCCGATGAGATGTAATCCTCTTTTCACCGTAATAGTACCTTGTTTGGTCTTGTACTAAACCCTGTATGGTGTGTATGACGATGGAATAAAGAAGCAGTTTCTGTATCTACCATGTCATACGGATGATCATCTTGCATTCCGAGTTATTCCTTACATTCTGTATCCTATGTCGGAATTTTATCATTCTGACTAAATCATTGTCTTGTTTACCTAGCATGGTCAACACACGCACTAACCCTGCTCCTCAAGAGCGGGCCGAAGGCAGTGAAGTCAGGAATGCAAATCTGCCTCATCCTCCTTCCCTAGCCGAGGTTATGATGGAAGCCGAAAGAAACAAGCGGGAGACCAACCGTTTGTTGGAGCATATTGAACAGAACACAGCACACCATCAGAGGACTAACGTGGTGTCACTCGGTGATTTCATCAAGTTACATCCACCCACGTTCCACCACTACGTCGAGCCTCTCGACGCTGATGACTGGCTTCGCAGTATCTCTCACAAGCTGCGTTCAGCGCTAGTAGCTGAGGCCGACAAGGTCACCTTTGCTGCATATCATCTTGAAGGCCCCGCCAGTCTATGGTGGGAGAATTATGGAGCTATGCGCCCAGCGGGCCATGTCACTACTTGGGCTGAATTCAGCGAGGCTTTCCGTGAACATCACATTCCGGAGGGTCTCATGGACCGTAAACGTGAGGAATTTTGCAGTTTCACTCAGGGCCGACTCTCTGTGGATGCTTACAGCAGGGAGTTCGGTAACCTCGCACGATATGCAACTGAGGAAGTTTCTACTGATGCCAAGAAGCAAGCAAGGTTCCGTAAGGGGCTTAGTCCTGAGCTTCGCCGCGACCTCCGTCTGCATGAGTGCACATCTTTTCAGAAACTTGTTAACAAGGCCATCAGTGCTGAAACTGGTCAGACTGATTATGATGCAACACGCAAGCATGGCCGTGACATGGGTTCCTCATCCGGTGCTGGTCCTCAGAAGCGCCGCGTGTGGGTGCCCAACACTGCCCTGCCACCCAGGTTCACACCAAGGCCATCCTTCCAGGTGCCTCGCCCCGTTCAACAGTCTGCACCAGCCAAGCCCTATGGTGGTCCAACCAACAATGCTCCTCCACGTACCAGTTCCGTAACTTGTTTCAAGTGTGGGGAATCTGGTCACTATATGCGTGAGTGTCCCCAGACCAACCCCAACCAATCTGCTAAAGCTGTTGGCCATGGCAAGCCGATAGGGAAAGTGTTCCACGCCAAGCCGGCCACCGCTACACGTGGCCATGTCAACTGTATCTCTGCCGAAGAAGCTCAAGAGGATCCCAACGTTGTTCTCAGTACGCTCCTTGTTAATTGCCACCCGGCATCTGTTCTTTTCGATACAGGAGCCTCTCATTCATTTATATCCGAGAACTATGCTCATTTGCATAACACCGCATTCTGTAACATGCCATCCACTATGGAAATTTCTACTCCGGGTTCTAGATGGCAGACCTCCATGGTAAGTTATGGAAATGAAATCCAAGTCGACAGACTTGTTTTCCTTGCATCCTTGATAGCTCTCAAATTTTCAGATATTAATATCATTTTGGGTATGGACTGGATGTCAGCTCATCATGCCAAAATTGATTGCTTCTCTAGGACTGTTCAACTCACTCATCCTTCGTGGAAGATAGTCAATGTCTTGACCCGACTAGCCGAGCGACAGTTATATTCTCTTAACGCCAGCCCTTTGCCAGACCTTGAGGACGTTCCGGTAGTCCGTGACTTCCCGGATGTCTTCCCAGAGGAATTGCCAGGTGTTCCACCTGACAGGGATGTTGAGTTCGTAATAGACCTCATTCCAGGAACCGTTCCGATTGCTAGAAGACCCTATAAGATGGCACCACTAGAACTAGCCGAGCTTAAGAAACAACTCGATGAGTCCTTGAAAAAGGGTTTCATCCGACCTAGTTCATCTCCGTGGGCTTGCCCCGTCCTCTTCGTCAAGAAGAAGGATGGTACGGACCGGATGGTTGTAGATTATCGACCTGTCAATTTGGTCACAATCAAGAACAAATATCCGCTTCCCAGGATCAACGACCTGTATGATCAGCTCGCTGGATCCTCAGTCTTCTCCAAGATGGATTTGAGGTTGGGCTACCATCAAATCAAAATCAGAAACGGGGACATTCCTAAAACGGCCTTTGTTACTCGTTATGGCCAATACGAGTACACCGTCATGTCTTTCGGTTTAACCAACGCTCCAGCCACCTTTTCTCGGTTAATGAACTCAATCTTCATGGAGTATTTGGATAAATTCGTCGTGGTTTACCTAGATGATATACTCATCTACTCCAAGAACGGGGAAGAACATGCCGAACATCTAAGGCTAGTGTTGAAGAAACTTCGAGAGCACTGCCTTTATGCCAAGTTTTCCAAATGTGAATTTTGGTTGTCAGAAGTGACCTATCTGGGTCATGTAATATCTGGTAAAGGTATTGCTGTTAACCCTGAGCGAGTTCAAGCCGTCCTTAATTGGACTCCACCTGAAACGGTCAAGCAAGTTCGGAGTTTCCTTGGCCTAGCGAGCTACTGTCGTCGCTTTGTCGAGAACTTCTCCAAAGTTGCTAAACCTCTAACCGAACTCCTTAAGAAGGATAAAAAGTTTGAATGGACTCCACAATGTGAGCACAGCTTTCAGGAACTGAAAAGACGCCTGACTTCTGCTCCCGTTCTGGTACCGCCAGACTTCTCTAAGGACTTTGTTATCTACTGCGACACCTCGCGACAAGAACTAGGTTGCATTCTCATGCAAGATCGACACCCAATTGCTTACGCTTCACGGCAATTGCACCCACATGAGGAGAATTATCCTACTCATGATCTAGAGCTTGCAGCCGTAGTCTATGCACTTAAGACCTGGCGACATTACCTCCTCGGTAACCGTTGCGAAATATTCACTGATCACCAAAGTCTGAAGTACATTTTCACCCAACCGGATTTGAATCTCAGGCAAAGACGTTGGGTTGAGTTGATCACAGATTTCGACTTAGGAATAACTTACACCCCAGGGAAAGCCAACGTCATGGCTGATGCGCTAAGTCGTAAATCTTATTGTAACAACCTGATGTTACAACAAGGTCAACCGCTTCTCCATGAGGAATTTCGGAAGCTTAACCTTCACATTGTTCCTCAAGGATTTCTTTCCACCTTGGTAGCGAAACCTACTCTTACGGATCAAATCATCGCTGCCCAAAAGCGAGATAAGGGAATATCTAAAATCAAGGAGAACATTGCTAGCGGAGGTGCTAGTTGTTTCTCCACAAATGATCATGGTGTTGTGTACTTTGGGAACCGTTTAGTGGTTCCCAAGAACCAGCATCTACGACAGTTGATCCTTAAGGAGGCTCATGAATCTCCTCTCACCATTCATCCCGGTAGTACTAAGATGTATCAGGACCTACGCTAGAGGTTCTGGTGGACTAGGATGAAGGGAGAAATTGCTCAGTATATTGCTAATTGCGACGTCTGTCGTCGTGTAAAAGCAGAGCATCAACGGCCTGCTGGCACCCTTCAGCCCCTAGCTATTCCTGAATGGAAATGGGATAAAATTGGTATGGATTTCATTACCGGTTTTCCCAGGACCAAGAGAGGGAATAATGCTATCTTTGTCGTTCTCGATCGTCTTTCCAAAGTGGCCCATTTCTTACCTGTTCGTGAGAGTATAACCGCTAGTCAGCTGGCAGACCTATACATCTCCCGAATAGTGTCTCTCCATGGTGTTCCTTTGGAAATTAACTCGGATCGAGGAAGTCTTTTCACCTCTCGATTTTGGGAAAGTTTCCAAAACGCTATGGGAACCCGCCTTTCCTTTAGCACCGCTTTTCACCCTCAATCGAGTGGTCAAGTAGAACGCGTCAACCAGATTCTAGAAGACATGCTTCGAGCCTCTGTTATCTCTTTCGGAATGGAGTGGGAGAAATGCCTTCCATTTGCCGAATTTGCTTACAACAACAGCTATCAATCTAGCTTGGGTAAAGCCCCTTTTGAAGTTATCTATGGACGACGGTGTCGAACACCCCTTAACTGGTCAGAGACCAGGGAAAGACAATTCTTTGGCCCGGATATGATTCATGAAGTAGAAGAGCAAGTTCGCATTGTTCGTGAAAAATTGAAAACAGCCCAATCTCGTCAAAAGAGTCAATATGACCGAAAACATAAGGCTATGACTTTCGAGGTTGACGAGAAGGCTTACCTTCGGGTTAACCCTCTGAAGGGAACCCATCGTTTCGGTATCAAAGGAAAATTGGCTCCTCGTTACATTGGACCTTTTCGCATTCTCGCTAAACGAGGAGAAGTTGCCTACCAGTTGGAACTACCTCCGCACCTCTCCAGAGTCCACGATGTCTTCCACGTTTCTCAACTCAGGCGTTGCTTCTCGGATCCTATCCGTGGAGTGGACTACGAAACGCTTGATCTCCAAGATAATCTTACATATCGAGAGTACCCCATTCGTATCCTCGATCAGGCCGAGCGTACCACTCGACGTCATAATATCAAGTTTCTCAAAGTTCAATGGTCGCACCATTCTAAGGATGAAGCAACTTGGGAAAGGGAGGATCGTCTTCGACTCGAGTATCCCGCCTTCTTCCCGGAGGAACCTAAATCTCGGGATGAGATTCTTTTGAGTGGGGGTGAGTTGTCACACCCTAGCTAGTCATGCATTAGAGTGTTGCATCATGTTTATTCTTTCACCAGAAACCTGAAATGGGGATGACAGAACCCCCAGTCCCCTCTGAAACCAACTAGGGTTTACTAAAAACTTTTTCAATGAACCTGAAATGCCCTTCTAAAATGCCCATCATTTTTGTCTTGGTTCAGAACCTCTGCCAAAAGTGGTGCACATTTTCCTAGGCCATCTTAGGGTTTTTGAATTAAATCATAAATATTTGAATTTGGGCATTTAAAATTATATAAAATATTTAAATGCTCAAATATCTCCAAACTAAAATGTTTCATGTTGGAAATAATCCAACTATGGACCAGGAGTAGTTTGGTGATTTTAGGAGTTGCCTAAGTATTTTATTTAATTCAACAAAGTTGCAGAAGTATTAAAAAAAACGGAAAACAGAAAGAAATGGAAAAAACTTACCTGGCGCCCAGCACCCGGCCCACCTGCCGGCCCAGCCCAGCGCCGCTCCAGCGAGCTGCTTGCCGGCCAGGCAGGCAGGCAGGTGCCCGACGGCGACCGCAGCGCGCGCCACGCACCTGCTCGCCGCCTCGCCGCTCCCCTCGCCCGGTGACGTCGTGGACCGGCCTCCCTCGCTCCCCCGAACCCCCCAGACACCCCCTCTCCTCTCCAGCTCCTCCCCCTCGCGCTCCCCCGCCATGGCCGACGCCACCATCGCCGTGCCTTCGTCGTAGCCGTGCTCCCCGCCGCCCGTGCCTCCTCTCATCGTGTCCAGGAGCTCCGCCGCTGTCCACTCCATCGAGCAAGCCGAGCCCCGAGCGCTCGCAACGCCCGAGTCCACCGCAACGACCTCGCCCGAATCGCTGTCGCCGGAGATCCCCTTCAACGCCGTCGTCGCTCCGGTTCATCTCCGGCCACACCAAGGGCTTCGTCGCACTCACTGTGAGCTTAGCCATCTTCCCCCCCTCCTTTTCTTGCTCCCGAGCTGTGTAGCGATCTCCCGGAGCTCAAACGCACCCACCGCCGTGGAGCTCGTCGCCGACGTGCTCCCGGTCACCCTCCGACCACTCCACGGTGTCCATCATGCTCACCGTGTCACTTAGCACCTAGCTAGCCACTCCCCGAGCCTCACCGACCCCTCTAGCATCAAGTTCGTCTTCGGCCGAACCCCTGTGGCCGCCAAAGTCGTCGCCGGCGCCAACTCCAGCCACCCCGACCCCAACGGACTCCACCAAGAGCTGCGGCTCGTCCTCAGCTCCACTCTGGTGGTCTCTGCGACCCATTTGGTGGCCGAAACGGCCAAAACCACTTTCGCCGCCGCGTCGGGCTCGCCGGCGGCTAAACGCCGGTGCAGCCGACCCGGGTTTGACCACGGGTGGGCCCTGGTTGACTCCCCTGAGTCAATGACAGGTGGGGCCCAGCCCTGTTAATTAAACAGGTTTAGTTTTAATTAAACTTTAATTAATCTAATCACACTGACACGCGGGACCCACTGTCAGGTTTGACCCGGATGTGTTCCGTTGACCTGCTGACGGCACACTGACGTCAGGCTGATGCAATAATTGATTTTCTGGAATTAATCTAATATAGGAAATTCCAGAATATAGTTTAAACTTCAAAAATTCATAACTTTTATTCTGTAACTCCAAATCAGACAAATTATATATGAAAAATGATCGGAAAAATCCAATCTATCCATCTGTACTATTTTCATGCATGGTTAAACAAGTTAACCTGATTTTTAATGCAGAACAAGGAAAAGCATTTTAAAAGGCCATGTTTGTGTTTGAAATTTGAATCTTTGATTCAAATTGGTACAAACCCTTCTGGTCTTAGTTGCATTAGCCCAACACACTCATATTGCTATGTTTCATGCATGCATCATATTGTTGCACATTGTTTGGTGATGGTTGTGTATCGGTGTTCTTGCGGCAGGTTCTGCCCCCGAGGAGTACCGTGATTACCCTAACGAAGAACCGTATCAGTGCATCGAACCATCAGGCAAGCAACCAACCATTTGATCATATCGATACAATCCCATGTTCTCGCTCCTGCTCTCTTTTACTGCATTAAGACAATGCATTTCAAACTGCTGTGTGCTATGGTAGTTGAACCCATTTCCTCTGCATGACCTGTCATTGCCACAGTAACTAGATGAAACCCACTAGCATGTGTAAGAGTTGATTGAGCCATATGTATGTGTTGTTCCTACCTTGCTATGCCTGCTATGCTTAGAGTCGTGTCAGGTCTGGTTCATCTGGGTGATGGGCTAGAGTGAAATGTTTATGTCGGTAATGAGAGTGGTGTGGTGAACACGATTTGGTAAAGGTATCGATGAGAGGCCATGTAGGAGTACATGGTGGGTTGTTTCATTGAAGCCGACCTTAAGCACTGAGATCTGTATGTGTGATTTAAGATACAGCTACTACCATGCATTGGGCCCTGAAATATGACCCCGCTCGACTTCTTATTCACCCTAGCTCTCTGTCCAGGAGTTGCAAGTAGTTTCTGGTGTTTGTAGCCTACTGGAGGCCGTGGACAGCGCTGACCGTAGGGGTGGGCTGTGATGCGGTAGGTACGTGGCCGGGTGTACCGAATACCCGTTAGGTATCTCGGGAACCCTGTTCACATCGTTCGGGGCCGTATGGGAAACCTCGGCCGGACTCCTTGTGGATGGAACCTGGATAGGCGATAAACCTGGACTAGAGGCTTAAGTGTTTAGGTAGGTCGTGGTCTACACCCACGTCGGCTTTCGCTTGAAGTCTGCCGAGCACATGTCGTGTGCAGACGCTAATTGGTGGAAACATGTATGAAGAAGTACACCCCTGCAGGGTTATCATGATCTATTCGAATAGCCGCGTCCGCGGTAAAGGACTACTTGGTTGCCTATACAGTTCATAGACAAGTAAATGGAAATTACTAAAAGCTTCAAGATAAGTGTGAGTGCCGAGGATGGCTCTTCCGTAGGAAGACGGAGGTGGATCCTCGGTAGTGTATTGAAGTGGTGAGTAGTGGACTCGTGTACGCAAAACCTTTTCAAGTTGGAGTCTCGTAGGTTAGCCTAGCCAAGAGTCAAAGCTGGCTTGCTGCAATAACTCCACCAACCCTTCTTGATAATATGCATGTATGTAGGATCTGATGTAAGTCTTGCTGAGTACCTTTGTACTCATGTTGCTATAATTTACATTTTTACAGAAGACGCTGCAACCCCTTCTGATGGGTTCTACGTAGACGTTGACATCAATGAGTAGGCTAAGGCCCAGGTGGTGATCCTGAGCTTGTGAAGGACCACGTAGTATAGCTAGGCTTTCCAAGCCTCTTTTATTTTACTAGTTGTCTGTACTCAGACAAGTTACTTCCGCTGCTGGTTTGTATGACTGTATGACTTGAATGCTGGGTCGTGTGACCCGTACCTTCGTGTATGTTATGTATGGCTCTCTGAGCCTTAAATAAAGTACTTGTGTCATAGAGTCATGTTGTGATGCCTTGTTGTGTTTGCACATATCGAGCATATTGTGTGTATGATTGAAATGCTTGGTATGTGTGGGATCTGACTACCTAGTTGTTTATCCTTAGTAGCCTATCTTACCGGGAAATGTCTCCTAGTGTTACACTGAGCCATGGTAGCTTGCTACTGCTCTGGAACACTTAGGCTGGCCGGCATGTGTCCTTCTTCGTTCCTGCGTCTGTCCCTTCGGGGAAATCTCACGCATTGAGTACCGGAGTCCTGCTAGCCCAGTGCTATAGCCCGGACCCACTTGCTGATGACCGACACGTTCGTTGCTGGGTCATGGATGCCTGTCCCTGTAAGCACTGTGCCACTTTGGGCTTACGACTAGTCATGTCAGCCCGGGCTCTTTATCATATGGATGCTAGCGACACTATCATATACGTGAGCCAAAAGGCGCAAACGGTCCCGGGCAAATGTAAGGCGACACCCGTGGGGATACCGTGCGTGAGGCCGCAAAGTGATATGGGGTGTTACAAGCTAGATCGATGTGACATCGAGTCGGGGTCCTGATAGGAAGATACACACGAAGCCGAACTCTTTCAGGAGCCCAGGGAAGGCCTCACCAACCGCGCTGAAGGCAGCGGCTATCGAGTACCGCTAATCCCTCAGGAACAGGCATACGCTAACCATGGATCGCAGGAGGTACAGGTCGTCGCGCCGGATGTCCGCCCCAATCCAGCAGCTTCCTACCCCTCAGGAGGAGGGCACAGGGGGCTGCAGGAGGGGGGCCGAGATCTAGCCTCTCCCCCGCGGCGCTCGGAGCAAGGCGTCCTCATGAGCTAGGCCCTCTGCCGGGGAGGTGCCTCAGGGCCTACCCCCGGCAGAGGACCCGTGTTCGTCGGGGGAACCGCTGGCGACCGCTTTATCCCATCGGTGGCGTCCTCTGTCTTCGGCCGTCATCAATGGCGATAGAGTGTGGCGCAAGGCGGGGCCCTCATCTGGCGATATGAAGCAAGGCTGGTACCTTTGAAGAAGGCCCAGTAGCTGTGAATCTCGTCGCCCCGTGACACTCTCACGTAATAATGAGTGGGGATGTACACGCCCCGGAGTCTCCGGAGAGCTGCCCTCGAGCCTCGGGGCATCCCGCCCACACCCAGTGGCAGCACTTAGCTCCGCGCTGGTGAGAAGACATCGAAGACTAGACTAGGTGCCGGATGCGGCTTTTCTGCTTCTTTGCCTTTCCTTTGGTTGTCGTTTTCCCCCCATTCGGATTTAAGTTGGATTTGAGCTTGAGACTTGCGTGTGTTCGGGGAAGGGGTGTTTAGTCTCGTTCGAGCAATCTATCATGTTCTGGTCACCGCTTTGTGTCCATCCGGCCTCAGCCGCCTCCCCTCGTGAGCCCCTCGCGAGCCGGGCAGGCCCATCATCCGTGCAGCCCAGACTGCCATCACCGCGCCCTCTCAAGAGGTTCTCCTTGCAGGTTCAACATGCTCGTTCAGGAGACACTCAGGACACCACGGCCCTCCGCAGGCTAGCTCGGGGCCCATGCGGGTCGAAGGTAAACAAACCAGTCGGCTCGCCATGAACCAGCCGCCTGGCGCAGGCACACGGGTGATATCATGTCTACAAAATATGCTAACCGCAAGTTTTTACACGAGGGGCTCCCCCTCCCAAAAAGCTCTCACAACCTTCTGGGCCAAGCCCGAACTCTCTCTGCGCAGGGTAAAAGCAGGAACAACACACGGTCAATCGGATAAATCCCCCAGTGCATCCTCGGGGGCACCTCCGGGGTCGCCACTGGCGTTGCTGGCCTCGCCGTCGCCTTCTGCGCCGCCGCCACCAGCACCTGGGCCATTCACCACTCCGCCCTCATCAGCAGCTACGACCACACCGTCGTCATCAGCGGTGAAGTCCCTAACTAGGGCGTCCACGTTGTCTTCCACCCAACGCGCCAGATTGTCCCGGATTGCCAGGGGCATCGGTGCGATGGCGACATCGAAGTCGAAGTGGGGGTCCCTGTTCTGAAGATGACTGAAGACACGGAAAAAAGCATGCCGAAATAGGGCGCGG
Organism: Triticum aestivum; assembly: GCF_018294505.1. Taxonomy (NCBI): domain Eukaryota; kingdom Viridiplantae; phylum Streptophyta; class Magnoliopsida; order Poales; family Poaceae; genus Triticum; species Triticum aestivum. The sequence continues at coordinate 317,681,008 of NC_057798.1, forward strand.
CTCCTCTCCTCCACCAACCTGTCGGCTCTGCCCGAACGGCTCTCCAGCTGCGTCACCACTTCAGTGAAGAACTGAAGGTTAGCAGCATAGTTAACCACATGAGGCTCCCCAACGGCTGCCTCGCAGATGATGGCCAGGGCCGTGTTAGCTCTTTCCCGGAGCTCGTGGAGCATGGGGCTGTGCATGTGGTCCAGGGTCTGCCGCTGGCGTATCTTTTCCTTGTTCCGCCGCGCAACGGCCTCAGCCGCATCCACCCTTTGATGGAGAAGAAGCACCTCAGCACGGAAGGAAGCCAGTTCCTCTTGTGCCGTGCCAAGGGCGGCCCCGGCAGCGTCTGCATGCCGCGTCACTTCATCCAGCTTGGCCTTCAGGGCGGCGGTCCTGCCCTCTGCTTCGACCCTGATCAGCTCCAGCCTTTCCTCGAACTTGCGCTCGAGGTTCGAGCGGGCCACCGCCACCCGGCGATCAACCTCTTCTGGGGCTCGGGCTTCCCTCGTGGCTACATCATCCTCCGCCTGCACCACCAGGCGCTCCCTCATCTCCAATCGCTCGAGGTCCAGGGTGCGCTCGGTGGCCTCCAGCGTCAGTGCCTCCTCACGTTTCTGAAGCTCCACCCGATCGGCCGAGCCCCCTTCATCGATGTAAGGGCCGCCTCACGCAACTCCACCTGTTGCTCCAGAGAGCTACTCCAGGCCTGGAGCTCCCACGCCCGCTCTTCTGCGACCCTGCGCCGCTGGTCAGTCTCCTGAGCCTCCAAGACGGCCCGGGAGCAGGCCTCCCGAGAAGCTGCCAACGACACCTCGGCCTTCTCATTGTCGAGGTCACGCTGGTGGCGTGCAAGGGCAACGGCCACCTTCAGCTAGGAGTAGGCCCTCAGCCTCAAGGCGTGCGTCCTCGTCAGCGAGCTCTACACCAAGCTGGCTGACCGCGTCCAACGCCCTCCGGAGGAACCCTTGGCGGAGGGCGCGGCACTCCTGAGCTCGCTCGAGCACATCATCCGCATCACCTTCCGCCTCGGGCGCGCGAGGAGGGCCACGGACCAGCACTCCCCCTCTGGGTAGGGGGCTGGAGGCTCGCGCACTCGCAATGGCCGGCCGCGCTTCGCCAGAAGCCTGGCCCAGAGCCAATTCGTTCTCCAAGGAAGAACGCAAGGCCGACCTCAGCCAGTCGCCGTCCACAACCAGTCGAAGAGCCCAGGGTAGGCCGGCTATGCCCCGGGAGGGCTCGCAAAGGATGGTCGCGAAGCGTGCAGAATCAGGATGCATCACAGGATGGCCCGCCTCTCCAACCGGCCTCACCATAAGGGCAGTGCTGGAGCTCGGGGCGCTTGGGGAAGGTGGAGAGGGCGAGGCCTGGAGGGAAGGCTCCTCAGCCATCTCCATGAACTCGGCAGGAAGGGCCCTGCAGGGCAATGATCAGCTGAAGCAACAGGAAAGTAAGAAACTAAAAAAGGGAAAGGCTTACTCGTCAGTGGCGTAGTACTTCCTGCGCTTCAATAGGCGGCAAGGGTAATCATCACCCAAGGCCTCCCTTCTCTTTCGGAGAGCCTCGAAGTCCATGCGGAAGCGGCCCAGGAGCTCGGCGCAAGGGTTAGCCTGCGACGAGGAAGAAGCACCAATGTGACCGGCGTCGGGGGCATCGCCCTGGCACACGCCGCCGTACACCGCACCATGAAGGGTGGCCGGGGCCTCAGGGGCCTCTGCCACGGGGGCCGCGGGCCGCGGCTCGATACCTTCAGCCGCCGCAGGGAGGGTCTCAGGAGCTGCCGCCTCAGGAGTACCGCGTGGCGTCATCGTCCCAACGGTGGCCCCCTCAGCCCCCGATGCCCTTTGCCGCCCAGCTCCACCCCTCGAGGAAGGACCGTCATGGGCAATCGGAAGGGAAACCACCACAACTGGGTTCTCGCGAGGTCCCTTGAGGCGCAGCCCCCATTCATCGAAGCTGGGCATCTGCTTCACAAAATCAGCCCTGTTTGAGCAAACGTACAGTAGGGCGCCCCCATGCCGGATGCTGCCAGGGGAAGGGTCCCTAGTCAGGATCATGAGAACCGTCCTCAGCACTTTAGGCTTCAGATCTTCCTCTTGGAGCCTCATGCGGTCTTCACGCCCCCCGAAGGCCCACATCCGGCGGGAATGACGCTGGAGAGGGGCAATGTGGCATAGGAGGAACTCCTTCACCACCTCGGGCACTGTCACACCGAGCGCCCTCAGGTTTGCAAAGCGATGCCAGACGAAGACAAGCCGGGAGCTCGTGAGCGTCTCCTGGCCCCAGCCAGAATTGGGGATAGCGGGCAAGGTGGGCTCTGAGAGCAGGGGGCTGGGTACTCCGACATCCACATACAGCAACCGCTCTCGGAACCCTGTTGCAGGCGGAGGAAGGCTGAAATCAATTCCTGAAGCCGCTGTTTCTGGTGCGGCAAGGAAACTCACGCACCCCGAGCATTGGGTGGGGTCGCTGAGGCGCAAAGAGAAGAAGTGGCGCAGCAAGGCAACCGAAGGAGGGATGCCCATCATCGCCTCGCAAACAAAAGCGAAAACGGCAAGAAGAGTAATGGATTCGGGACCCAAATGCATCATGTGGATCTAGTAATGGGAAAGTACGGCGTTTAAGAAATCAAAAAAGGGGGGAACAAGTCCCGCCCACAGGGTGTCGGCAAAGTACCGGACCTCGGTGGCTATTCTGTCAATAGAGAAGTGAGACGGCGGCCAGACCGGCGTCCTCCCGCACTCATTGAAGATGGTAGCGAGAGAAGAGCTGACCTTGTCCAAGCCTTCCCGGTTGAGTATGATTGACCGGTCGACAGCACGAGCTGTCGACGGCGACGGGTGGGGCAAGGGCACAGACTTTAGCCCTTTCCCCTTCTTCGTCGGAGCCATGGCGACAGGAAGGGGGAGGATGCGAGATTGGATTGGAAGCTGAGGCTGGAGCTCGAGAGAAGGAAGAGCAGGAGGCGCGTGAGCGGCGAAAGGAGGGGAGACTGTGTGCAACTGCGGGTCCGCCTAGCTAGGCGCAAAATAAGGAGGCGTGGGGGAACAGGGACGCCCACGTCCAATCAACAGCCACGCGGCGCCCAAGGCCGCAGGATATTGGGGCCCGCGGCGCTTCGCACTTGCCTCTTCGCTTCTCTGCTAAGCCAAGTCCCAGCGTGCCTTGGGCCCGGGGGCTACTGTCGGTGTCCTGGGAACGGGGGTACTCACACTTGCCTGCCTGCGGCCTACGGCGCGGCTCAAGGAGTGTCCCAGTACGGCCAATCTTCATCAACACATGCTCAAGACCCTCACGAGGGGCCAAGCCTCGCGGGGCGAACGATAGGAGGCTTCCTCAGGCACGGCCTCATCAGGCTGTCTCGAGAGGAGGCGGAGAGATCAAGGCGGGGTACCTCACGAGGTGCCCGTGACGCAAGCCATGAGGACCGAGGCCAGACGGGTGCCAGGCGGGCGCCGGCCTGCGCAGAGTCGTTGTTTCCCCTTTGGTACAAAGGGGGCAAGCGCAGGCGAGGGTATCAAGAAAAGGCAACCATTTCGGTGCAACAAGACCAAGACCAGCAGGACGGCAGAACGAAGGTCATCGTGGAGCCCAAGCCGACGTCATCGTCAGGGCCTTTGGCAGGCGAGGACCAACTTTAGTCAGGATAAGTGTACTAGATGTTCCCCTTCAAAATGGCCAACTGTTGTCGCCCTTCCAGATCAATATTTGGGAAGAGGCCCGGGGCCTTTGCCTATAAATAGGACTAGCCACCCATAGGGCATCGGATCTGCATCGGTAGACGGAAGAGCCTAGAGGCATCTGATATAGAGAGAGAGGCGACTAAACTCCCCTAGCAGTTCATTGCCCCAGCCAAGAACAGACCCTCGCAAGGTTGTTCTTCCATTGTACTGTTCCTCATCAGGCCCTGATGCAATCCACACACCACAAACTAGAGTAGGGTATTACACCACAATGGTGGCCTCAACCAGTATAAATCTCGTGTCCTTTGTGTTGTCATTCGTGTAGTTTAGATCCTTGCGAGGCGGCGAGACATGGGTAGGCAGGAGGTGTGATCTCCGCGCGCACCCCAGTGTTCAAACCTCAAGGGTCTGCCGGAACCCGAAATCCGACAGTTTCTCTATTATAGGTATTTTTGGTGTTGGTTTCACGTTAGCGGGGTCTCTGGGCTGTCCACGAGATAGGGGGCGTGCCCTAGGGGGGGGGCGCACCCCCCACTCTCGTGGGCAGCCCCGGACTCTTCTGGCCCAACTCCGATGCTCCGTGGTCTTATTTTGGTCCATAAAAATCGTCAAAAATTGGCACGTCAATTGGACTCTGTTTGGTATTCCTTTCTGTAAAACTCAAAAACAAGGAGAAAACAGGAACTGGCACTGGGCTCTAAGTTAATAGGTTAGTCCCAAAAATCATATAAAATGGCATATAAATGCATATAAAACATCATAGATGGATAATCTAATAGCATGAATACTTCATAAATTATAGATAGGTTGGAGACGTAATAGGGCCACACACGCATGCGAGGCGTCATTGGGTCAGGCCCGAACGATGCTATCGGATATCGGGTTATGGCAAAACCCTTAAGGTTCAAACTCTAGGGTGCGCACGAAGATCTTCTCCCTACCGAAACACGCCCAAAACCTCGCCGTGACTCTAAGCTAGCATGATGAACAATGCAAGAGACACGAGGTTTATACTGGTTTGGTCCACTGTTGTGGTGTAATACCCTAATCCAGTGTGTGGTATGGTGGATTGCCTCTTGGGCTGATGATGAACAGTATAGAGGAAGAACAACCTCGCGAGGAGAGGTGTTCTTGTGGTGGTGGGTGTTCTGCTTCATTAGGATTCGATCTCCTCCTACTGTGGTGGCTATCTCATTTATAGAAGCCCTGGTCCTCTTCCCAAATATCAAGCGGGAAGGGAGCCAACAACGGCCATTTTCAAAGGGGATAGCTAGTACAAGCTATCCTGACTAAAGGTGGTCTTCGACTACCAAAGGCACTGGCGCTGACGCTGTCTTGGGCTCCATGGTGACCTCTGTCCTACCCCTCTGCTGGTCTTGGTCTCGTTGCACCGATATGGAAACGTTTGCTTGATGCCTCGGTACTCCGCGCTTGCGCTTGTTCCATTTGCACCAAATAGGAAACGAGGACACTGTGCAGGCTGGTGCCCTCCTGGCGCCCACCTGGTCTTGGTCGTCATGGCTTGCATCATGAACACCTCGCGAGGTACCCCTTGCCTTGATCTCTCTGCCTCCTCGTGAGCCTGCTTGGTGAGGCCGCCCCTGAAGAGGCCTTGTGTCGTCCGCCCCACGAGGCTTGGCCCCTCGCGAGGGTCTTGAGTGTTTGTTGATGAAGACGGGCCATACTGGGCCACTGATGAGCCACGCCGCAGGCCGCAGGCAGGCAAGTCTGGAAACCCCCATTCCGGAGGAACCCTTGGCGGAGGGCGCGGCGCTCCTGAGTGCGCTCGAGCACATCTTCTGCACCACCTTCCACCTCGGGCGCGCGAGGAGGGCCACGGACCAGCACTCCCCCTCTGGGCAGGGGACTGGAGGCTGGCGCACTCGCAATGGCCGGCCGCGCTTCGCCAGAAGCCTGGCCCAGAGCCAGTTCGTTCTCCAAGTAAGAACGCAAGGCCGACCTCAGCCAGTCGCGGTCCACAACCAGTCGAAGAGCCTAGGGTAGGCCGGCTATGCCCCGGGAGGGCTCGCAAAGGATGGTCGCGAGGCGCGCAGAATCAGGACGCATCATAGGATGGCCCGCCTCTCCAACCGGCCTCACCACAAGGGTAGTGCTGGAGCTCGGGGCGCTTGGGGAAGGTGGAGAGGGCGAGGCCTGGAGGGATGGCTCCTCAGCCATCTCCATGAACTCGGCAGGAAGGGCCCTATAGGGCAATGATCAGCTGAAGCAGCAGGAAAGTAAGGAACTGAGAAAGGGAAAGGCTTACTCATCAGTGGCGAAGTACTTCCTGCGCTTCAATAGGCGGCAAGGGTAATCATCACCCAAGGCCTCCCTTCTCTTTCGGAGAGCCTCGAAGTCCACGCGGAAGCGACCCAGGAGCTCGGCGCAAGGGTTAGCCTGCGACGAGGAAGAAGCGCCAATGTGACCGGCGTCGGGGAAATCGCCTTGGCACACGCCGCTGTACACCGCACCATGAAGGGTGGTTGGGGCCTCAGGGGCCTCTGCCACGGGGGCCGCGGGCCGTGGCTCGATACCTTCAGCCGCCGCAGGGAGGGTCTCAGGAGCTGCCGCCTCAGGAGTACCGCGTGGCGTCATCGTCCCGACGGTGGCCCCCTCAGCCCCCGACGCCCTTTGCCGCCCAGCTCCACCCCTCGAGGAAGGACCGTCATGGCCAACCGGAAGGGCAACCACCACAACTGGGTTCTCGCGAGGTCCCTTGAGGCGCAGCCCCCATTCATCGAAGCTGGGCATCTGCTTCACAAAATCAGCCCTGTTTGAGCAAACGTACAGCAGGGCGCCCCCATGCCGGATGCTGCCAGGGGAAGGGTCCCTAGTCAGGATCATGAGAACCTTTCTCAGCACTTCAGGCGTCAGATCTTCCTCTTGGAGCCTCATGCGGTCTTCACGCCCCCCAAAGGCCCACATCCGGCGGGAATGATGCTGGAGAGGGGCAATGCGGCACAGGAGGAACTCCTTCACCATCTTGGGCACCGTCACACCGAGCGCCCTCAGGTTTGCAAAGCGATGCCCGATGAAGACAAGCCGGGAGCTCGTGAGCGTCTCCTGGCCCCAGCCGGAATTGGGGATAGCGGGCAAGGTGGGCTCCGAGAGCAGGGGGCTTGGTACTCCGACATCCACATACAACAACCGCTCTCGGAACCCTGTCGCAGGCGGAGGAAGGCTGAAATCAATTCCTGAAGCCGCTGTTTCTGGTGCGGCAAGGAAACTCACGCACCCTGAGCATTGGGTGGGGTCGCTGAGGCGCAAAGAGAAGAAGTGGCGCAGCAAGGCAACCGAAGGAGGGATGCCCATCATTGCCTCGCAAACAAAAGCGAAAACGACAAGAAGAGTAATGGATTCGGGACCCAAATGCATCATGTGGATCTGGTAATGGGAAAGTACGGCGTTTAAGAAATCAAAAAAGGGGGGAACAAGTCCTACCCACAGGGTGTCGGCAAAGTACCGGACCTCGGTGGCTATTCTATCAATAGAGAAGTGAGACGCCGGCCAGACCGTCGTCCTCCCGCACTCGTTGAAGATGGTAGCGAGAGCAGAGCTGACCTTGTCCAAGCCTTCCCGGTTGAGTATGATCGACCGGTCGACAGCACGAGCTATCGACGACGATGGGTGGGGCAAGGGCACAGACTTTAGCCCTTTCCCCTTCTTCGTCGGAGCCATGGCGACATGAAGAGGGAGGATGCAAGATTGGATTGGAAGTTGAGGCTGGAGCTCGAGAGAAGGAAGAGCAGGAGGCGCGTGAGCAGCGAAAAGTGGGGAGACTGTGTGCAACCGCGGGTCCGCCTAGCTGGGCGCAAAATAAGGAGGCGTGGGGGAACAGGGACGCCCACGTCCAATCAACCGCCACGCAGCGCCCAAGGCCGCAGGCTATTGGGGCCCGCGGCGCTTCGCACTTGCCTCTTCGCTTCTCTGCTAAGCCAAGTCCCAGCGTGCCTTGGGCCCAGGGGCTACTGTCGGTGTCCTGGGAATGGGGGTACTCACACTTGCCTGCCTGCGGCCTACGGCGCAGCTCAAGGAGTGTCCCAGTACGGCCTATCTTCATCAACACATGCTCAAGACCCTCGCGAGGGGCCAAGCCTCGAGGGGCGGACGACAGGAGGCTTCCTCAGGAACGGCCTCGTCAGGCTGTCTCGCGAGGAGGCGGAGAGATCAAGGTGGGGTACCTCATGAGGTGCTCGTGACGCAAGCCATGAGGACTGAGGCCAGACGGGCGCCAGGTGGGCGCCGGCCTGCGCAGAGTCCTTGTTTCCCCTTTGGTACAAAGGGGGCAAGTGCAGGCGAGGGTATCAAGCAAAGGCAACCATTTCGGTGCAACAAGACCAAGACCAGTAGGACGGCAGAATGGAGGTCATCGTGGAGCCCAAGCCGACGTTATCGTCAGGGCCTTTGGCAGGCGAGGACCAACTTTAGTCAGGACAAGTGTACTAGATGTTCCCCTTCAAAATGGCCAACTGTTGTCGCCCTTCCAGATCAATATTTGGGAAGAGGCCCGGGGCCTTTGCCTATAAATAGGACTAGCCACCCACAGGGCATCGGATCTGCATCGGTAGATGGAAGAGCCTAGAGGCATCTGATACAGAGAGAGAGGCAACTAAACTCCCCTAGCAGTTCATCGCCCCAGCCAAGAACAGACCCTGGCGAGGCTGTTCTTCCATTGTACTGTTCCTCATCAGGCCCTGATGCAATCCACACACCACAAACTGGAGTACGGTATTACACCACAATGGTGGCCTGAACCAGTATAAATCTCGTGTCCTTTGTGTTGTTCTTCGTGTAGTTTAGATCCTTGCGAGGCGGCGAGACATGGTTAGGCAGGAGGTGTGATCTCCGCGCGCACCCCAGTGTTCGAACCTCAAGGGTCTGCCGGAACCCGAAATCCGATAGTTTCTCTATTTATAGGAATTTTTGGCGTTGGTTTCACGTTAGCGGGGTCTCCGGGCTGTCCACGAGATAGGGGGCGCGCCCTAGGGGGGCGCACCCCCCACTCTTTTGGGCAGCCCCGGACTCTTCTGGCCCAACTCCGATGCTCCGTGGTCTTATTTTGGTCCATAAAAAATCATCAAAAATTGGCACGTCAATTGGACTCTGTTTGGTATTCCTTTCTGTAAAACTCAAAAACAGGGAGAAAACAGGAACTGGCACTGGGATCTAAGTTAATAGGTTAGTCCCAAAAATCATATAAAATGGCATATAAATTCATATAAAACATCATAGATGGATAATATAATAGCATGAATACTTCATAAATTATAGATAGGTTGGATACGTAATAGGGCCACACACGCATGCGAGGCGTCATTGGGTCAGGCCGAACGATGCTATCGGATATCGGGTTATGGCAAAACCCTTAAGGTTCAAACTCTGGGGTGCGCACGAAGATCTTCTCCCTACCGAAAGACGCCCAAAACCTCGTCGTGACTCTAAGCTAGCATGATGAACAATGCAAGAGACACGAGGTTTATACTGGTTTGGTCCACCGTTGTGGTGTAATACCCTAATCCAGTGTGTGGTGTGGTGGATTGCCTCTTGGGCTGATGATGAACAGTATAGAGGAAGAACAACCTCGCGAGGAGAGGTGTTCTTGTGGTGGTGGGTGTTCTGCTTCATTAGGATTCGATCCCCTCCTACTGTTGTGGCTATCTCATATATAGAGGCCCTGGTCCTCTTCCCAAATATCGAGCGGGAAGGGAGCCAACAACGGCCATTTTGAAAGGGGATAGCTAGTACAAGCTATCCTGACTAAAGGTGGTCTTCGACTACCAAAGGCACTGGCGCTGACGCTGTCTTGGGCTCCATGGTGACCTCTGTCCTGCCGCTCTACTGGTCTTGGTCTCGTTGCACTGATATGGAAACCTTTGCCTGATGCCTCGGTACTCCGCGCTTGTGCTTGTTCCATTGGCACCAAATAGGAAACAAGGACACTGCGCAGGCTGGTGCCCTCCTGGCGCCCACCTGGTCTTGGTCGTCATGGCTTGCATCATGAACACCTCGCGAGGTACCCCTTGCCTTGATCTCTCTACCTCCTCGTGAGCCTGCCTGGTGAGGCCGCCACTGAAGAGGCCTTGTGTCGTCCGCCCCATGAGGCTTGGCCCCTCGCGAGGGTCTTGAGTGTTTGTTGATGAAGACGGGCCGTACTGGGCCACTGATGAGCCATGCCGCAGGCCACAGGCAGGCAAGTCTGCGAACCCCCATTCCGCAGGCTGTTGGGATCAGCAGCGAAGCCAAAGGGCAAGTGCGGAGCGCCACGGGTCCCAACAGCATGCGGTCTTGGTCGATGCATGACGGTTGATTGGACGTGGGCATCTCCGCTTCCCCACGCTGCCTCGACAACTCCCCGATTTGACGAGTCCCTGCTGCATGCAAAAAGAGTCATCATTACCTGCGATCGTGGAGGCCGGCGGTTGGACTCCCTTGGGATATAAATGGGGAGGGGCGAAAGCCCCTGTTGCACGTCTCCCCTCGCCCCGCATGCTTCTTATCCTTCCTCGCCCCGGTTGCTTGCAGCACGCCATGACACCTATGAAGAGGTTCTCGACCGCAGAGAAGGGGAAGGCTCGCTAGGAAGGGCCTGGCTCTCCTCCGCCCTAGCGTGGCCTGGTTACCTCTCTCCCCGGGCCGGCATCGTGAGGAAGGCGGAGCCGTTTCTTTGGCGGGAGAGGACCGGGCCCCTCCCGAGGGGCCTTCCCCTTCTCAGTTGTGGAATACCTTCTGATCGGCGCCATGGAGGCAAGATGGAGAAGAAGAGAAGCATACGGAAGCAAGGCGAAAGAAAGATGGGCAGGGGCTCCGGCCGCCCGCACATTTATAGACGGGAGAAGGTAAATCGTCAGCCTCCCACGATCTCCAGTAATGATGATTCTCTCTACATGCAGCATGCAGTTGTCAAGTCGAGCAATTGCCGAGGCAACGTGGGGAAGGGGAGTCGCCCACGTCCCATCAATCTCCATGCGTCATCATGGCTGCAGGCTATTAGGGCCCACGGTACTCCACCCTTGCCCTTTAACTTCCCCTGGAAGCCAAGTCCGAGTGCACCTTGGGCCCGGGGGCTTCTGTCGGCATCCTAGATTTGGGGGTATCCAGCCATGCCTACCTGCGGCCCACCACATGGCTCCACCGACGGCCTGGTACATCTCGACATCAACACCAACACCGCAAGACCCTCGTGAGGGCCCAAGCCACGCGAGGCGGGCAGCGCCAAGACCCCCGAGGGGACCGTCCTCCTCAGGCTGGCTCCTGAGGGGCGGAGAGTTCTATGCAGGTTACCTCACGAGGCTCGGATGATGTGAGCCATGACGACCAAGGCCAAGCGGGTGCCAGACGGGCGCCAGGCGGGTGCAGAGCACAGGTTTCCTCTTTGGTGCAAAGGGAGGCAAGCCACATGCGCGGAGTCCCGAGGAATCAGCCAAAGGTTTCCATTTGAGTGCATCGAGACCAAGACCGCCAGGACGGCAGGACGGAGGTCATCGACGATCCCACCGCAGCATCACGACCAAAGGATTTTCACAGGCGAAGACTACTTTTGTTAGGATAGATTGTACTACTTGTCCCCTTCCAAATCCGGCCGTTGTTGGATCTTTTCCCACTCATATTTGGGAAGGGGACCAAGGCCAATATAAATAGGACTAGCCACCACCATAGAAGGGGACAAGATCAAGACAAGTAGAGTTAGCATACAACACACCAGCTCAAGAACACCTCACCTCCTGAGGCTTGTTCATCCACTGTACTCGGTCATCCTCAGCCCTTCGAGGCAATCCACTAAAACGTTGGAGTAGGGTATTACACCACAACGGTGGCCAGAACCAGGATAAAACTGCCGTGTCTCTTTGTCTGTTTGAGCTTTACGTGCTAGGCTTAGGAGGTTCGCGGGTAGGCAAGCGGGGTAGGTTGAGATCTCCGCATGCACCCCAGAGTTCGAACCTCTCAAGGGTTTGCGGCTCCCATAATCCGACACAATATTTTTCATAAACAACAACAAAGTCTTTAGTCCCAAACAAGTTGGGGTAGGCTAGAGGTGAAATCCATAAGCTCTCACGACCAACTCACGGCTCTGGCACATGGATAGCAAGCTTCCACACACCCTGTCCATAGCTAGTTCTTGGGTGATACTCCAATTCTTCAGGTCTCTCTTAACGGACTCCTCCCATGTCAAACTTGGTGTACCCCGACCTCTGTTGACATTCTCCCATGCTTTAGGCATCCGTTGTGCACTGGAGCTTTTGCAAGCCTACGCTGAATATGCCCAAACCATCCCAGACGATGCTGGACGAGCTTCTCTTCAATTGTTGCTACCCTAACTTTATCTCGTATGTCATCATTCCGTACTCTATGCTTCCTTGTGTGGCCATACATCCATCTCAACATACGCATCTCTGCCTCACCTAACTGTTGAACATGTTGCCTTTAGTAGGCCAACACTCGGCGCCGTACAACATTGTGGGTCGAAAACTATCCTGTAGAACTTCCCCTTTAGCTTTTGTGGCACTCTCTTGTCACAGGGAATGCCAGAAGCTTGGCGCCACCTCATCCATCCGGCTTTTCTCGATGGTATACATCTTCATCAATACCCCCATCTCCTGCAACGTTGACCCCAAATATCGAAAGGTGTCCTTCTGAGGTACCACTTGCCCATCAAGGCTAACCTCCTCCTCCTCACACCTATTATTAATGATGCCACACATCATGTACTCAGTTTAGTTCTCCTAAGCCTAAACCCTTTCGATTCCATGCTTTGTCTCAATAAGTCTAACTTCCTATTTACCCCCATCCTACTATCGTCCACTAGCACCACATCATCCACAAATAGCATACACCATGGGATATCTCCTTGTATATCCCTTGTGACCTCACCGCTCACCAAGGCAAAAAAGATAAGGGCTCAAAGCTGACCCGTGATGGAGACCTATCTTAACCGGGAAGTCAACAGTGTCAATATCACTTGTTCGAACCCTTATCACAGCATTATCATACATGGACTTGATGACGGTAATGCACTTTGCTGGGACTTTGTGTTTCTCCAAGGCCCACCACATGACATTTCGTGGTATCTTATCGTAGGCCTTCTCGAAGTCTAAGAACACCATATGCAATTACTTCTTTTGCTCCCTGTGTCTCTCCATAAGCTGTGGTACCATGAAAATGGCTTCCATGGTTGACCTCCCAGGCATGAAACCAAACTGATTTTGGTCACACTTGTCATTCTTCTTAAGCGGTGCTCAATGACTCTCTCCCATAGCTTCATTGTATGGATCATCAGCTTCATTCCACGGTAATTAGTACAACTTATAACATCCCCCTTTTTGTTGAAGATTGGTACTAAAATACTCAGTCTCCATTCATTCCATAAAAATTCTCCATGAAATTTCAGCTCATTTGGAGTTGTGTGGAATCGGTTACTCTGATGTAGCATTTTCAGGTCCAAAATTCCAGCTGCCGACAATCTCCCTCTTCATTTAAATCTTGCAAATTAAGACAGAAAAGGCATTATAATTGCATCACAAAGTACTATATTGATAAAAAACATCATAAGTAATAGTAGGAGAAAATAATGCAAAATGGACGTATCAACTCCCCCAAGCTTATACCTCACGTAGAGAGAGAGAGAGGTGTCGATAAAACCAAATACAGACATAGTAGCATCATGATCCTTATCATAGCAGCAATATATTATCATAAAACTTCTCATGAACAAGTAAAAATTCATCTCAATAACAAAGTATAAAGCCTAAAATTTCTTTAAAACTAACAAAGTATGTTCTTAGTCAAGAAAGAGATGACAACTCATCATATTTTCAGGAAGGGTCTCATGTAAGATATTTTATTTAGCAAGTCCACATACTCAACTATCATTTAATCTTCTATGATTGCTGACACTCACGACATATTTATGGAGCAAAAGTTTTAGTCAGACACAAAGAAAGACAGGGGCTTATAGTTTTGCGTCCTTGCTTATTTACCTCAAGGGTAATGTAAACAATAATAACTCATGATCACTCATATCCAACTGGATATATATGCCTAGATCTTCCCAACACATGATGCTTGCAAAGAGAAAAATTGAAAAAGGAATAGAGAAGAACACTATTGACTCTTGCATAAAAAGTAAATACAAAAAAGTAAAAGATAGGCCCTTCACAAAGGGAAGCAGAGGTTTTCATGCGCTTTTTATTTTTAGATGTGCAACCTCTTAATGTAAAGGAAAGTCACTTTATATTGCCCCTTGTGATAGCAACGTTTATTATGCAATCTATCACTTTTATTTCTTTACCATCAGAAGATCGTACAAAGCTTATTTTCCCTTACAATAAAAGATCATACATATTTACGAGAAAATTTTATTGATTTTGCACCGATGACAACTTACTTGAAGGCTCTTATTCAATCCATAGGTAGATATAGTGGACTCTAATGACATGAAACTGGGTTTAATGGTTTTGGATGCACAAGTAGTATCTCTATTTGGTGCAGATTTTTGGCTAGCAAAGATATTTAGTAAGCACGACATGTTGGAGGATCCATGACAATATAACTTCTATGTGAATATAAGCGAACATAAAACATTACATTGTCTTCCTTGTCCATATTTAATGGGGGCTCACAATCATAAAAGATGTCCAAGATAGTATATTTATATGTGAATCTTCTCTTCCCTTATTAATATTTCATGAATTGCATCATTGACCAATACCATGTTTGTTAACTTCCAACAAATTTATCACTTATGTTGTTCTTTATGTAAAGTCATTACATTCCATGGGATTAGCATATGATCATTCTATTATTTTCATTGCTAAGATTGAAACATAAAAGTTAAGAAGCAAAACTCAAACTACTCTTTATTATATAACTCTCAACTTGATTACATAGATAGCTAGTTGACGAAACTAGCACTTGAAAATAGATTATACTAAACTTTATTCTTCTAAATCATGAAGTAACTAAGTATCAAACTAAGACAGGTAAAGATAATAAAAGTGATGGTGATACGATATTGGGGCACCTTGCCCAAGCTTGGCAAAAACCTAGGATGGTGCCCGTACCCATGTAATCAAGTTTCTTTCTTCGATGATGATGGTGTTGATGAAGTAGTGGGCTTGTCCTCCGTCTTCCACGGCATAGGTTCTCCATCATGAAAGGATGAACAAGTCTCTGGGGTCCTGAAACTTGCAGCTAAACTCAAACAAGTAAATTTTTCTTCATACTCGAAATTTTGATTTTGGAGATCATAGACTTGGGCCTAGAGATAGTCAATTCAATCGTTGAGCTTGAAGATGGCATCTCCAATCTCCTTGCATTCCACCTTGTGCTCATGGGTGAATTCCTGATCACGGAGTGGTTGGTGTTAAGTCCACATTCCACCATCCGTTGGCACTTGAAGATCTCCTTCTCCATCATGCTTCGAGCCTGACCTCCACACTTCTGGTCTTCTTAGGCCCTTGAACACCTCGGATGTGAAGCACCCCCTCGCGCATCTCAATGGCTTGAGGGTGTTTCATCACCTCCGATAGGTATGGTTTGATGACCTTTTCATATAACTTGTCCCTGGACGAACTTGGTGGAGCCATGGTGATCTAGATATGTCAAAAAACAACACGAAATGAGAACAGAGGAGAATCTTCCAATATGTTGGTCAAAACATTCAGGAATACATACAAACAATTTTTATCTTGCGAAACAAGTATTCTAGACAAAAACGGAGTTGGAAAGGCACACGAGGGGCACATAAGGCACCAGGGCGCACTAGAGGGGTTGGCGCGCCCTCTTGCCTTGTGGGCATCTCGTTGGTCCCCTCAGTTGTTTCTCATTTTGGTATTTTTTCTAATATTCCAAAACTGACTGAAATTAGTTTTATGGAATTTTTGGAGTCGTTTTACTTAGTGTATCATATACCTACTCCTTTTCAGGGTTCTGTAGTGTTCTAGAAGGTCTCTCTTATGTGTTCCTTCAGTGCCATAGTTTGAACAACGTTAGTTTCAACATTAATAGGTGTACCTGAGATATAATGCTTAATTCTTGTCCATTAACTACCATCAGATTAGTGACCTCGACATTGTTGATCTTGATAGCTCCGGAGCGATAAAGTTCCTCGATGATATATGATCCTTCCCATTTAGAGAGAAGTTTTTCTGCAAAGAATCTGAAATGAGAGTTGTATAATAGAACATTCTCACCCACTTTAAATTCCCATTTTTGAATTCTTTTATCATGCCATCTTTTAACTTTTTCTTTAAACAACTTGGCATTTTCATATGCTTAGGTTGTCCACTCATCTAACAAGCTAATATCAAATAAGCTCTTTTCACCTGCTAGTTTGAAATCATAGTTAAGTTATTTAATTTCCCAATATGCTTTATGTTCTAACTCAAAAGTCCTATAAGCCCAAAGTGCATCATCAAGTTTCTTAGACCAATTCTTACTATATCTATTAAAGGTCTTTTGTGAGATTAACTTGATTTCTCTATTGCTCAATTCAACTTGACCACCAGACTAAGGATGATAAGGAGATGCAATTCTATGGTTAACACCATATTTAGCAAGGAGTTTATGGAAAGCACCATGTATAAAATGTGAAGCACCCTCAGTCTTTAAATATCTAGGGACTCCAAACCTCAGGAAAATAACCTCTTTAAGCATTTTAATAGAAGTGTTATGACCAGCACTACTAGTTGGAATAGCGTCTACCCACTTAGTAACGTAATTAACATAAATTAAAATATGTGTATACCCATAAGAGCAAGCAAAAATGCCCATATAATCAAATCCCCAAACATCAAATGGTTCAATAAAAAGTGAATAATTAGGCATTTCTTGACATATAAAAATATTACCAATTGTTTGACATTCATCACAAGATAAGACAAACTTATGTGCATCCTGGAAGCGAGTAGGCCTATAAAAACTAGATTATGTTACCTTATGTGCGGTTCTGTCTCTAGCATGATGTCCTCCGTATGCCTCGGAATGACAATTCCGTAGGATTTGTTCGTGTTCATCCTCAGGTACACAACATGTAATGATACCACCTACTCCTTATTTATAAAGGTGTATGTCATCCCAAAAGTAATCAAAGTAGATTTTTTTCTATTGTTGGTATGTGAAACTAGGTGGTATATGTTTAACAACAATGTAATTAGCATTGTCTGCATACCAAGGAGTGTTACAAGAGGCATTTATAATAGCTAATTGTACATTAGGAAAACTTGTTGGAAATATGCCCTAGATGCAATAATAGAAGGATTATTATTATATTTCCTTGTTCATGATAATTGTCTTTTATTGATGCTATAATTGTATTATCCGGAAATCGTAATACACGTGTGAATACTTAGACCAAATACGTCCCTAGTAAGCCTCTAGTTGACTAGCTCGTTGGTCAACAGATAGTCATGGTTTCCTGACAATGGACATTAGATGTCGTTGACAACAGGATCACATCATTAGGAGAATGATGTGATGGACAAGACCCAATCCTAAGCATAGCACAAGATCGTGTAGTTCATTTTGCTAGAGCTTTTCCAATGTCAAGTATCTCTTCCTTAGACCATGAGATCGTGTAACTCCCGGATACCGTAGGAGTGCTTTGGGTGTACCAAACGTCACAACGTAACTGGGTGACTATAAAGGTGCACTACAGGTATCTCCGAAAGTGTCTGTTAGGTTGACACGGATCGAGACTGGGATTTGTCACTCCGTATGACGGAGAGGTATCTCTGGGCCCACTCGGTAATGCATCATCATAATGAGCTCAATGTGACCAAGTGTTTGGTCACGGGATCATGCATTACGGTACGAGTAAAGTCACTTGCCGGTAACGAGACTGAACGAGGTATTGGGATACCGACGATCGAGTCTTGGGCATGTAACGTACCGATTGACAAAGGGAATTGTATACGGGGTTGATTGAATCCTCGACATCGTGGTTCATCCGATGAGATCATCGAGGAGCATGTGGGAGCCAACATGGGTATCCAGATCCCGCTGTTGGTTATTGACCGGATAGCCATCTCGGTCATGTCTGCATGTCTCCCGAACCCGTAGGGTCTACACACTTAAGGTTCGGTGACGCTAGGGTTATTAGGAAGACTGGTATGTGATTACCGAATGTTGTTCGGAGTCCCGGATGAGATCCTGGATGTCACGAGGAGTTCCAGAATGGTCCGGAGGTGAAGATTTATATATGGGAAGTTGTCATACGGACACCGGAAAGTTTCGGGGGCATATCGGTATTGTACCGGGGCCACCGGAGGGGTTTCGGGGGTCCACCTGGAGGGCCACCCCTCCCGGAGGGCATCATGGGCCGCAAGGGGCAGGGAACCAGCCCCTGGAGGGCTGGGCGCCGCCCCCCCTTGGGCCCATGCGCCTAGGGTTGGGGCGGAACCCGAGCGGGGGCACCCCCTTGCTTGGGGGGAAAGCCCCCCTCCCTGGCCCCCCCCCCTCTAGATCTCATCTAGAGGGGGCCGGCCCCCTTCCCCCTTCCCTTATAAATAGAGGGGCAAGTGGAGGGATGAACACCTGATCTAAGGGGCAGCCCCTCCCCTCCCCAACACCTCTCCTCCTCTGTTGAGTGCTTGGCAAAGCCCTGTCGGAGTACTGCCTTTCCAACATCATCACACCGTCGTGCTGCTGCTGGAGCCTTCTTCCTCAACCTCTCCTTCCCCCTTGCTGGATCAAGAAGGAGGAGACGTCGTCCGCTCAGTACGTGTGTTGAATGCGGAGATGCTGTCCATTCAGCACTTGGTCATCGGTGATTTGGATCATGGCGAGTACGACTCCATCATCCCCGTTCCCTTGAACGTTTCCGCACGCGATCTACAAGTGGTATGTAGATGCAATCTCTCTCGCATGACTCGTTGCTTAGATGAAATCATAGATGGATCTTGGTGGAACCTTAGGAAAAAATTTAATTTTCTGCAACGTTCCCCAATAGTGGTATCAGAGCTAGGTCTATGCGTAGTTCTCTATTGCACGAGTAGAACACAATTTTGTTGTGGGCATAGATCTTGTCAACTTGCTTTCCACTACTAGTCTTTTCTTGCTTTAGAGGTATTGTGGGATGAAGCGGCCCGGACCGACCTTACACGTACGCTTACATGAGACAGGTTCCACCGACTGACATGCACTAGTTGCATAAGGTGGCTAGCGGGTGTCTGTCTCTCCCACTTTAGTTGAAGCGGATTCGACGAAAAGGGTCCTGATGAAGGGTAAATAGAAGTTGACAATATCACGTTGTGGTTATTCGTACGTAAGAAAACGTTGTTGCTAGAACCCAATTGCAACCACGTAAAAGATGCAACAACAATTAGAGGACGTCTAACTTGTTTTTGCAGCAATTATCATGTGATGTGATATGGCCAGAAGTTGTAATGAATGATGAATGCTATATTGTGATGTGTGAGATCATGTTCTTGTAATAGGAATCACGACTTGCATGTCGATGAGTATGAAAATCGGCAGGAGCCATATGAGTTGTCTTTATTTTTTGTATGACCTGTGTATCATTGAAGAACGCCATGTAAATTACTTTACTTTATTGCTAAACGCGTTAGCTATAGAAGTAGAAGTAGTCGTTGGCGTGACAACTTCATGAAGACACGATGATGGAGATAATGGTGTCATGCCGGTGACGAAGATGATCCTGGAGCCCCGAAGATGGAGATCAAAGGAGCTATATGATATTGGCCATATCATGTCACTATTATATAATTGCATGTGATGTTTATTATGTTTATGCATCTTGTTTACTTAGAACGACGGTAGTAAATAAGATGATCCCTTATAATAATTTCAAGAAAGTGTTCCCCCTAACTATGCGCCGTTGCTAAAGTTCGTCGTTTCGAAGCACCACGTGATGATTGGGTGTGATAGATCCTTACGTTCACATACAACGGGTGTAAGACAGTTTTACACATGCAGAAACACTTAGGGTTAACTTGACGAGCCTAGCATGTACGGACATGGCCTCGTAACACAAGAGACCGAAAGGTCGAACATGAGTCGTATGGAAGATACGATCAACATGGAGATGTTCACCGATGATGACTAGTCCGTCTCACGTGATGATCGGACACGGCCTAGTCGACTCGGATCGTGTAACACTTAGATGACTAGAGGGATGTCAATCTGAGTGGGAGTTCATTAAATAATTTGATTAGATGAACTTAATTATCATTAACTTAGTCTAAAGTCTTTGTAAATATGTCTTGTAGATCAAATGGCCAACGCTCATGTCAACATGAACTTCAACGCGTTCCTAGAGAAAACCAAGCTGAAAGATGATGGCAGCAACTATTCGGACTGGGTCCGGAACCTGAGGATCATCCTCATAGCAGCCAAGAAAGATTATGTCCTAGATGCACCGCTAGGTGAAGCACCCATCCCAGAGAACCAAGATGTTATGAACACTTGGCAGTAACATGCTGATGATTACTCCCTCGTTCAGTGCGGCATGCTTTACAGCTTAGAACCGGGGCTCCAAAAGCGTTTTGAGTGACACAGAGAATATGAGATGTTCGAAGAGCTGAAAATGGTTTTTCAAGCTCATGCCTGGGTCGAGAGATATGAAGTCTCCGACAAGTTCTATAGTTGTAAGATGGAGGAAAACAGTTCTGTCAGTGCGCACATACTCAAAATGTCTGGGTTGCACAACCGCCTGTCCCAGCTGGAGATCAACCTCCCGGACGAGGCGGTCATTGACAGAATCCTTCAGTCGCTCCCACCGAGCTACAACAGCTTTGTGTTGAACTACAATATGCAAGGGATGGTGAAGACCATTCCTGAAGTATTCTCAATTCTGAAGTCAGCAGAGGTTGAAATCAAGAAAGAACATCAAGTGTTGATGGTCAATAAGACCACTAAGTTCAAGAAGGGCAAGGTTAAGAAGAACTTCAAGAAGGACGGCAAAGATGTTGCCGCGCCCGGTAAGCCAGTTGCCGGGAAGAAGTCAAAGAATGGACCCAAGCCCGAGACTGAGTGCTTTTATTGCAAAGGGAAGGGTCACTGGAAGCGGAACTGCCCCAAATACTTAACGGACAAGAAGGCCGGCAACACTAAAGGTATATTTGATATACATGTAATTGATGTGTACCTTACCAGTACTCGTAGTAACTCCTGGGTATTTGATACCGGTGACGTTGCTCATATTTGTAACTCACAGCAGGAGCTGCGGAATAAGCGGAGACTGGCGAAGGACGAGCTGACGATGCGCGTCGGGAATGGTTCCAAGGTCGATGTGATCGCCGTCGGCACGCTACCTCTACATTTACCTACGGGATTAGTTTTAAACCTCAATAATTGTTATTTAGTGCCAAGTTTAAGCATGAACATTGTATCTGGATCTCGTTTGATGCGAGATGGCTACTCATTTAAATCCGAGAATAATGGTTGTTCTATTTATATGAGAGACATGTTTTAGGGTCATGCCCCGATGGTCAATGGTGTCACATCCCCAGTTCAGGCCTTGCTTGTTTTAGCTTTAGCATCCATGCATCATGTTTAAATTTTATGAAACTTGAAATGGGGGCTGATAAACCCTAGCAACTAATGAATTCAACTAGGGTCAACATAAAATCTTTTTCAATAAACCCAAAATGCCCTCTGGAAATGTTCATGATTTCTGGTAAAGGTGAAAACCTCTGCCAAAAATGATGCACATATTTTTAGGCCATTCTGGATATTTGAATTAAATAATTACTTATTTGCATTTGGGCATTTAAATACTGTAAAATATTTTAAATGCTCAAATAATCCCAAACTGAAATGTTTACTGTAGGATATATTTCTAACAGTGGTCATGAGCAGTTGCATGATTTTTGGGATTGATTTAGTATTTTTAATAAAGCCACAAAGCTGCAGAAAAATAGAAAAACAGAATTTAAAAAGGAAAGGACTTACCGGAGCAACTTACCTGCACAGCCCACCACTGTAGCAACCCAACCGGGCAAAGCCAGTGCGGCCCAGCTCGCTGACCCAGCCCACCTGGCTCCTTGTCGTCTCCCTCCTCTTGCTAGAGGAGGCAGGCTGCTCGCTGTCACGCGCGCGCTCGCCGTGGCCACCTCCTGCTTCCACCGAGGCGTTCCCGAGCCTCCCCCTCACGCCACCGCGATGCCACGAACACCCCTAGTGGCCCTCTCTCCTCTCCCTCACTCGCTGCTCTCCTTCCCCTCTCCCTCTTCGTTCTTCGCCCGATCAGAGAGCCGCCGCCGTCGTTCGCTGCCACCACGCCCACCATGCTCCTCTCGCCTCCCCGTGCAGTCTGCAAGCTCCGCGACCGCCCGTTACGCCGCCTCGAGCAAGCCCCGAGCGCTCGGACGCCCCAACTCGACCGCCTCGACTCGTCTTCAAGCTTCGGTCGCCGGAGATCGCTGTCGCCGTCCCGTCGCCCCAGGCCTTCCCTGAGCATGCCGACCGTCTCATTGTGATCTCCGTGAGCCCCTGCTTCGTTTCCCCCTAACTCCATGTCCGATTTCGAGCTCTAGCCGCCCCCTCCACCGGAGCCGAGACGCTCCGCCGCACGGGCTCGTCGCCGGCGAAGCCCCGATGACCTTTGGGTCCCACGCGTGCGTCCGTTGCACTCGCAACGTCCCGTAGAGTAAAACTAGCACGGCAACCGTCTCGTTTGCACACCACAGCGCCGGTCCCGCGAACCCCCGAGCTCCGGCCGCCGCCTAAGTGGTCGCCGCCGTCGACCCCGGCCTCCCTGTGCCCAGCTCCGTGCGCCCCTAGATGCGCGGGAGCACGGGCTCCCTCTTGGTGCCCTCAGCGCGACCAGCCGCGGGCTGTAGCGCCGTCCCGAGCAACTCCGGCGAGGTGTCGCCGGCGTCACTTGCTGACGTGGCTGGCTTAATTAGCCACTAATCACCGCACCGTGTCACAGACAGCCGGGCCCCACCGCCTAACCAACCGGCTAACTGAAATAGATTAAGTTTGATCTAATCGCAGTGGCCCCACGCGTCAGTTTTGACCGCGCTGACGTGGCCGTTGACTGGGCCCACATGTCAGCGACAGAAACCAGTCTGAGACACTGACGTATGGACCCCACTGGCCAGGTTTGACCTGGACCAGCCCCGTTGACCACTGACGTCACCCTGACGCACTGCTGACGCAATAATTCATTTTCTGGGTTTATTCTTTTATAGGAAATTCCAGAAAATGCCCTAAACTTCTAAAAATCATATAAAATCAACCGTAACTCCAAATGAGATAAATTATATATGAAAAATTATCAGAAAAATTCAAGGAACCCATCTGTACCATTTTCATGCATGTTTGAACAATGTTTGTCCTCTGTTTTGGACAAAACAAATAAAGGGCATTTAAATAACCATATATGGAGTTGGAATTTGAATCATGTATTCAAACCAGCTTCATTTAAATCATAGCTAAGCGCATTAGCCCAAAACACATTCATATAGCCATGTCATAGCATGCATCATATTGTACATTGCATTGATTGTGTTTCTTTTGTGTTTGCCGGTGTTGTTCCCCCTCGGTAGACGTTGTACCGACGATGTGATCGTTGACACCGATGAAGAACTATAATATCTTCAGAAGTGCCAGGCAAGCAAACCCCCCCCTTGTTCATTCCGATACAATCCTAGTCTCTCGCCCTTGTTGATAATGATGCATATGTAGTTAGTTCTGATGTAAGTCTTGCTGGGTACATTTGTACTCACGTTTGCCTATTTTATGTTTTTGCAGAGAGACGTCAGTCTCGCTAGTAGTTCCACGTGGACTTCAACGTTTAGCTTGTTACCTCAGCTACGATCTTGTGCCCTCGGCAGGATCTGGTAGATAATCAGGCTTCTCAGCCTCTTTCATGTATAGTTGTCTGTACTCAGACATGATAGCTTCCGTTTGTGTTTTGACTTGTATGCTCTGAATGTTGGGTCATGAGACCTATGTTTGTAATATCTCGCTCCCCGGAGCCTATTGAATAAAATACTTGAGTCGTAGAGTCATGTTGTGATGCCATGTTGTATTTGCACATATCGAGCATATTGTGTGTATGATATTGAAATGCTTGGTATGTGTGGGATCTGACTATCTAGTTGTTTATCTTTAGTAGCCTCTCTTACCGGGAAATGTCTCCTAGTGCTTCCACTGAGCCATGGTAGCTTGCTACTGCTCCGGAGCACTTAGGCTGGCCGTCATGTGTCCTTCTTCATTCCTGTGTCTGTCCCTTCGGGGAAATGTCACGCGATGAATACCGGAGTCTTGTTAGCCCGCTACAGCCCGGGTCACCGGAGTCCTGCTAGCCCAGTGCTACAGCCTGGATTCACTCGCTGATGACCGACACGTTCGATGCTGGGTCATGGATGCCTGTCCCTGTAAGTTTGTGCCACCTTGGGTTTACGACTAGCCATGTCAGCCTGGGCTCCTTATCATATGGATGCTAGCGACACTATCATATATGTGTGCCAAAAGGCGCAAACGGTCCCGGAAAAAGGTAAGGCGACACCCGTGGGAATACCGTGCGTGAGTCCGCAAAGTGATATGAGGTGTTACATGCTAGATCGATGTGTCATTGAGTCGGGGTCCTAACAGCGTTGGTATCAGAGCTTGACTGCCTGTAGGATTACCAAGCCAAACTGGTCGAAGTTGAGTCTAGAAATGCTTTAGTTATGTAAGGGAATTGATTGTGGGATGGAACGTAAGGCTCTTTTCACTCCTTATACCTCATGCCCTTCTGATCTGAGTCATCTTATCTTTTCTACGGGGTTAAGGAACTAGGCTTTCTCTTCTTTCTATCAGGATCACGTGTTACTAATCCGTAGACTTATAGAATTGTTGGACTTAAGCCTCTGTTCAGTTTCTACTACTCCCGTACGTTAACTGTTGATCTCGAAACCTTGATATTGTGCTTCCGAGTGGTTATGCCACCATTTTTGTGAATGTCTCAAATCTTTTCTGAGCATTTACAGCCGTTATGCTGTCCGAGTCATCCCAGGTTTCTAAATAGTCTGATGATTTGCAAATCCTTTCTTTCCATTCCCGATGTCCTTTATGGTCAGAATAAGCACACTAACCGGTGCGTTGAGGTAATTTATTGCCTTGACATATATGTTGGAGCTATTATTATGACCCTAGGTGTTTTAGGGAGTCACCTAGTAATCTAGCAATGTTTTGTGTTCCCAGTGTGAAGATTCTGGCCGTCATTATCGAAAGCATCCCGTGATGCCATTTAGTTAGTAGGCATTCTATTCCTGGGTTCTTGAACCCGAGATTCACTCTACTTACTTCATGTTGATAGTGTTTGCTAGTTCCTTTAGGATATTAGTAACTTTGCGATAGTCCTCGAGGTCCGTGGTATTTTCCTTCTTCCAAATACTATGAACCACTTATGGCAGTAGTTTGTTGGATCAATAGATCACAATTAGAGTACTCTTGAGGAGTTCTCCATTCATAAATCGTGACTCTGCCAGTCCTACCTCTCTGCATGGGTTATCCGGAAGAAACATGTTGAACTTGGTTCGACATACTAATCTATGCATCCACAACTCAGAAATTTATATGTTCTTTGAGTTGTCCCTCTTAGTTGACTTCTGACCCTCGTCTTTCATTTGATAGTCAAGAGTATGCGTGCATTCCTATTACTCTTGTGGTCCGTCAAGCCATTCTATTCCAGAATGACTAGGAGAAACAAACTCCAGTACCTTGTCCATTTCCAGGATTGGGTCAAAGCAGTCGTACTCCACAGATCAAATTGCTAATCTAGCTTTTGCTCTGTTCTACCTTGGAGTATTACCATATGTTATATCGGGATTGTTATAGGAATTGCACACCATCCTACGAACTCTTGACACAGTGATACTTCCTACCATCACTAGTCATTCCTCGGTTCCGTGTTATAGTAACCGGAACACCGACAAGTGAATCGTGATGTGTGAAATCAATACTGCTAGCAACTCCGTTGCATGGTAGTTAAATGGACAATAACCTCATTCTTAACGTGTGGGTTCTTGAATCATCATTCTAAGATTGATCGCGCTACCTTGTCCATCTTCCTGGTGCACATTTCGATTGATGAGTTAGGATTTTGTCAAGTCCACGCTCATTTGATCATATCGTCTTGCCCTGAAAAGCAAGATTGTTCTCGGTCTTAGTAACATATCGGTGGTTCGTGATTTTCCAGATATCTTCTCGAAAGTATCACCAAGTTGTCACCTGACCACTATGTTGAGTTCGTGACCAAGTTGGTTTTCTTATAAATCACTCCTTCTCCAAGAATCTGTGTTGGATATTCCTGAGCTAGTTGGTTGAGCTAGACAACAACTTGGAGAGTTGGGAGATAAAAGCTTGTCTGACTTAGTTCATGTTAAGGGATATCTTTTTGTGTGTGTGTGTGTTGAACAAGGATGATATCTTCACCGACTGACCCTCGTGATAAGTTAATGGACCTATCATCTTGTCCAACCTTTGATTTGGGTGTGGGCTATCCTCAAATCAAATCAGAAACCAACGATGTTCGTAATGTTGTCTTACTCGTGGTTGATCCCTCGAGCATACACCATTCCATCTTTTGGTCTGACCAATACTATCACCTTGTTCACATAATGGCGGAATTCCAGTGATATGGAAATTCTGATGAGTTGTTGTTGAGCCCATCAGCAACACTTTATATCCTCCATAATTCATGATGAACATCAGGCTAGCATTGGAAACTTGTGTAAGCATTATCTTCATGTTCCGCTCATGAAGCATATGTTCGGATGTAAGAAGTGACTTCCTCCAGTTCATGTGCATTTGATGCAAGTTGCCGCCGTGGATTCGAGAAAGTCAATGTTGTTTCCTTTGGAATCATCCCAAATCAGTCATGCATACGTGCGAAGTATTCTGTGGTTCGGAGACTTGCAACCTCCATTCTATATGTGTCCCTAGCACACCAAGCCAATGATTGATTTGTTCAAGGTTAATAAGTTCTAAGTGCTAGTCCCGAAGGTACCAGACGGATTTGTACAAAACTTCGATATCCTCGATGATGGTTCCCCCTCTTGAACTCGGTAGTGTTTTATTATAAGACTACTTTGTGGTCATGCTTGTCTTGGACAACATGTTCACATGTTTGTAGCAGAACCGGCCCGTATTTTGGAGCGTACTATCATAGTCCGTTCCCCGAGAATCTCGCAACGTCATCTCGTCGATTTGTGTTGCAAACTTTCGTTTTTCTTCTTAGACTCGATGAGTCTGGAATATCCTGACACCAACCAGATCTGAATCTCAGGCAGATATGATGGTTGGAACGTTTTCCCAATAACTATAATATTGGTCTCTTTGTAACCCGGTAGAGTGGATGTCGTGGCCAACACATCTAGCCGAAAGACCCATTATTGTAGGCTCTTGATTGAGAAAGTTGGGTACCTCCCCATAAGGATTTCGTAGGATCTACTCCCTAGTTGTTCCTTATGGATTTTTGTGCTCCCGAAGTCCAACCCTTTTACTTGATGGTCTGGTTACCAAACCATTTCAATAAATGGATTACGCTAGCACATTAAGGAGAGCATTAGAAGCGGAGTGCTAAATGTCTCTCGGTCAATCATCCAGATTTTATTTCCTTGGCCTCGCTAAGGTGAAATCTAAGAAAGTGTTATCTTCCCTTGCATCTGCATCGTCCGTCAGTATTCATCGTGGTAGTACGTTGTGTTGCCAGGATCCTTGACACGGATGTTCGTAAAACCTGATGAATATGGAAATGCTCAAGTTCTTGAGAGC
Source organism: Triticum aestivum (assembly GCF_018294505.1). NCBI lineage: Eukaryota > Viridiplantae > Streptophyta > Magnoliopsida > Poales > Poaceae > Triticum > Triticum aestivum. The sequence goes on from NC_057798.1 coordinate 317,708,400, forward strand.
ACGCACAAGCGCTAGGTGTTATCATTGGCACTAATTGGGATTGCTCTCAGTTTCCTCGGCAATGCTATGACCTTTCAAACAGTGAATTCACTCTCTATTGTTGTGTTCTTCCCCAGTTACCAGAATCATTCCCAGCATTTGCATTTTGTTCCTAGCTTGCACCGCCAATGTGCCGTTCTACCATGGGTCTCTTCCATTTCCGGTGGTAAGCAAATTCATCCATTACGTTGTCTTCAACAAGGTAATCCACATCGTCCATTCTAATCCGGGTATGCCATTCTATCGAACCCCTCCAAACGATCGCTCGAGAATTGCCTTAGGCTGGTATAAAGAGTTTCAATGATCTCTGAATCAAAGGTAATTCTTTTTGCCACTTAAGGCGGATATATCTAGGAGTCACCATCCCTAAGTTGTCTCGTTGTGGTATCATGGCAACTATTTCTCCTCGCTACTTTGAAAACCTCATCAATTGTTTTCTTCCGTCGTTCATGATGTGCGTTTTGCCTCTCAGCTCAAGAGATGTTTTACATCTCATTTCGTGAGTTGATATTGTGTTTATTAAGGTGATCCATCCTTGTAGAGTGTCTCTGTCCTCGTGTTGGATGAAGATCTCAAAAGCAAAGACGTCAAGATCAATTGGAGCACTGAATTAGCATCCTCGAGAAGGACATTTGGATCGTGAAGATTGTGTTAGTTTGCGCTCCCCTTTCATCTTACCCTACGCTTGAATCTCGGGACGAGATTCTTGTTTAGTGGGGGTGAGTTGTCACATCCCCAGTTCAGGCCTTGCTTGTTTTAGCTTTAGCATCCATGCATCATGTTTAAATATTATGAAACTTGAAATGGGGGCTGATAAACCCTAGCAACTAATGAATTCAACTAGGGTCAACATAAAATCTTTTTCAATAAACCCAAAATGCCCTCTGGAAATGTTCATGATTTCTGGTAAAGGTGAAAACCTCTGCCAAAAATGATGCACATATTTTTAGGCCATTCTGGATATTTGAATTAAATCATTACTTATTTGCGTCTGGGCATTTAAATACTATAAAATATTTTAAATGCTCAAATAATCCCAAACTGAAATGTTTACTGTAGGATATATTTCTAACAGTGGTCATGAGCAGTTGCATGATTTTTGGGATTGATTTAGTATTTTTAATAAAGCCACAAAGCTGCAGAAAAATAGAAAAACAGAATTTGAAAAGGAAAGGACTTACCGGAGCAACTTACCTGCACAGCCCACCACTGTAGCAACCCAACCGGGCAAAGCCAGTGCGGCCCAGCTTGCTGACCCAGCCCACCTGGCTCCTTGTCGTCTCCCTCCTCTTGCCAGAGCAGGCAGGCTGCTCGCTGCTGCGCGCGCGCTCGCCGTGGCCACCTCCTGCTTCCACCGAGGCGTTCCCGAGCCTCCCCCTCACGCCACCGCGATGCCACGAACCCCCCTAGTGGCCCTCTCTCCTCTCCCTCACTCGCTGCTCTCCTTCCCCTCTCCCTCTTCGTTCTTCGCCCGATCAGAGAGCCGCCGCCGTCGTTCGCTGCCACCACGCCCACCATGCTCCTCTCGCCTCCCCGTGCAGTCTGCAAGCTCCGCCACCTCCCGTTACGCCGCCTCAAGCAAGCCCCGAGCGCTCGGACGCCCCAACTCGACCGCCTCGACTCGTCTTCAAGCTTCGGTCGCCGGAGATCGCCGTCGCCGTCCCGTCGCCCCAGGCCTTCCCCGAGCACGCCGACCGTCTCATCGTGATCTCCGTGAGCCCCTGCTTTGTTTCCCCCTAACTCCATGTCCGATTTCGAGCTCTAGCCACCCCCTCCACCGGAGCCGAGATGCTCCGCCGCACGGGCTCGTCGCTGGTGAAGCCCCGGTGACCTTTTGGTCCCACGCGTGCGTCCGTTGCACTCGCAACGTCCCGTAGAGTCAAACTAGCGCGGCAACCGTCTCGTTTGCACACCGCAGCGCCGGTCCCGCGAACCCCCAAGCTCCGGCCGCCGCCTAAGTGGTCGCCGCCGTCGACCCCGGCCTCCCTGTGCCCAGCTGCGTGCGCCCCTAGATGCGCGGGAGCACGGGCTCCCTCTTGGTGCCCTCAGCGCGACCAGCCGCGGGCTGTAGCGCCGTCCCGAGCAACTCCGGCGAGGTCTCGCCGACGCCGTCGTCGCCGGTGTCACTTGCTGACGTGGCTGGCTTAATTAGCCACTAATCACCGCACCGTGTCACAGACAGCCGGGCCCCACCGCCTAACCAACCGGCTAACTGAAATAGATTAAGTTTGATCTAATCGCAGTGGCCCCACGCGTCAGTTTTGACCGCGCTGACGTGGCCGTTGACTGGGCCCACATGTCAGCGACAGAAACCAGTCTGAGACACTGACGTGTGGACCCCACTGGCCAGGTTTGACCTGGACCAGCCCTGTTGACCACTGACGTCACCCTGACGCACTGCTGACGCAATAATTCATTTTCTGGATTTATTGTTTTATAGGAAATTCCAGAAAATGCCCTAAACTTCTAAAAATCATATAAAATCAACTGTAACTCCAAATGAGATAAATTATATATGAAAAATTATCAGAAAAATTCAAGGAACCCATCTGTACCATTTTCATGCATGTCTGAACAATGTTTGTCCTCTGTTTTGGACAAAACAAATAAAGGGCATTTAAATAACCATATATGGATTTGGAATTTGAATCATGTATTCAAACCAGCTTCATTTAAATCATAGCTAGGTGCATTAGCCCAAAACACATTCAAATTGACATGTTATAGCATGCATCATATTGTACATTGCATTGATCGTGTTTCTTCTGTGTTTGCCGGTGTTGTTCCCCCTCGGTAGACGTTGTACCGACGATGTGATCGTTGACACCGATGAAGAACTATAATATCTTCAGAAGTGCCAGACAAGCAACCCCCCCCCTTGTTCATTCCGATACAATCCTACTCTCTCGCCCTGCTCTCTTTTACTGCATTAGGACAACAACGAGTCATTTGTTACTTGCTGCGGTAGCTGAACCCCTTTATCCTCTGCATGACCTGTCATTGCCACAGTAAATAGATGAAACCCACTAGTATGAGTAGGAGTTGCTTGAGCCCTGTTGTGCCTACTCATTCATGTTTGTTTGTCATGCCTGCTACTGCTTAGAGTTGAGTCAGGTCTGATTCATCGGGGATGAATCAGAGGTGTGTGAACATGTCCTACTGTGTGTGAGCTAAGTGTGTGAATATGATTTGGTAAAGGTAGCGGTGAGAGGCCATGTAGGAGTACATGGTGGGTTGTCTCATTGCAGCCGTCCTTAGGAACTGAGTTCTGTGTTTGTGATCCATGATTCAGCTACTACCACGCATTGGGCCCGAAACCAATGGACCCTCTCGGCTTCTTATTCACCCTAGTTCTCTGTCCAAGAGTTGCAAGTAGTTTCTGGTGTTTGTTGCCTACTGGAGGCCGTGGACAGTGCTGACCGTAGGGGTGGGCTGTGATGCGGTAGGTACGTGGCACGGTGTACCAGATACCCGTTAGGTATCTCGGGAACCCTGCACACATCGTTTGGGGCTGTGAGCGAAACTCCGGCCGGATCTCCTCATGGATGGAACCCGAATAGGCGATAAACCTGGACTAGAGACTTGAGTGTTTAGGTAGGCCGTGGCCGACACCCACGTTGGGCTTCCGCTTGAAGGTTGCCGAGTACATGTCGTGTAAACGGCGGTAAGTGGTGAGAGCGTGTGTGAAGAAGTACACCCCTGCAGGGTTAACATCATCTATTCGAATAGCCGTGTCCGCGGTAAAGGACTTCTGGGTTGCTTATCTCAGTTCATCGACAAGTGAAAGTGGATACTCTAAAATACGCAAGATAAGCGTGAGTGCTATGGATGGCGTTCTCGTAGGGAGACGGGAGCGGTTCCATAGTGGTGTATTGGTTGGTGAATATGTGGACTCGTGTGCGCCACCTCAAAAGAGTTGCTTGCAGTCGTAGTTTAGGATAGCCACCGAGTCAAAGCTGGCTTGCTGCAGTTAAACCCCACCATCCCCTTTGTTGATAATGATGCATATGTAGATAGTTCTGATGTAAGTCTTGCTGGGTACATTTGTACTCACCTTTGCCTATTTTATGTTTTTGCAGAGAAACGTCAGTCTCGCTAGTAGTTCCATGTGGACTTCGACGTTTAGCTCGTTACCTCAGCTACGATCTTGTGCCCTCGGCAGGATCTGGTAGATAGTTAGACTTCTCAGCCTCTTTCATTTATACTTGTCTGTACTCAGACATGATAGCTTCCGTTTGTGTTTTGACTTGTATGCTTTGAATGTTGGGTCATGAGACCTATGTTTGTAATATCTCGCTCCCCGGAGCCTATTGAATAAAATACTTGAGTCGTAGAGTCATGTTGTGATGCCATGTTGTATTTGCACATATCGAGCATATTGTGTGTATGATATTGAAATGCTTGGTATGTGTGGGATCTGACTATCTAGTTGTTTATCTTTAGTAGACTCTCTTACCGGGAAATGTCTCCTAGTGCTTCCACTGAGCCATGGTAGCTTGCTACTGCTCCGGAACACTTAGGCTGGCCGGCATGTGTCCTTCTTCGTTCCTGTGTCTGTCCCTTCGGGCAAATGTCACGCGATGAATACTGGAGTCCTGTTAGCCCGCTACAGCCTGGTTCACCGGAGTCCTGCTAGCCCAGTGCTACAGCCTGGATTCACTCGCTGATGACCGACACGTTCGATGTTGGGTCATGGATGCCTGTCCCTGTAAGTTTGTGCCACCTTGGGTTTACGACTAGCCATGTCAGCCCGGGCTCCTTATCATATGGATGCTAGTGACACTATCATATACGTGTGCCAAAAGGCGCAAACGGTCCCGGAAAAAGGTAAGGCGACACCCGTGGGAATACCGTGCGTGAGGACGCAAAGTGATATGAGGTCTTACATGCTAGATCGATGTGGCATTGAGTCGGGGTCCTGACAAATGGTTTATTCTTAATGAATCTCGAACGTAATGTTACACATATTCATAACGTGAATACCAAAAGATGTAAAGTTGATAACGATACTCCCACATACTTGTGGCACTGCCGCGTTGGTCACATAGGTGTCAAGCACATGAAGAAGATCCATACTGATGGACTTTTAGAGTCTCTCTATTATGAATCATTTACACGTGCGAACCATGCCTCATGGGTAAAATGACCAAGACTTCGTTCTCCGGAACAATGGAGCGAGCAACCAACTTATTGGAAATCATACATACCGATGTGTGCGGTCCAATGAGCGTTGAGGCTCGCGGAGGATATCATTATGTTCTCACTCTCACTGATGACTTGATAGATATGGGTATGTCTACTTGATGAAACACAAGTCTGAGACCTTTGAAAAGTTTAAGGAGTTTCAGAATGAAGTAGAGAATCAACGTGACCGAAAGATAAAATTCTTACGATCGGATCGTGGAGGAGAATATTTAAGTCACGAATTTGGTACACACTTAAGGAAATGTGGAATCGTTTCACAACTCACGCCGCCTGGAACACCTCAGCGTAACGGTGTGCCCGAACGTCGTAATCGCACTCTATTGGATATGGTACGATCTATGATGTCTCTTACCGATTTACTGCTATCATTTTGGGGATACGCTACAGAGACAACTACATTCACTTTAAATAGGGCACCGTCTAAATCCGTTGAGACGACACCGTATGAATTATGGTTTGGGAAGAAACCTAACCTGTCGTTTCTAAAAGTTTGGGGATGCGATGCTTATGTCAAGAAACTTCAACCTGAAAAGCTCGAACCCAAGTCGGAAAAATGCGTCTTCATAGGATACCCTAAGGAAACAATTGGGTATACCTTCTACCTTAGATCCGAAGGCAAGATCTTTGTTGCCAAGAACGGATCCTTTTTGGAAAAAGAGTTTCTCTCGAAAGGAGTAAGTGGGAGGAAAGTAGAACTCGATGAAGTACTACCTCTTAAACCGAAAAGTAGTGCAGCTCAGGAAAATGTTCCTGTGGTGCCTACGCCGATTGGAGAGGAAATAAATGATGATGATCAAGGTACTTCGGATCAAGTTGCTACTGAACTTCGTAGGTCCACAAGGACACGTTCCACACCAGAGTGGTATGGCAACCCTGTCTTGGAAATCATGTTGTTAGAAAACGGTGAACCTTCGAACTATGAAGAAGCGATGGCGGGCCCAGATTCCAACAAATGGCTTGAAGCCATGCAATCCAAGATAGAATCCATGTATGAAAACAAACTATGGACTTTGACTGACTTGCCCAATGATCGGCGAGCGATAGAAAACAAATGGATCTTTAAGAAGAAGACGGACACGGATGGTAATGTAACCATCTATAAAGCTCGACTTGTCGCTAAGGGTTATCGGCAAGTTCAAGGGATTGACTACGATGAGACTTTCTCTCCCGTAGCGAAGCTTAAGTCCGTCCGAATCATGTTAGGAATTGCCGCATACTATGATTATGAGATATGGCAGATGGACGTCAAAACGGCATTCCTTAACGGTTATCTTAAGGAAGAGCTGTATATGATGCAGCCGGAAGGTTTTGTTGATCCTAAGAATGCTAACATAGTATGTAAGCTCCAGCTATCCATTTATGGGCTGGTGCAAGCATCTCGGAGTTGGAACATTCGCTTTGATGAGATGATCAAAGCGTTTGGGTTTATGCAGACTTATGGAGAAGCCTGCGTTTACAAGAAAGTGAGTGGGAGCTCTGTAGCATTTCTCATATTATATGTAGATGACATACTTTTGATGGGAAATGATATAGAATTCTTGGACAGCATTAAGGCCTACTTGAATAAGTGTTTTTCAGTGAAGGACCTTGGAGAAGCTGCTTACATATTAGGCATCAAGATCTATAGGGATAGATCGAGATGCCTCATAGGTCTTCCACAAAGCACATACCTTGATAAGATTTTGAAGAAGTTCAAAATCGATCAGTCCAAGAAAGGGTTCTTTCCTGTACTGCAAGGTGTGAGATTGAGCTCGACTCAATAACCGACCACGTCAAAAGGTAAAGAAGAGATGAGTGTCATCCCCTATGCCTCAGCCATAGAATCTATTATGTATGCCATGCTGTGTACCAGACATGATGTAAACCTTGCCGTAAATTTGTTAGGAAGGTACCAAAGTAATCCCAGCATGAAACACTGGACCGCGGTCAAGAATATCCTGAAGTACCTGAAAAGGACAAACAACATGTTTCTCGTTTATGGAGGTGATGAAGAGCTCGTCATAAAGGGTTACGTTGATGCTAGCTTTGACATAGATCTCGATGACTCTAAGTCACAAACCGGATACATGAATATGTTGAATGGTGGAGCAATAAGCTGGTGCAGCTGCAAGCAGAGCGTCGTGGCGGGATCTACATGTGAAGCGGAGTACATGGCAGCCTCGGAGGCAGCGCATGAAGCAATTTGGGTGAAGGAGTTCATCACTGACCTAGGAGTCATACCCAATGCATCGGGGCCGATCAAACTCTTCTGTGACAACACTGGAGCTATTGCCCTTGCCAAGGAGCCCAGGTTTCACAAGAAGACCAGGCACATCAAGCGTCGTTTCAACTCCATCCGTGAAAATGTTCAAGATGGAGACATAGATATTTGCAAAGTACATACGGATCTGAATGTCGCAGATCCATTGACTAAACCTCTTTCGCGAGCAAAACACGATCAACACCAGAACTCTATGGGTGTTGGAAATATGCCCTAGAGGCAATAAGAAAAGGATTATTATTATATTTCCTTGTTCATGATAATTGTCTTTTATTCATGCTATAATTGTATTATCCGGAAATCGTAATACACGTGTGAATACTTAGACCAAATACGTCCCTAGTAAGCCTCTAGTTGACTAGCTCGTTGGTCAATAGATAGTCATGGTTTCCTGACTATGGACATTAGATGTCCTTGACAATGGGATCACATCATTAGGAGAATGATGTGATGGACAAGACCCAATCCTAAGCATAGCACAAGATCGTGTAGTTCGTTTTGCTAGAGCTTTTCTAATGTCAAGTATCTCTTCCTTAGACCATGAGATCGTGTAACTCCCGGATACTGTAGGAGTTCTTTGGGTGTACCAAACGTCACAACGTAACCGGGTGACTATAAAGGTGCACTACAGGTACCTCCGAAAGTGTCTGTTGGGTTGACACGGATCGAGGCTGGGATTTGTCACTCCGTATGACAGAGAGGTATCTCTGGGCCCACTCGGTAATGCATCATCATAATGAGCTCAAGGTGACCAAGTGTTTGGTCAAGGGATCATGCATTACAGTACGAGTAAAGTGACTTGCCGGTAACGAGACTGAACGAGGTATTGGGATACCGACGATCGAGTCTCGGGCATGTAACGTACCGATTGACAAAGGGAATTGTATACGGGGTTGATTGAATCCTCGACATCGTGGTTCATCCGATGAGATCATCGAGGAGCATGTGGGAACCAACATGGGTATCCAGATCCCGCTGTTGGTTATTGACCGGAGAGCCATCTCGGTCATGTCTGCATGTCTCCCAAACCCGTAGGGTCTAGACACTTAAGGTTCGGTGATGCTAGGGTTATTAGGAAGACTTGTATTGGATTACTGAATGTTGTTCAGAGTCCCGGATGAGATCCTGGACGTCACGAGCAGTTCCGGAATGGTCCGGAGGTGAAGATTTATATATGGGAAGTTGTCATACGAACACCGGAAAGTTTCGGGGGCATATCGGTATTGTACCGGGGCCACCGGAGGGGTTCCGGGGGTCCACCGGGAGGGGCCACCCCTCTCGGAGGGCATCATGGGCCGCAAGGGGCAGGGAACCAGCCCCTAGAGGGCTGGGCGCCCCCCCCCTTGGGCCCATGCGCCTAGGGTTGGGGGGGGAACCCTAGTGGGGGCGCCCCCCTTGCTTGGGGGGCAAGCCACCCTCCCTGGCCGCCCCCCCCCCTCTAGATCTCATCTAGAGGGGGCCGGACCCCTTCCCCCTTCCCCTATAAATAGAGGGGCGAGAGGAGGGCTGAACACCTGATCCAAGGCGCAGCCCCTCCCCTCCCCATCAACTATCCTCCTCCGTTGAGTGCTTGGCGAAGCCCTGTCGGAGTACTGCCTCTCCACCATCATCACGTCGTCATGCTGCTGCTGGAGCCTTCTTCCTCAACCTCTCCTTCCCCCTTGCTGGATCAAGAAGTAGGAGATGTCGTTTGCTCCGTACGTGTGTTGAACGCGGAGGTGCTGTCTGTTCAGCACTTGGTCATCGGTGATTTGGATCACGGCGAGTACGACTCCATCATCCCCGTTCCCTTGAACGCTTCCGCATGCAATCTACAAGTGGTATGTAGATGCAATCTCTCTCCCATGACTCGTTGCTTAGATGAACTCATAGATGGATCTTGGTGAAACCGTAGGAAAATTTTTAATTTTCTGCAATGTTCCCCAATAAAACTATCATCAATAGGTAGTGGGTCATCAGGAAGATTTTCTGTTCGAGACAAATTATCAGACTACGGGATTCTCAGCTACCTTTCTATCAATAATATGCAAGTCAAATTCTTGTAGCAAAAGAACCCACTTAATCAACCTAGGTTGAGCATCTTTATTTTCCATAAGATATTTAATAGCGGCATCAACTGTGTGAACAATTACTTTAGAATCAACAATAAAAGATCTGAATTTATCACATACAAACACAACTGCTAAAATTATTTCTTAGTACTAGCATAATTTGTTTGAGCACTGTCTAGAGTTTTACTAGCATAATATATGACATTTAATTCCTTATCAACTCTTTGTCCTAGAATAGCACCAACAACATAATCACTAGCGTCACACATAATTTCAAAAGGTAGGTTCCAATAAGGTGGTTTCAGCAATGGGTGCAGAGATTAAGGCTTTCTTAAGTATTTCAAAGGCTTCTACAGAATCATCAGCAGAAACAAATGGAACATCTTTTTCAAGAGATTAGTAAGAGGCTGATGACCCACAAGTATACGGGATTTATCGTAGTCCTTTTGAGAAGTAAGAGTGTTATACCCAACGAGGAGCAGAAAGGAAATGACAAACGGTTTTCAGCAAGGTATTTTCTGCAAGCACTGAAATTATCGGTAACAGATAGATTTATGATAAGATAATTCGTAACGGGTACAAGGAACAAGTGTAACAAAAGGTGCAGGAAGGTGGCCCAATCCTTTTTATAGCAAAGGACAAGCCTAGACAAACTCTTATATGAAGCAAGCGCTCCCGAGGACACATGGGAATTGTTGTCAAGTTAGTTTTCATCATGGTCATACGATTCGCGTTCATTACTTTGATAATTTGTTATGTGGGTTGACCAATGCTTGGTTGCTGCCCTTACTTGGACAACCCTCCCACTTATGATTAAACCCTCTCGCAAGCATTCTCAACTATAAAATAAGAATTAAGATAAATCTAATCAGAGCATGAAACATGTGGGTCCAAATTAGCCCCTTACGAAGCAACACATAAACTAGGGTTTAAGCTCCTGTCACTCTAGCAACCCATCATCTACTTATTACTTACCAATGCCTTCCCCTAGGCCCAAATCATGGTGAAGTGTCATGTAGTCGACGTCCACATAGCACCACTAGTGGAAAGACAACATACATCTCTTCACAATATCGAACGAATACCAAATTCACATGATCACTTACAACAAAACTTCTCCCATGTTCTCAGGAACAAACGTAACTACTCAAAAAGCATATTCGTGTTCATAATCAGAGGAGTATTTAATGGCATCAAGGACCTGAACATATGATCTTGCACCGAATAAACCAACTAGCATCAACTACAAAGAGTAATCAACAATACTACCAACCGACAGGTACCAATCTAAGGTTTTGAGACAAAAATCGGATACAAGAGATCAACTAGGGTTTGAGAGGAGATTGTGCTGGTGAAGATGTTGATGGAGATTCACCCCCTCTTGATGAGAGGATCGTTGGTGAAGATGATGGCTTTGATTTCCCCCTTCCGGAGGGAAGTTTCCCCGGCAGAACATCTCTGCTAGAGCCCTAGATTGCTTCTGCCCAGGTTCCGCCTCGAGATGGCGGTGCTTCATCCCGAAAGCTTCCTTCTGATTTTTTTCCCAGGTCAAAACCCTCCATATAGCAGAAGATGGGCACCGGAGACCTGCCAGGGGGCCCACAAGCCCTGGGGACGTGCCTAGAGGGGTAGGGCATTCCCCCTAGGCTTTTGGGCACCTGGTGGGTCCCCTCTGGTATTTTCTTCGCCCAATATTGTTTATATATTACAAAATAATTCTTCGTAAATTTTCAGGACTTTTGGAGTTGTGCAGAATAGGTCACTCATATTTGCTCCTTTCTGGTCAAAATTCCAGCTGCTGGCATTCTCCCACTTTGTGTAAACCTTGTAAAATAAGAGATAAAAAGGCATAAGTATTGTACCATAAAGTTAAATAAGAGTCCATAATGCAATAAATATTGATATAAATACATGATGCAAATGGACGTATCAGAGTCCTAGAAATTTTAAAGAAGTCTTTAATAAATCTCCTATAGAAACCAACATGACCAAGGAAACTTCTTATACCTTTAATATCTTTAAGACATGGCCTTTTCTCAATTGCATCAACCTTAGCTTTATCTAATTCAATACCTCTTTCAAAAATGTTACACCTTCGTTCACCATGGAGTGGCACTTCTCCCAATTTTAAGACAAGATTAGTTTCTTCAAATCTCTTCAAAACTCGATCAAGGTTGCTTAAGAAATCATCAAAAGGAGTCTCATAAATGGAAAAATCATCCATTAATACCTCAACAAACTTTTAAAGTTGAGAGAATATAGCAGTCATACATCTTTGAAATGTAGCGGGTGTATTACATAAACCAAAAGGGATGCATCTATAAGCATAAGTTCCAAAAGGACAAGTAAAAGTAGTTTTATCTTGATCTTGTTTTGACACATTTATTTGAAAACCAGAATATCTATCAAGAAAACAAAAGTGTTTATGCTTAGACAATCTTTCTAACATTTTGTCAATAAAAGGCAAGGGGTAATGATCTTTTCTAGTAGCCTTGTTTAATTTCCTAAAATCAATTACCATCCTATAAACTATTAAAATTCTTTGTGGGATGAGTTCATTTTTATAATTAGGAACAATACTTATATCTCCTTTCTTAGGAACACAATGAACAAGACGTACCCATCTACTGTCATCTATGAATAAATTATACCTCCTTCCAAAATCTTTAATATTCCAGTTCTTACCACATCCTTCATCTTAGGTTTAACCGTGGTTGTTGATCAACAATTGGCTTAGCATTAGGTTCCATATTAATTTTGTGCTGGCATAGAGTTGGACTAATCCCCTTTATAATCTCAAGAGTATAACCAATAGCAGCCGGTGCTTCCTCATAGTTTTAAGTAATCTCTTTTCTTCATGCAATGAAAGGTCAGCATTGATAATAACAGGATATATGTTCTTTTCATCCATATACGCATATTTCAAAGTATGAGGTAGTTTATTAAGTTCAAACACATGATCACCCATTCGTGGAGGAGGGTCTCCAAGAGTCTCGACAGGCAAATTATGTTTAAGGATACGTGCTTGATCAAAGAATATCTCACCTATTTCATTTCTTTCATTCATATACATAGAATTTTCATCGTCTAGCAAATATTGTTCTAACGGATCAAGAGGAGGTACATCAATAGAAGAAAGACCAATAATTTTAACCTTACAAGGCAATTCTTTATCATGAGGTTGTCTATGAAATTTAGAGAAATTAAACTCATGAGATACATCACCAAAATTAACACTGACAGTTTCCTTATTGCAATCGATCTTCGCGTTAACTGTATTCAAGAAAGGTCTACCAAATATAATGGGAAAAAATTCATCGTGTAGAAAACCAATAACTAGAAAATAAGTAGAGTATTTGATCTTTCCACACAAGACTTCAACATCTCTAACAATCCCAAGTGGTGAAATAGTATCTCTAATTGTGAGCTTAATAGTAACATCAATGTCTTCCATCTCAACTAGTGAAATATCATTCATAATATCCTGATATAAAGTGAAAGTAATAGCGCTAACACTAGCACCCAAATCACATAAACCATGATAACAACGATCTTGTTTTAACAAAACAACAGGCTTATTCTTATCTTTAGCTTCAGGTTTAGCAATCCTAGTAGCTTCATCACAGAAGTAAATAACACGCCCATAAATATTATCAACCAAGAGATGTTTAAACATAGTAGTATTAGGTTAAACTTTAATTTGTTCAGATGGTCTAGGTGTTCTAATATTACTTTTGTTAACCATGGTTGAAACTTTAGCATGTTCCTTAATCCTAACAGAAAAAGGAGGTTTCTCAATATATGCAGTAGGCACAACTAGATCAACATTCTAAATGATAGTTTCATCTTTAACTATAATAGGTTCCTCGATATTTTGTTTAATAGGGGGATGGTATTTAAACCACTTCTACTTAGGGAGATCAACATGAGTAGCAAAGGATTCACAAAAGGAATATACTATCTCATAGTTAAGTTCATATTTATTATGAAAAGCATCGGTTTCCACAAAAGATTTAACACAATCAAATTCAAGTTTTATACCTGACTCTTTACCTCTATCGAGTTCCCAATATTCAGAGATGCGTTTAGTTCTTTCCAGAATATCCCATTTGAACTCAATAGTTTTCTTCGCAAAAGAACCAGTACAAGGAGAATCGAGAAGGGATCGATCATTATGAGAAAGCCAAGCATAAAATTTTTCTATGATAATTTCTCTTGAGAGCTCATGATTGGGGCATGTGTATATCATGTACTTAAGCCTCCCCTAAGTGTTGGGACCTAGACTTACAGAGTTTAATCCACCGATTGTGCATGCATAGTGATCCCAAGGATCAATGCTCACTGTACACAATGAACTGAATATAAAAAGTTTACATACATTACATACCGTCTTACACAAATAGGACCATTACTGGCAGGTCCTACATAGATAAAGCCGAAAGGACTAAACATCAAATAAAACATCACTGTAGAAACTTCATCGATAACCTGGACCCATGCCATCTGCCTTAACCCTACAGGCATTCTCACTGGGAAAGTGTCCTAGTTTGCATGTTCGCCACTTAAAAACTCTTCTTCAAATTCCTGCTCTTCCATGCCTGGCCAATTTAATAGCGAGGGACAAGCAAAATTTTGAATGTACTCACAAGCAACTCATGATTTATAATAGAATAATATGCAAGCTTCTATTACTAAGTTGGCATTTTACGGAAAGCTAGTTTTCTTATGCAAGTATGATCAATATTGATTAGAAATAATGAATGCGTCTGCAAAAAGTATGAAGAGGTTAAAGACATCAACATCGAGAAATAGTTATGAACAACTCAGTCTCAGGCTCATTGTGACTTCCTTATGAATCTCAGCACAATACTTCCAACCCAACTTTTGTAAAATCTGACAATAGTTTAAGCAACATCACCCAACTGTCCTTGATCCTGGGCACGGCTATTCGGGTAGTTTTACACTCTGCAAAGGTTGCACACTTTACCCACAAGATCCGGGGAACTTTCATGTCAGCCATGACCCGCGGTACCTCAAGTACCCAGGATAAGCACCCGATCAATACTTTTCCCTAGACGTGAATAACATAGAGTCCACTTTCTTGGTAATAGCCCCTGTGCCACAACCATTCTCACAAATTTAACTATGTCCATCGAGCCTCGCCCCCAGACTTATCACATAACTCATGCACAGGGGTACCAACGGTGTGTCTAGTGCCCTATAAAAAATAGTCATGGTTGCCTATCCAAGCACGACCTTATCTCGAGAGTGACAATGCTACTCCCGCCACTAGTAATGCTGGCTCCATGCTATCACGAACTAGGTAATCAATAACGCCCTGTCCCATAGCAAGGTAGTGTGGTTGCACATGTTCAGTTGGGACAGTCGACAAATCTTAAATCTAATCCGTTTTTGAAAACAACACACTCACTTGCCTCGGTACACCAATTCTTCACCAAGTAGTTACCTAGCTCATCATCATCTCCCAAGGGCATTAGTGTCACCCTGTGGGGTTTTCAAAAGTCTTTGTTAAACCACACTTGTTTTTACCATGCATAACCCTGGCCCGGTTTGTGTAGCTAGAGTCTACAATAGCAATCTACTTCCTACCAAAACAACCCTAAGCAAGGGTGGAGTTATGAACAATGCAAGTATGAATGGAAATATGCAATGGAGGCAAGCCTAGAAAGGTTGCCAGTAAAGATATCATGCCTTCATTAAACAACGGAAAATGATATTATTATGTAAAAAAGGGGTTATCATGGTCAAAGGGTTGCCTGCCTTGGCGGGCTTGATCTTTGAAGTCTTAAACCTCGTCAAATAGGTGTTCTAAACGTCGCAAAAGAATAATGGGAAAATAAGGCAATAGGAAAATAAAAGTTCCCATAAAAATTTGAACCCACTTTTGTTAAATACTAGGGTGAAAACTATGAATACCAAAATTCTTAGTTTGGGACTGGGAGCTATAAAAGCAGAGATATGGATTTTTGAAGGTGGATTTATATGCTTAAATTTGAATTGTCAGAAAAGTGTTAAGGTGTCATAGACCTAGAATCATGTAAACAGTGGCAATTAGTTGCATCAGCGAGCATCATGCATCATCCTTCAATTTTTCGAAACTTGAATTGAGGATTTTTAAAGCCTCAAAAATCCATTTTAAAAGAAGGGCAAGAATGGTGAAAATTGCATTCAATGAAACCAAAATGTCCTTAATTAATGTTTGATAACTTTGGCAAGGGTTTTGGTCCAAACCAAAAATTATTAACATTTTTAAGGATTAATTTTGGTCATTGAATTTAAATCATACTATATTTGAATTTTTAGTTATATTGACATAACTAGAATATATCTTCAAATGCTTCTAAAATAATGTATGTGCCTTTGGGAAAGGTCCTTGAAGCAACATAGAGATATTCAAAGGATTTTGGCATTGTTTGAATTCAAAACAATGGCAAAAGAATTAAATAAAACAGAAAACAAAATTAAAAAAATAGAGAAAAACTTACCTGGTCAATCCCTGCAGCCTGGCCCAGCCGACCTACCCGCACCGCGTCTTCTTCCTCCCGCCAGTAGCAGCAGGTGTATGTTGACGCATGCGTAGCCACGACCACCTCCTGAGGCCCATCCTTCTTCTTGATCCCATGCTTGGAGATACCCTGGAGCCCTTCGGTCCTCCCCTCCTTCCCTGGCCACTCTTCTCCAAAGTTTTAAATAGCGCACTAAGCATCTTAGCGGCGGACCTCTTTCAAATGCTATAGCTTGCTATAGCGGAGCTATAGCGCGCTATGTAAATTGTTTGTTCATTTGTTTGGACCAAAGTCTCTTAGCGCAAGACCTTTTGTAAACGCTATAGCGTGCTACAGCGGAGCTATAGAGGGCTATTTAAAACAGTGCTCTTCTCCCAGCCATTGCTCGTCCCCAAGTTCATCTAAGAGCAGCAATGGCTGCCACTCGATGTCCTCGCAGCCACCATCCGCCCCTCGCCCCCCTAGTCTGTCCAATCTCCCCGCCAAGATGTTGTGGACCTATTTACTGAACCACACGAGCGGGAGGCACCGCAAATGTCACCTTCATCATCATCTTCACTGACGGGCATTGGAGAGCGCCGATGTCGATTCGCTAGAGTCAACACCTCCCCGACCTCACCAACGACGTCGTCGAGTCCGTTATGAGCCCGTGAGCGTTTTCCATCACCTCCCACTCTCGCATTCCTCCTCTAGCCGCCACCCCACAACCACCCGAGCTCCGTCCATCATGACGACTGATGAGCTCGACGCTCTTGAGCTCCTCCGTTCAAACACGTCACTTTGTCGTTCTCCTGGAGTACTCAGCGTGCCTCAAAGCCCCTCCACTGACTTCCTCGCACCCTACAGCCTCGCCGTGTTCAAGCTCGAGTCATAGTCGTAATTTGGCTCGTCGCCAATGTCGATTCTGGTGACCCCGTGACCTGCTGCAGCCTCTGTTGGATGCGTGGGAGGAAGGGCTACAACCTGGCACCCTTAGCGCGTTGAACCGCTACCGGAGCAGTATTTTCGGCGAGCGTCTGCCACGGTTTTCATCACTGACGAACAAACTATAGCGAGTTGACATGGTGCTAGCTTATTAGGCTATCCACCAGATTAGCACTAACTAGTTGACCCTTGGGTCACTAACGTACGGGTCTAGCCTGCTGATAGTTTTTGATTAGGACAAAAGTTAACACTAATTATGCTGTTAGTGAGATGGGTTACTGACCAGTGTGCCCCACTGGTCAGGTTTGACCTGGTTGATCCGATTGACCTGCTGACAAACGGATGACGTAGTGTTGATGTCATAATAGACTCTGGATTTTAAATAAGTCTAGATGATTTATTTATTTCTAGAAAACTGACTAAACTTCAGAAAATCATATAAATTCAACCGTTACTCCAAATGAAATAATTTATATATGAAAAATTATTAGAAAATATGAAGAATCTGTTGGTAGCATTTTCATGCATATTTGAAGAACTTAAAGTTGCTGGATATGACAATTCTATTAAATGCATTAAAATACTTAATATGTGGAGTTTGAGTTCGATCTATATTGATCAAATAAACTTCAGTTAAGTTGTGGATAGTTGCATTAGCTCAAACCAGCAACATGTTAACATGTCATGTCATTTATCTTGCTTGTGAAATTTGTAATGTTTTGAATTGCCTTCTTTCGTTGTTTTGGTCCTTATGATATGAACTGTTTCTGAAAGCGTGACTGGGTATCCTTTTGAAGAGCCGTGGTGTTCTTCTCATCTGTAGGCAAGCAAACCCCTGATACGTCCATTTTGCATCATTCTTTTATATTGATATTTATTGCATTATGGGATGTTATTACATGTTATGTCACAATACATATGCCTATTCCCTCTTATTTTACAAGGTTTACATGAAGAGGGAGAATGCCGGCAGCTGGAATTCTGGGATGGAAAAGGAGCAAATATTAGAGACCTATTCTGCACAACTCCAAAAGTCCTGTGTCGGTGAAGCTGATCCACGAACACCTATGGGGCCGGCGGACCGAGCCCCTTTCGGTTCGGCGGGGGGCAGAGATCGCACGAAGAGCGGATCGAGGCGAAGCACACGAGCAGTTTACCCAGCTTCGGAGCTCTCCGGAGAGACAATACTCCTACTACTGCTTGTCTGATTGTATTGTGTTCTTGCTCAAGAGCGCTGAGTGCTACAGTACACTCTAGCTGCTAACGAGACCGAGCGTGTGTGATTTTCTGGGTTCGAACCCCCTCTACGTTGCGCATCGGCCTCCTTTTATACGCTCAAGGGGTCACCGACAGGTGGCAACATAGACGAGGGTAAAAATGGAAAAGGAGTTGTGGTTGGTACAACTACCTGCACAGTGCATCCTACCTAACCCTGACGGCAGGGGACAAAGGCATTAAATGCCCGTCTGTGTCGCCCAAACAGTGCAGAAAAGGACCGTCAGGGACGCAATCGTTCACCATGATGGTAATCTTGTCAGCGTCGCTTGCCACCTCGCACCGATGGCTGCTCAGCCTCCTACCACGCGCGCCTGGGAAGGCCCCAGGGCGACACGTTGGTGGATGCGCTGGAGCATGGGTGTAGAGTGGTAACCTGCCGCGGCAAGCGCCTTGCCGCGGCCGTTGTCTTGTCGCGTCCGGAAGCTTGTCGCTCACCGGGTCTTGCCGGGAAGCGTGGCGCGTCGCGGCAAGTTCCTCGAAATGCCTTGGTTGGCCTTCCCGGCAAGATCCTCTTGCCGGGGCCTTGTCTCCTTGGCTTGAATACTTTGTTCTTGAGTGGCTCCAAGGGAACCACGGAGGACCTTGGCGGTCACCCGGCAAGCCTTGCCGCGGGGTGCTGCAACTGCCCGTGCACGAGTTCGGGATACTAGGGTACCCCTACTCTAGTACACTGACAGGAGCCCCCGGGCCTGGGCCACACATGGTGCCGAGCGCTATTGGGCCAGGCCCAAAGCAGGGCACGGGCACGTGCGGCCTGGGTCACGCCATATCTTACTCCGTATCCACCGCGCCCTCCCTGAACGGCACGCGTTGAATGCGGCATCGTGGGAGAGATCATGGGTGGTTTCTTTATTCAGAAGGGCGAAACGTCCGCCCCCTCCCTCTTTATAAGCAGGGGAAATAGGGGCAGTTTGCCCACTTCGCCGATTGTTACTCCATTCTCGAAAATCTCCGCCGCTCCCCCCTTCTTCTCAAAGCCGAAAGAGAGCAGCGCTTCGCCCCCCATCGCCACCAGCGCCGCCAATGCCGTCGATCTCCCCCGCCACCTTCGCCATGGCTCCGAAAACCGACAAGGGGAAGGGCATGAAGTCGGCCGAGGCGCAGCGGCTCACGGCGCTGCGAAAGGAGCGGGCCATCTTCCCCCCTCAGCTTGACGCAAAGGAGCTGAGGGAGTACTACTACCTTTTCTGGTCGATGGAGATGCGAGCGCATCGCGCATGAAGGTACTCCCGGCTACCGCTTCGAGACTGGCTCCGAACGAGTATCCCTTCTTTGCGCTGTTCTTCTACTGCGGGCTCTGCCCGCCCTACTAGAAATTTTTCTGTGACATCATGAACACCTACGGGTTCCGCCTCCTTGACTTCACCCCCAATGCTGTCCTGACCATGGCAGTTTTCGCACATCTGTGCGAAAACTTTGTCGGAGTCCATCCAAACGTAGCCCTCTTCCGCCACTTCTTTATGCCCCGAGTCGAGAGAGGAGAGCCCCTTGCCGGCAGAATCACTTGGATCTCGAGAACTGGCAAGAAGGATGCTTATCTGGAGGGAGAGCTCCGCAGCAAATGGGAAGAATGGAGAGCAGAGTGGTGCTGGATTGTAGAGGAGAACCCGCAGCCATTTACCGCCCTGCGCCAAGCCCCAGTAGTGCGCGACAATGATTGGAGCAACGTGGCCCCGGAAGACGATAGGCTGAAGATTGCCGTCACCCGCATCCTTCGCCTCAGGCTTGCCGGGCTCACTGTAGGTGCAGTTGGCGCAGATTTTCTTCGCCGCCGCATCGCCCCCCTGCAGGAGAGGAGGAGACCAGCCTGGGAGTTCCAGAACTCAGCGGATATCATGAGGCTGCGCCCGGGCCTCAACTTCAACTTCACCGTCCTGGAGCTGGATGCGACGCTCCTGGAGCTATTCAAGCGCGATCCTCAACATCCATTCATGTTGCCGCGGGATGTCGTTCCGCTGTGCAACAATTCTTCGCTTGACCACATCCGCGCAATGATGCCGCTGTGCGACTCGCACGGAATCGTCCCGACTTGGCAAGAGCCTGCAGACGACGTCGTGCGGGATTTCTTTGACGGCCTGGTAGAAGTGCCGGTCCGTGCTGATGAGAAGAAGAGCCTCAACCGCGACACCACCGATGATGAGATGCAGCGCATCGCCACCAGGCTGGAAGAGGCGGCAGCAGCCGCTGCCGCGGGCGTGTTTGGATTCACCGTGGAGGAGGCAGAGGCAGCAGAGGCGGCAAGCCTTGCCGAGCGAGAGGAGTTCGTCGGCGAGGAAGAGCTTGCCGGGCCTGAAGCTGAGCCGAGCGAGCCCAGCGAGGGAGACCCTGTCGGACCCAAAGCTTCGGACAGCTTGCCGTAGGCGGAGCCCCCAGCCCCGCCAAGAAGGCGTCTCCGCAAGGCCTCGGACGTAGCGGGGCGGCAGACGGGTCAACAGCCGCCGAGCCGCGCGACACGCTCTACCGCGACAAGCACTGTTGCCGCGGGAGCGCCTCACGCCGCTGCGGCAACCGGAGCTAGGTCTTCCCGGTCCACCGCTACTGCTCCTGTCAAGCGGAAAAGGGAGCCTACTCCTCCGCCTCGTCGCACTGGAGGCGAGCCGGACTTCGATCTCTCCGCGCTCAGCTCCGACGAGGAAGAAGAAGAGTAAGATTTCTTGCTGTGCTTGTAGTTCTTCAATTCTTGCTGTCTTGTCTCGTATCTGACTTGCTTTACCCTGAACCCATTCCTTTTCAAGACTCTGGCCCAGAGAGCGGCAAAGAGAGCCAAGGCCCCGGTGATTGTCATCGAGGACGACCCCACCATGATGGCAGAGGACATGTCCGAGACCACCTTGTCGGACCCGGCAACCATTCCGCAAAGCAGCCCCTAGCACAGCCCTCCACGTAAGTACATAGTTTACTTCCTACTTTCAGGCGCGCGTGGGTGCTCTTCCTTTGCTGATATCTGAGTGTTGGTTCGTGCAGGAGCAGAGCAGCCTCACCAGGAGAGCCTGGAAGCCGCTCCCGAGGTGCCATCTGCCTCGACTACACCGCCAAGGGAGGATTCCCCGGCAAGGGAGCGTGCTCCGGCAAGGGAGAATTCTCCGGCAAGGGGCAGTTCTCCGGCAAGGGACAGCACTGGCGATCCTCCGGTGGTTGAGACCTCGACTGCAGATCCAGGTAATCCTCTTGCTTGAAAACTCCCCTTGGATTCTTCTTCTTCTGATTTTCTTTTTGAATATTTTCTTGACCTTTCTCCCCTCTTCGGTCGCCAGATCCACCTACCACGGAGCCGATGGAAACCGAGGCCGCCGGCGAGGAGAACGCGTGCGGCAGCAACGACGACGCTGCCGCCACCGAAGAAGAGGCCAGCGCTGATGATCCCGCCGGCGAAGAGGCCAACAAGGCTGCCACCGCAGAAGCTGGCGAGGGATTCGGCGATCGCACTGACGGCCCCGAGGCCGCAGGAGTGCCAGGCGCTGCGTCAACCGTCGATCCCTCCGCCGATGCTGCAGCGCCAGGCTCCGAACAGCCCCAGCCCGACGCCTACTTGAAGGCCGGCGATGGTATCTTCATCAAGCTCCCCCGGGCGTCAAGCTCCAGGGCGCCGGTCGAAGGAGAAATTTTGGACGGAGAAGTGCTCGCCTCCGCTGGGTTGACACTGGTCAACGCGCCAAGCAGCAGCAGCGACGAGTCTGAGGAGGAGCGGCTACTGCGGAAGCTGCCGTCGCTTTACCGCGCCCGACAAGCCAAGCTGGCGTCCCGAGAAGCACTTGTCATGAGGGCGGGAGTGGATATTGAGAAGCGTGCTGAGGAGCTCCGGGGTCTCAGGCAGGAAACTCTCTGATCCCTGGTGGAGGAGCGGGAACAAGTCGCCGAGGAGCGGAAAGCTTTTCTCCTCGCGAAGGCTGAGGTTGAAGAGCAACAGCGGCTTGTCACTAAAAATCTATTTGCGCAGGAAGGAGAGTTGGCGCAGCGCAAGGTCAACCTTGACAGCCACGAGGAGGATCTTGCCGCGCGTGAGCAAGCAATTGGCGGGGTTCTCAAGTAAGCAAGGGATGCTACCGAAGCTGCCGAGGCCGCCAAGAAGGAGCTGGAAACGAAGGTAGCGCAGCTGGAGGCTGATCTCCGGGCGAGCGGCGAGGAGCTTGCCGTTCTCAAGCGTGAGCGCGAGAAGGACGCCGCCGCTCATGGCGAGCTGCAGGGTCTTCTCGCTGAGAGAAGCAAGGAGCTCAGCGCCGCCAAGGATTCTAATGCCCCGCTACTGGCGAATGCTGATGCCGCCAAGGATTCTAATGCTCTCGAGTTGAAGCTGGCCACTTTGACTCAGACGCTAGACGGTGCCAGGGAGCGGGAGGTGGCCTTGTCGGAGAAGATCAAGGCCGACGAGGCGCTGCTGGCGAATGCTGCTGCCGCCCACGACGCCTTCAGGGAGACTGTGGAGCACTGGACTGAGGGTCTTGTGGATCTTGCCGCCGCCATCGACGGGGACCTGGCGCAGCTTGGGATGGAGGATCTCGGGTACTCCTCCGACGAGCACCTCCAACCCAGCGCCAAGCTCAGCTTGTTCTTCAAAGGCGTGGCGACGGCCCTCCAGCGACTCCGGGAGAAGATCCCAAAGCAGTTCGCCGACGAGTCGCGCAAGATCTGCGCAGGAGCTCTCTAGAAGGTGCTGATGAAGGTGGCCTTCCGCAACCCAGCCTCAACTTCACCAACGTCCTCAAGTCCTTGCTGCCGGATGCTGATCTGGAAGCGCTCAAGGCCCTTGTCGCACCCATTGTGGACAAGGTGAGCGGAATCAAGAGGGTTGAGGGCGATCGCGTAGATTAGGCCGCCCGTTTTCTCTTTCTCCTTGTCGCTGCTAGTCATGTCATGAGAACAATCTGTTAGAGCTGCGACAAGCTATCTTGTAATATAACTCTATTTTGGGTAGAGATTTGCTATGTTATTTCCTTTACTTGATTCCTTCCTTTGTATGTTTCTGCCCTACGCTTTTAGGGAACTTGCCGGCGCAGGCACCTTAGCCGCGAGCGCTGAGTGCGGGACGTCAGCAGCCTGCTGGCGGTGCCGCTACCGACAAGAAACCTTGTCGCAACTAGTCGCAGCTCACTTAAATTGTTGAGCGGACTCGAAACAAAGTAAGGGCGCAACTAGCTACGAGTTGGTTCCTCCGCGCACAGGTTTTCCATACAAAGCACGGTCATTCGAGGAAAATAACTTAAAAATAAAAACTAATTGCTCAAACTTTGGCAACTTAGCTTTTCTGTCGCTTGCTTTCCGGTAAGGCGAAACTTCCTTGAACGATGCCTGGTCCACACCATTATCTTCTCCTTCCCCCCCGGCAAACTTGTGGGCGAGGGAACCTTCCTTTCCTTTGAGAAAGAGAAAGAAGAGAAAATAAAGATATGGAGCCTTAGGGCTCGTTATTGCTTACCGGGGGTAGGTGCTGCACAAAGTGTCAGATAACGCATGCAAAAATAAAGTAGATAGCATGATATTGACAAGATGTGCGGAGCACATGAGTTTTACTTATGCACGGGATCTGGGCCCGGCTTTGTACAAAGGATTACATGCAACATCGGCAAGACTTGTACAAAAGGTGGTTGCCGGAACGGGTTCCGGCAACCGCGCCCTACGGGTAAAACTTACGAAGATGCTCAATGTTCCAGGAGTTGCTCACCGGAATGCCATCTTCGGTCTCAAGGCGGACAGCGCCAGGCCTAGTGACTCGTTTCACCCGATAAGGGCCTTCCCACTTCGGCGTCAACTTGTTGGAATTCTTGGCGGACTAAACGCGCTGAAGAACAAGGTCGCCTTCCTCGAAACTTCTGGCATTAACTTTGCGGCTATGGTAGCGGCGCAAAGCTTGCTGGTATCGAGCAGCTCGTACAGCAGCCTGAAGACGGTCCTCCTCAAGGAGCAGTGCGTCATCTTGTCGCAGCTGCTCTTGCTCAAGCTCATCATAAGCGAGCACTCGAGGTGACCCGTATACGAGTTCCGTGGGGAGAACTGCCTCTGCTCCATAGACTAGAGCGAAAGGTGTCTGGCCAGTAGCTCGATTTGGCGTCGTCCTGATCGACCAAAGAACCACCGGCAGCTCCTCGATCCAGTTCCTTCCGCACTTGCGCAGCCTGTCGAAAGTTCTGGTCTTGAGCCCGCGCAGCACTTCAGCGTTTGCCCTCTCTGCTTGACCGTTGCTTCTCGGATGAGCAACAGAAGCGAAGCAGACCTTGGCGCCAAGATCTTGGACGTACTGCATGAAGGTGCGGCTCGTGAATTGCGTGCCGTTGTCGGTGATGATCCTGTTAGGGATCCCGAAGCGGCAAACAATCGACCTGAAGAACTTGACTGCTGACTGTGCTGTCACCTTCCTCACTGCTTCCACTTCCGGCCACTTTGTGAACTTGTCGATTGCAACGTACAAGTACTCAAAGCCCCCGACAGCTCGGGGAAAGGGGCCGAGGATGTCGAGCCCCCAGACCGAAAATGGCCAGGATAAAGGGATCGTCTGGAGAGCTTGAGCTGGCTGGTGTATCTGCTTAGAATGGAATTGGCACGCTTCACACTTGTTTACTTGTGCAGTCGCATCCTGGAGGGCTGTCGGCCAAAAGAAACCTTGCCGGAACGCTTTGCTGGCAAGTGCTCTTGTGCCAATGTGGTGACCACATATGCCTCCATGTATCTCTGCCAACAGCTTTTGTCCGTCTTCCCGGTGAATACACTTCAATTTCACGCCATTGAGTCTTCTTCTGTACAATGTGTTGTCAACAAACTTGTACGTACTTGACTGCCGGGCTACTCTTTTCGCTTCTTCTTGCTCTTCGGGAAGTTCTCCTGTCTGAAGGAAATGGACAATCTGCTGTGCCCATGTTGGAGCTTGCGGCTCGACAACAAGGACTAAAGGCACATCTGCTGCTGCGGGAACATCCGCTTCTACGGCAAGAACCTGCGGCTAGCCGGAGCTTGATGTTCCCTGGCAAGCTTGCCGGAGCAAAGCTTGCCGGGAGCTTCTGCTTCAACGGAACAAACCCTAAGGCTTGCGGGAGCAAACTGCTCCTCAGCATCCTTGGTGTTGATTTTGAGGACCTTCTTGGCAGCGGCTTCGGGGAGCTCTGCCGGAAAATAGTCATCAGAAATCAACTTCCTCTTTTTGCCCTGTCCAATTGATGGTGTTACGGATGGTTGAGTCAGCTTGAGCACAAAGATCCCTGGTTCCACAGGTAACTTAAGTGCAGCGCACTTCGACAGGCCATCGACAATGTCATTTTGAGCTCTTGGAACATGTTCCATCTGCAGGCCGTCAAAGTGCTCTTCTAGCTTTCTCACTTCATCAACGTAAGCTTCCATCAACGGACTCTGATAATTCCTGTTCACTTGGCGGACGACAAGCTGTGAGTCACCCCTGACAATGAGCTTCTTGATCCCAAGGTCTGCTGCGATCCTGAGACCGGCAAGCAATCCTTCATACTCTGCAGTATTGTTTGTGGCTTGCTCCTTGGGAAAGTGCATCTGGACTACGTACTTGAGGTGCTCTCCGGTGGGTGCAACTAGTAGCACGCCCGCACCGGCGCCTTGCAGCGAGAAGGCACCGTCAAAGTACATCAGCCACTCTTTGCTTGCTTCCTTGACGGGGATGCTCGTTTCTGGAATTTCTTCATCTGGTGTTGGCGTCCATTCTGCTATGAACTCTGGTAATGCTCTGCTTTGGATAGTTGAAGTGCTTTCAAACTTGAGGCCAAAGCTTGACAGTTCCAGCGCCCACTCGACAATCCTGCCTGTTGCTTCTGGATTTTGCAGTATCCTCTTCAGCGGAAAACGAGTGACGACTGTGATCTCATGTGCTTGGAAGTAATGGCGCAGCTTTCTCGAGGCCATGAGGAGGCCGAAAAGCAATTTCTGCACACCAGAGTACCTTGACCTAGCCCCCTGCAGAAGGGAACTGACAAAGTAAACTGGGCGCTGCACCATTCTCTTCCGCATCTTCTCATGCTCCTGCGCAGATCCATCCTTGTCGGGACCAGAGCTTGCCGCTGAAGTCCTCTGCTTGTCATTGGATGCATCTGCCGTGGTTGCTGGCTCATCATCCGCCTCCCTCTCCGCTACTAACGCAGCACTAACCACTTGATTGGTCGCCGCTATATACAGCAGCAACTTCTCTTGTGGCTTAGGTGCGACAAGTGTTGGAGTGGAGGACAG
Source organism: Triticum aestivum (assembly GCF_018294505.1). Classification (NCBI taxonomy): domain Eukaryota; kingdom Viridiplantae; phylum Streptophyta; class Magnoliopsida; order Poales; family Poaceae; genus Triticum; species Triticum aestivum. Next base: position 317,734,859 of record NC_057798.1, read on the forward strand.
GTATCTCTTCAAGTCCTGCAGCGCAGCCTCCGCTTCCGGAGTCCATTTCATTGGACCCGCCTTTTTCAATATTTTGAAAAATGGCAGGGCGCGCTCAGCAGACCTAGAGATAAACCTGCTGAGAGCAGCTACGCAACCGGCAAGTCTTCGTACATCCTTGACGCGCTTCGGTGCTTCAATCTGCTCAATGGCCTTGATCTTGTCGGGATTGGCCTCAATTCCGCGTTGAGACACAAAGAACCCGAGAAGCTTGCCGGAGGGGACTCCAAACACGCACTTCTCGGGGTTAAGCTTGAGGTTGATCCTGCGCAGATTTGCAAAGGTTTCGTCTAAATCTTGAATCAGAGTCGCCTTGTCCTTGCTCTTGACCACTATGTCATCCATGTAGGCTTCCACATTTCTGTGCATTTGCGGTTCAAAAGCGTCATGGACTACCCTTGCAAATGTTGAACCAGCATTCTTTAAACCGAAAGGCATCCGTACGAAACAGTATGTGCCACATGGGGTGATGAATGCGGTCTTCTCCTCATCCTCTTCTGCCATGAAGATCTGATGGTATCCTGAGTATGCATCAAGAAATGAAAGCAAGTCACATCCGGCTGTGGAGTCAACAATTTGGTCGATGCGCAGCAAGGGAAATGGGTCTTTGGGACAAGCTTTATTAACATCGGTAAAGTCGATACAAAGCCTCCATTTCCCATTTGCTTTACGCACGACTACAGGATTGGCCAACCAAGTAGGATGGAGCACTCCTCTGACAAGGCCTGCTGCTTCCAATTTCTTGATCTCTTCTGCAATGAATTCTTGGCACTCCAATGCCTGTTTCCTGACTTTCTGCTTGACGGGCCGCGCATGAGGGCAGACGGCAAGATGGTGCTCGATTACTTTCCTAGGAACACCGGGGATGTCAGACGGTTGCCACGCAAACACGTCGACGTTCGCCCGCAGGAAAGCAACGAGCGCGCTTTCCTATTTAGGGTCAAGAGTGGCACTGATGGTGAAGGTACCACCAGTGCCGTCCTCCTTGGGGGACACCTTCTTGGTCTCTGATGGAGCTGCCATTGTCTTCTTACACTTGCCGGTGGAGCTCGATGGTGCGTCCTCGATGGTAGCGCAGCACTCCGAAGAGGTGCGCTTGCCGGAGTGGGCATCAGAACTCTTGCCGGACTTGGTCTTCTTCTTCCCCCCGGTAGATCTTGTCGGCGCAGATAAGAGCATCCTTCTTGTCGCCAGGGACAGAGATGACACTTATCGGGCATGGCATCTTTAGCACGTTGTATGCATAGTGAGAGGCTACCATGAACTTGGCGAGTGCTGGACGGCCGAGTATCCCGTTGTAAGGCAATGGAAAGTCAGCAGCGTCAAAGGTGACCCTCTCAGTCGTGAAATGTGCCGGTCTCTTCGAGCTCGCCATCAGGGATCTGAAGCTTCTGGAGTACCGCGGAGGAGATCAGGTTCAAGCCAGCCCCACCGTCAACTAGCATCTTAGTGACCTTGAGGTTGCGGATAGTTGGTGAAACCAACATCGGCAAGCACCCGACCGCAGTTATGCGATCAGGGTGGTCCTCAATATCAAAGATGATAGGCATGCTGGACCATTTCAAAGGCTTGCGTGACTCGATGGGTGGTTCTACTGCATTGACTTCCCGCACCCACTGCTTGAGCTGGCGGTGTGAACTATGCAGAGAAGCACCACCGTCAACGCACAGGACCTCTGTGGCTTTCTGGAACTCCTGCTCATCGGTCTCATCTTCATCCATATCTTCATCCTCGTCGTCATCTTCATCCTTGTCGCGGCCGCGGGGAGGTCTGTCTCCTTGCCGCTGCTTGGCCTTGCCGCGGCGTCCTCCTCGGCCGAGACGTTTCTTGCTAGTTCCTCCAGCACCTTCCTGGGCTTTCTCCTTGTCGCGTCGCTCGTATTCAGCCTTTTGCTGTTCGACAAGCTGCTCGACCTTTTTGCAGCTCTGGAGGTCATGGCCCTTGGTGCGGTGGATCTTGCAGTACTTCTTGTTGGTGTCGTCCTGCTTGTCGGCGACCGCCACTGCTGCGGCAACCTCCTTGCCGGAGCTACCAGCTTTGGGTTTCTTGCCGGACTGCTCAACGACTAGCACCTCTTTGCCTTTCTTCTTCCTGTTGTTCCGCCGCCAGTTTTTCTTTGCCGGGGCAGTCTACTCACTATCAGATCCTTCTGCTCCTGTATTCTCTCCGAGGAGTTTCCTCCCTTCCTCAGCACGTGCACACTTGTCGGCCAGGGCATATAGCTCACTGACGTCTCTGATCTTGCACATCGCCATCTCCTCCCGCATCCTGCGGTTTCGCACGTTCTGATGGAACGCGCTGATTACCGCGGCAGGGTGGACATCTGGGATGTTGTGCTATACACGGCTGAATCTCTGAATGTACTTGCGTAGGGGCTCTCCTTCCTTCTGGGCGAGCAGATGAAGGTCGCTCTCTTGGCCATGAGGCTTGTGGCCGCCTGTAAAGGCGCCGACAAACTGATGGCATAGGTCTGCCCAGGAGGATATGGAGTTGTCCGGCAAGTGCATGAGCTAGGATCTGACATTGGGCTTGAGCACCAGCGGGAAGTAGTTGGCAAGGATCTTGTCGTCCCGTCCCCCGGCAGCTTGCACCGCGATGGTGTAGATGCTGAGGAACTCCGACGGATGCGACTTGCCATCGTACTTCTCTGGTACATCTGGCTTGAAATTCTTCGTGTTGGGCCACTGGACTTGCCGCAGCTCACGAGTGAACGCAGGGAAACCTACCGCGTACGGCAAGTCGCCTGGTTCCCCTGGCGCATGCATGTCAACAGAGGGCCCAGCGCGCTTGTCGGATTGACGTCGCGCTTCTCTTCGGTGCTCGATGCGAGTACGAGCGTCTTCTTGCTGTCATTTGTGAAGAACTTGGCGCTGCTCGCGACGAGCTCGTGGATCTGATGATGCGGTGGAGTCGCTGTCGAGGTGGATCCGACGAGTCGGCGATCTTGGCCTTCGGGGTGGGGAGTGCATGGTGGTTGCACCCCCACCGGTTTCATCGCCACCGGCTCGTGCCTGGCAGTCCTGCCGCGGCCGCGATGCACTTGGCTGCCGCGGAGTGTCGCCGTTGGCAAAGCCGATGAGACTCTGAATGGTGGCCCTCCATTGGTCGATCTTGTCTTCCGCTGGAGGGTAATACAGGAGCAGTTGAGCTCGCGGCAAAGCTTCTGCTGGAGTGGTGGCGGCAGTGGCGAACGGTGCGAGGAGCGGGATATGCTCGGACTTCTAACTATGTTAGAAGGAGCAGTATCCCGTCTAGGCGACCGTGTCTCGCTCGTGCCAGCACGTTGGCGTGCATGCTGGTCTTGAGCACCCTGAGATCCACCAGCTCGATCTTGTCCCAACGAAGGTATGGTACTGCGAATAGCATGACGCTGTCGGTCCTGCGCCTCCTGAGATGGGCACGGTACATGTACGGACGCCGAGGTCTGTGCAGCCTTATCCTTGGACCTGGCAGCATCGTGAGCTTCCTCGTCGGCATCCGATCTTCCGCCGGCGTCTACTCCACCACCCGTTTGCTCCAGTGGTGGTGGAAGTGACGTGGACGGAGCAGCTCCACCGAAGTTTTCTTCTTCGGTGGCATGTCGATGAAGAAGATGAAGATCTAGCTCGTGTGAACGCCGGATCAGGTTCACACAACCTCGACGCCCCCTACGTGGCGCGCCAATGATGTCGGGGAAGCTGATCCACAAACACCTATGGGGCCGGCGGACCGAGCCCCTTTCGGTTCGGCGGGGGGCGGAGATCGCACGAAGAGCGGACCGAGGCGAAGCACACGAGCAGTTTACCCAGCTTCGGAGCTCTCCGGAGAGACAATACTCCTACTGCTGCTTGTCTGATTGTATTATGTTCTTGCTCAAGAGCGCTGAGTGCTACAGTACACTCTAGCTGCTAACGAGACCGAGCATGTGCGATTTTCTGGGTTGGAACCCCCTCTACGTTGCGCATGGGCCTCCTTTTATACGCTCAAGGGGTCACCGACAGGTGGCAACGTAGACGAGGGTAAAAATGGAAAAGGAGTTGCGGTTGGTATAGCTACCTGCACAGTGCATCCTACCTAACCCTGACGGCAGGGGATAAAGGCATTAAATGCCCGTCTGTGTCGCCCAAACAGTGCAGAAAAGGACCGTCAGGGACGCCACCGTTCGCCACGATGGTAATCTTGTCAGCGTTGCTTGCCACCTCGCACCGCTGGCTGCTCAGCCTCTTGCCACGCGCGCCTGGGAAGGCCCCAGGGCGACACGTTGGTGGATGCGCTGGAGCGTGGGTGCAGAGTGGTAACCTGCCGCGGCAAGCGCCTTGCCGCGGCCGTTGTCTTGTCGCGTCCGGAAGCTTGTCGCTCACCGGGTCTTGCCGGGACGCGTGGCGCGTCGCGGCAAGTTCCTCGAAATGCCTTGGTTGGCCTTCCCGGCAAGCTGCTCTTGCCGGGGCCTTGTCTCCTTGGCTTGAATACTTTGTTCTTGAGTGGCTCCAAGGGAACCACGGAGGACCTTGGCGGTCGCCCGGCAAGCCTTGCCGCGGGGTGCTGCAACTGCCCGTGCACGAGTTCGGGATACTAGGGTACCCCTACTCTAGTACACCGACATCCTGAAACTCCACGGAAGTTATTTTTGGAACTAATAAAAAATATTGAGCAAAGAAAATACCATAGGGGGGCCACCCACTGTCGATGAGGGTGGGGGGCGTGCCCTACCCCCTGGGCGCGCCCCCTGCTTCGTGGCCACCCTGGCAGGCCTCCGATGCCCATCTTCTGCTATATGAAGTATTTTACCCTGGAAAAATCATAAGCAATCTTTCGGGACGAGACACCGCCGCCACGAGGCGGAACCTTGGCGGAACCAATCTAGGGCTCCGGCGGAGCTGTTCTGCCAGGGAAACATCCCTTCGGGAGGGGGAAATCGTCATCGCCATAGATCCTCTCATCAGGAGGGGGTCAATCTCCATCAACATCTTCACCAGCACCATCTCCTCTCAAACCCAAATTCATCTCTTGTATCCAATCTTTGTCCCAAAACCTCAGATTGGTACCTGTGGGTTGCTAGTAGTGTTGACTACTCCTTCTAGTTGATGCTAGTTGGTTTACTCGGTGGAAGATCATACATTTAGATCCTATATGTGTATAAATACCCATCTGATTATGAACATGAATATGATTTGTGAGTAGTTACGTTTGTTCCTGAGGACATGGGAGAAGTCTTGCTATAAGTAGTCATGTGAATTTGGTATTCGTTCGATATTTTGATGAGATGTATGTTGTCTTTCCTCTAGTGGTGTTATGTGAACGTCGACTACATGACATTTCACCATTGTTCAGGCCTAGAGGAAGGCATTGGGAAGTAATAAGTAGATGATGGGTTGCTAGAGTGACAGAAGCTTAAACCCTAGTTTATGAGTTGCTTCGTAAGGGGCTGATTTGTATTCATATGTTTCATGTTATGGTTAGGTTTACCTTAATACTTCTTTTATAGTTGCGGAGGCTTGCAATAAGGGTTAATCGTAAGTGGGATGCTTGTCCAAGAAAGGGCAGTACCCAAGCACCGGTCCACCCACATACCAAATTATCAAAGTAACAAATGTGAATCATATGAGCGTGATGAAAACTAGCTTGACGATAATTCCCATGTGTCCTCGGGAGCACTTTTCTGTATATAAGAGTTTGTCTAGGCTTGTCCTTTGCTACAAAAAGGATTGGGCCATCTTTCAGCACCTTATTTACTTTCATTACTTGTTACCCGTTACAAATTACCTTATCACAAAACTAACTGTTACCGATTATTTAAGTGCTTGCAGAGAATACCTTACTGAAAACCGCTTGTCATTTCCTTCTTCTCCTCGTTCGGTTCGATACTCTTACTTATCGAAAGGACTATGATAGATCCCCTATTCTTGTGGGTCATCAAGACTCTTTTCTGGCGTTGTTGCCGGGGAGTGAAGCGCCTTTGGTAAGTGGAATTTGGAACATAATCGTTTGAGGGGTTTGTTCGGGGTACCTTCACCCCGACCAGTAGAGCAAAGAGTTCCTCCTCAACCTACTGAACCTACTGAAGATGTTTACTTTGAAATTCCTTCGGGTATGCTAGAGAAACTACTAGCTAATCCTTTTAAAGGAGATGGAACATTGCATCCCGATTATTTAAGCTTGCAGGTATGCCTGAGGATGTTATCAAGAAGAAAGTCTTCCCTTTATCTTTGAAGGGAAAGGCATTGACATGGTTTAGGCTATGTGATGATGGGGTCATGGAACTACAACCGATTGAAATTGGAATTTCATCAGAAGTTTGACCCTATGCATCTTGTTCATCGTGATCGTAATTATATATATAATTTTTGTCCTCACGAAGGAGAAAGCATCGCTCAAGCTTGGGGGAGGCTTAAGTCAATGTTATACTCATGCCCCAATCATGAGCTCTCGATAGAAATTATTATTCAAAAAATGTATGCTCAGCTTTCTCTCAATAATCGCTCCATGCTCGATACTTCTTGTACTGGTTCTTTTATGATGAAGACTATTGAACTCAAATGGGATTTATTGGAAATAATTAAACGCAACTCTGAAGATTGGGATCTCGACGAAGGTAAGGAGTTAGGTATAACAACTAAGTTTAATTATGTTAAATCTTTTATGGATACCGATGCTTTTCATGAGTTTAGCACTAAATATGGACTTGACTCTGAGATAGTAGCTTCTTTCTGTGAATCATTTGCTACTCATGTTGACCTTCCTAAGGAGAAGTGGTTTAAATATAATCCTCCCATTGAAGTAAAAGTAGTTGCAGCTATTAAAGTTGAAGAAAAGACTATCACTTATAATGATCCTATTGTTCCTACTACCTATATTGAGAAACCACCTTTCCCTGTTAGGATAAAGGATCATGCTAAAGCTTCAACTGTGGTTCGTAAGAGTAATACTAGAACCCCTACACCACCTGAGCAAATTAAAGTTGAACCTAGTATTCCTATGGTTAAAGATCTCTTGGCTGATAATATTGATGGGCTTGTTATTTACTTCTCTGATGAAGCTGCTAGAATCGCTAGACCCGATACTATGAATAAACATAGACCTGTTGTAGGCATGCCTGTTATTTCTGTTAAAATAGGAGATCATTATTATCATGGCTTATGTGATATGGGTGCTAGTGCAAGTGCAATACCTCATTCCTTATACAAAGAATCTATGCAAGATATTGCACCTGCTAAGATAGAAGAAATTGATGTTACAATTAAGCTTGCCAATAGAGATACTATTTCACCAGTTGGGATTGTTAGAGATGTTGAAGTCTTGTGTGGGTAAGTTAAATATCCTGCTGATTTTCTTGTTCTTGGTTCACCACAAGATAGCTTTTGTCCCATCATATTTGGTAGACCCTTCTTGAATACTGTTAATGCTAGGATAGACTGCAAAAAGGATGTTGTTACTATTGGTTTGGGGGATATGTCTCATGGGTTTAATTTTGCTAAATTTCGTAGACAACCTCATGATAAAGAATTGCCTAGTAAGGATGTAATTATTGGTCTTGCTTCTATTGTTGTGCCTCCTAATGATCCTTTAGAACAATATTTGCTAGACCATGAAAATGATATGTTTATGAATGAAAGAAGGGAGATAGATGAAGTATTCTTTAAACAGGGACCTATTTTGAAACACAACTTGCCTGTTGAAATTGTAGGGGATCCTCCACCACCCAAGGGTGATCCCGTGTTTGAGCTTAAACCACTACGTGATACTCTTAAATATGCTTATCTTGATGAAAAGAAGATATATCATGTTATTATTAGTGCTAACCTTTCAGAGCGGGAAGAGGAGAAATTATGGAAAACTTTAAAGAACCACTGTGCTGCTATTTGATATACTCTTGATGACCTTAAGGGCATTAGTCCCACCCTATGCCCACACAAAATAAAATTGGAGAAAGACGCCAAACCAGTTGTTGATCACCAACGACGGTTAAATCCAAAGATGAAAGAAGTGGTAATAAAAGAAATACTGAAGCTCCAGGAGGCACGTATAATTTATCCCGTTGCTTATAGACAGTGGGTAAGTCCTGTCCATTGTGTCCCTAAGAAGGGAGGTATTACTGTTGTTCCTAATGATAAAGATGAATTGATCCCGCAAATAATTATTACAGGTTATAGGATGGTAAGTGATTTCTGCAAATTAAATAAAGCTACTAAAAAGGATCATTACCCTTTGCCTTTTATTGATCAAATGCTAGAAAGATTATCCAAAGATACAAATTTTTCTTTCTAGATGGTCACTCTGGTTTCTCTCAAATACCTGTGTCAAAAGAGGATCAAGAAAAGACCACTTTTACTTGCCCTTTCGGTACTTTTGCTTATAGATGTATGCCTTTTGGTTTATGTAATGCACCTGCTACCTTTCAAAGATGCATTATGGCTATATTCTCTGACTTTTGTGAAAAGATTGTTGAGGGTTTCATGGATGATTTTTCCATTTATGGATCTTCTTTTGATGATTGCTTGAGCAACCTTGATCGAGTTTTGCAGAGATGTGAAGAAACTAATCTTGTCTTGAATTGGGAAAAATGCCACTTTATGGTTCATGAAGGCATTGTCTTGGGGCATACAATTTCTGAAAGAGGTATTGAAGTTGATAAAGCTAAAGTTGATGCTATTGAAAATATGTCGTGTCCTAAAGACACTAAAGGTATAAGAAGTTTCCTTGGTCATGCCAGTTTTTATAGGAGGTTCATTAAGGACTTCTCTAAAATTTCCAGGCCTCTGACTAATCTCTTACAAAAAGATATTCCTTTTGTCTTTGATGATGATTGTGTAGAAGCATTTGAAATACTTAAAAAAGCTTTGATTTCTGCACCTATTGTTCAGCCACTGATACGTCTCCAATGTATCTATAATTTATGAAGCATTCATGCTATTTTATTATATGTTTTGAATGATTACGGGCTTTATTATACACTTTTATATTACTTTTGGGACTAACCTATTAACAGGAGGCCAGCCCATATTGTTGTTTTATTGCCTGTTTCAGTATTTCAAAGAAAAGGAATATAAAACGGAGTCCAAACGAAATGAAACCTTCGGTAGCATTATTTTTGGGAAGAATATGATCCTGGAGACTTGGAGTTCACGTTAGAAGATCCACGAGCAGGCCAGGAGATAGGGGGGCGCGGCCCCCCTACTGGGCGCCCCCCTGTCTCGTGGGCCCCTTGAGCACCTCCCGGCTGACTTCTTTCGCCTATGTAAGTCTATGTACCCTGAAAACATCGAATATCAAGATATATCGGGAGTTCCGCTGCCACAAGCCTATGTAGCCACCAAAAACCTCTCGGGAGCCTGTTTCGGCACCCTGCCGGAGGGGGGGAACCCATCACCGGTGGCCATCTTCATCATCCCGGCGCTCTCCATGACGAGGAGGGAGTAGTTCACCCTCGGGGCTGAGGGTATGTACTAGTAGCTATGTGTTTGATCTTTCTCTCTCGTGTTCTCTCTATGAGACGATCTTGATGTATCGCGAGCTTTGCTATTATAGTTGGATCTTATGATGTTTCTCCCCCGCCCCTCTACTCTCTTGTGATGAATTGAGTTTTCCTCTTGAAGTTACCTTATTGGATTGAGTCTTTAAGGATTTGAGAACACTTTATGTATGTCTTGTCGTGCTTATCTGTGGTGACAATGGGATATTCATGTGATCCACTTGATGTATGTTTTGGTGATCAACTTGCGGGTTCCACCCATGAACCTATGCATAGGGGTTGGCACACGTTTTCATCTTGACACTCCGGTAGAAACTTTGGGGCACTCTTTGAAGTACTTTGTGTTGGTTGGATGAATTTGAGATTGTGTGACGCATATCGTATAATCATGCCCACAGATACTTGAGGTGACAATGGAGTATCTAGGTGACATTAGGGTTTTGGTTGATTTGTGTCTTAAGGTGTTATTCTAGTATGAACTCTATGATGGATCGAGCGGAAAGAATAGCTCTATGTTACTTTACTACGAACACTTGAATAGATCAATCAAAAAGGATAACTTTGAGGTGGTTTCGTACCCTACCATAATCTCTATGTTTGTTCTCCGCTATTAGTGGCTTTGGAGTGACTCTTTGTTGCATGTTGAGGGATTGTTATATGATCTATCTATGTTATTATTGTTGAGAGAACTTGCACTAGTGGAAGTATGAACCCTATGTCTTGTTTCCTATCATTGCAATACCGTTTACGCTCACTTTTATCATTAGTTACCTTGCTGTTTTTATATTTTGAGATTACGAAAACCTATATCTACTATCCATATTGCACTTGTATCACCATCTCTTCACCGAACTAGTGCACCTATACAATTTACCATTGTATTGGGTATGTTGGGGACACAAGAGCCTCTTTGTTATTTGGTTGCAGGGTTGTTTGAGAGAGACCATCTTCATCCTACGCCTCCCATGGATTGATAAGCCTTAGGTCATCCACTTGAGGGAAATTTGCTACTGTCCTACAAACCTCTGCACTTGGAGTCCCAACAACATCTACAAGAAGAAGGTTGTGTAGTAGACATCAAGCTCTTTTCGGGCGTCGTTGCTGGGGAGGCTAGGTAAGCGACACTCACACCACGTCAACTAAGCTCTTTTCTGGCGCCGTTGCCGGGGAGGTGAGTGTTTGAAGGGATATCTTTAGATCTTGCAATGGAATCTTTTTGTTTCGTGTTTTATCACTAGTTTAGTTTATAAAAGAAAACTACAAAAAAAATGGAATTGAGTTTGTCTCATACGCTTCATCTTTTTAGTATCTTTCATGACAATGATGGAAAGGAAAATTGTGCTCAATTGTTAGAAGAAGAATGCATTAAAATGTTTGGTACTATATCTTTGTATTATGAGCATGATTGCAATGTTGTTAGTATGAATTCCTTGAATATCCATGATGCTAATGATATGCAAAGCCACAAGCTTGGGGAAGCTATGTTTGATGAATATGATATGTTTAGTCCCCCAAGTTTTGATGAGAATATTTATTATGATGAAAGCATGCCTCCTATTTATGATGAGTATATTGATGAAAGTGGGTTTGGAAGAGTGTCAACTTTAGGAAGTAGTGATCCCACTATTTTGGAGGATGTTGAATCTTATTGTGATGAACATGAAAGTGGATTTGGAAGAGTGTCAACTTTATTTAGTGATGATTCCACTATTTCGGAAGAGGTCCCAATTTATTATGAGAACAAAGTTGCTATCTATGATGATTATTGTGATGACTTGTATGCTATTAAGAATAATGATAACCATGAAACTTGTCATCATGATTTTAGTTTTCAATTGTATTATGCCTCACATGATAATTATTTTGTTGAGTTTGCTCCCACTACTATTCATGAGAAGAATTTTGCTTATGTGGAGAGTAGTAAATTTTCTATGCTTGTAGATCATGAAAAGAATGCTTTAGGTGCTGGTTATATTGTTGAATTCATTCATGATGCTACTGAAAATTATTATTAGGGAGGAACTTATGCTTGTAGGAATTGCAATAATATCAAGCTTCCTCTCTATGTGCTTAAAATCTTGAAGTGATGCTTGTTTTCCCTGCTTATGCTAGTTGATTATTGTTTCCATAAGTTGTTTGCTCACAAAATCCCTATGCATAGAAAGTGGGTTATACTTAAATGTGCTAGTCACGTGCTTCATGATGCTCCCGTTATGTTTCAATTCTTATCTTTTATGTGAGCATCATTGTCATCATCATGCCTAGCTAGAAAGGCATTAAAGAAAAGTGCTTTTTGGGAGACAACCCAAAATTTATATTTACTGTTTCTGTGTGTTCACATGATTATGCTACTGTATTAATCCTGTTTTATAGCTTTTGTTTCAATAAAGTGCCAAGTAAGACCTTTAGGGTAGCTTACGGTGATAGTTGTGTTGATCCTGCTGAAAATCAGAAACTTCTGCACCCAGTAAATTAGTTTTGTTAATTCATAGAAACGTGCTTCTGATCTGATTATTTTTGCTCTGGATTTGTACACAAATTTCTTAGTACTTCCTAATTTGGTAGGAGTTTTGGAGTTCCAGAGGCATACGTTTGATACAGATTACTACAGGCTGTTCTGTTTTTGACAGATTCTATTTTCTATGGGTTGTTTGCTTATTTTGATGAATGTATGAGTAGTATCGGAGGGTATGAACCATATATAAGTTGGAATAAAGTATATATTACACCAATATGAATTTATAATGAGTTCATTACAGTACCTAAGTAGAGGTTTTATTTTCTTATACTAACGGAGCTTACGGCTTTTCTGTTGAGTTTTGTGTTGTGAAGTTTTCAAGTTTTGGGTAAGGATTCGATGGACTACGGAATAAGGAGTGGGAAGAGCCTAAGCTTGGGGATTCCCAAGGCACACCAAGGTAATATTTAAGGACAACCAAGAGCCTAAGCTTGGGGATGCCCCGGATGGCATCCCCTCTTTCGTCTTCGTTCATCGGTAACTTTACTTGGAGCTATATTTTTATTCGCCACATGATATGTGTTTTTCTTGGAGCGTCATTTTCTCTTGTTAGTATTTTCTTGCTGTTATTTAGAATAATGTTTTTCATCTTTAATTTCAATGAAAAATTCAAGGATAGCCATTGCCATGCTTATTTCGCTAGTATACATGTTGCTGTTTGAAAACAGAAAGTTTACCGCTGTTGAAACAATTCCCTAGAAAAGTCAGAGAATGATATAATGATGAAACCTTTTGTATAATGAGATCTGATAAATTTACTACAGTGGGAATTTTCTCTAATAATTTTTGGAGTTAGTGAAGTATTGATACTCTTGCATTCTTTACAGACTGTACTGTTTTGGCAGATTGCTGTTATGTTTGCATTGTTTGCATATGTTTGCTTGTTTAATGATTCTATTTGAGGATAGGAGTATTAAATATGCAGAGGAATTTAGTATGAAATGTCGAATAATAATTTTAGTGATTTGTTACAGTAGAAAATGATAAGGTTTTGCATTGGTTTATACTAACCTATCTCACGAGTTCTTGTTGAGTTTGGTGTGGATGAAGCTTTTGATAAAAAGAGAAACCATGATATGAGAGGAATTAAGGAGACACAAAAGTTCAAGCTTGGGGATGCCCAAGGCACCCCAAGATAATATTTCAAGAAGTCTCAAGCATCTAAGCTTGGGGATGCCCTGGTAGGCATCCCACCTTTCTTCTTCAACAACTATCGGTTAGTATCGGTTGAGCCTAAGTTTTTGCTTCTTCACATGAGTTGCGCTATCCTTGCAATATCATTTTATTTTGTTTTGCTTGCTGTTTGAATACAATACCAAGATCTGAAATTCTTAAATGAGAGAGAGTCTTCCTAAAGTTACATTATTATTTAGCTACTCATTGATGTTCACTTATTTCTTGTTGGAGTAGTTTGTCATTTACTTGTGTGCTTCACTTATATCCTATGAGTAAATTGTTGAATGAGTTGATTGTCATAAATATGAAATTATATATGTCTCATTTGCTTATCCCATGGGGAGTAATGACTTCACATCTAAAAAGTATAGGTTGTAAATTTATTGAAGGTTAGCAAGCATTGTATTGGTCATTTGAACAATTCATGAAAGAATATTGAAGGAAGAGAGATTTCACATATAAATATACTATCCTAGACATATTTTATAGTTGGGAGCACTCATTAAGTATGTCATGCTAAAGAGTTGATGTTGGACAAGGAAGACAACATAATGCGTTATGTTTTCTGACATCTCAGTTAAACTATATTGTCATGGATCATTCAAACATGTTGAGCTTGCCTTTCCCCCTCATGCTAGCCAAAATTCCTTGCACCAAGTAGAGATACTACTTGTGCTTCCAAATATCCTTAAACCCACTTTTGCCATGAGAGTCCACCATACCTACCTATGGATTGGGTAAGATCCTTCAAGTAAGTTGTCATCGGTGCAAGCAACAAAAGTTGCTCTCTAAATATGTATGATCTTTTGGTGTGAAGAAAATATCTTTATATGATCTTGTTATGGAAGCAATAAAAGCGACGGACTGCATAATAAAGGTCCATATACAAGTGGCAATATAAAGTGATGTTCATTCACATTAAGATTTTGTGCATCCAACCCTAAAAGCGCATGACAACCTCTGCTTCCCTTTGCGGAGGGCCTATCTTTTACTTTATGTCTTTTACTTTATGCAAGAGTCAAGGTGATCTTCACCTTTCCCTTTTTCATTTTATCCTTTGGCAAGTACCTCGTGTTGGGAAGATCCTGATATATATATCCCCTAGGCGCGCCACCCTGCCTCGTGGACCCCTTGGCAGGCCTCCGGTGCCCATCTTCTGCTATACGAAGTCTTTTACCCTGGAAAAAATCATAAGCAAGCTTTCGGGATGAGACACCGCGCCACAAGGCGGAACCTTGGCGGAACCAATCTAGGGCCCCGGCGGAGCTGTTCTGCCGGGGAAACATCCCTCCGGGAGGGGGAATTCATCACCATCGATCCTCTCATTGGGAGGGGGTCAATGTCCATCAACATCTTCACCAACACCATCTCCTCTCAAACCCTAGTTCATCTCTTGTATCCAATCTTTATCCCAAAACCTCAGATTGGTACCTGTGGGTTGCTAGTAGTGTTGATTACTCATTGTAGTTGATGCTAGTTGGTTTACTCGGTGGAAGATCATATGTTCAGATCCTATATGCATATTAATACCTCTCTGATTATGAACATGAATATGATTTGTGAGTAGTTACGTTTGTTCCAGAGGACATGGGAGAAGTCTTGCTATAAGTAGTCATGTGAATTTGGGATTCATTCGATATTTTGATGAGATGTATGTTGTCTTTCCTCTAGTGGTGTTATGTGAAGATCGAAAACATGACACTTCACCATTGTTTGGGCCTAGAGGAATGCATTTTCAATTAATAAGTAGATGATGGGTTGCTAGAGTGACAGAAGCTTAAACCCTAGTTTATGAGTTGCTTCGTAAGGGGCTGATTTGGATCCATATGTTTCGTGCTATGGTTAGGTTTACCTTAATACTTCTTTTTTAGTTGTGGATGCTTGTAATAGGGGTTAATCATACGTGGGATGCTTGTCCAAGAAAGGGAGATACCCAAGCACCGGTCCACCCACATACCAAATTATCAAAGTAAGGAATGTGAATCATATGAGCTTGATGAAAACTAGCTTGACGATAACTCCCATGTGTCCTCGGGAGCGCTTTTCTCTATATAAGAGTTTTCCAGGCTTGTCCTTTGCTACAAAAAGGATTGGGCCATCTTGCTGCACCTTATTTACTTTCATTACTTGTTACCCGTTACAAATTACCTCATCACAAAACTATGTGTTACCGATAATTTCAGTGCTTGCAGAGAATACCTTACTGAAAACCGCTTGTCATTTCCTTCTGCTCCTCGTTGGGTTCCACACTCTTACTTATCAAAAGGACTAAGATAGATCCCCTATACTTGTGGGTCGTCAACCCCCTCTGAGTATTCCGTTACAATCCCACTCTCTCGCTCCTGCTCTCTTTTAAGGCATTAGGACAACAATGATTCAATTGTTACATGTTACGGTAGTTGAACCCATTCCTCTCCATGACCTGTCTTTGCCATAGTAAATAGTTGAAACCCACTAGCATGAGTAGAATTTGTTTGATCCATGATGTGCCTACTTGTTGGTGCAATGATATGCCCCTTATGTTTTGGAGTTTGTTGACATAATAGTATGGGACTTATGTATTTGCTAGTGCACATAGAGTAACATGTCCCTAATATCACAAGGAGTTTGATGCAAACAACAAAGATAATCTCCCTGCGGTGCAGTGATGGTTAGCACTGAA
This sequence comes from Triticum aestivum, assembly GCF_018294505.1. Classification (NCBI taxonomy): domain Eukaryota; kingdom Viridiplantae; phylum Streptophyta; class Magnoliopsida; order Poales; family Poaceae; genus Triticum; species Triticum aestivum. The sequence goes on from NC_057798.1 coordinate 317,750,702, forward strand.
GATTATGTTAACAAGAGTGACCCCTCAAAAATTGTTGAAGTGAAGCAATTGGTTCGGTGTCTGTCTGAGGAAAATGACTGTGTCTGAGGACATTGAAGACGAAGTGAAGACGTAGCATTTATTTTGTTGTTCTTCTTCTTTGTATTGAGTCATAGGACCCTCGTACTATTAAGAGGGGTGTAGCATTCGAAACTTCGATTTCTGATGCTGAACCCAAATCCTATGAAAGTTGAGAGAGAAATGCCTTTGTGTTCTAAGCAAATACTTGCCAGCAAGAGACAAAGATCATCTTTGCTGCGAGAGATTTATCTCAGACCGAGGAGTTAGCATTACTTGTTCCTCAAGTAATGTAGCCTTCGCTCCAAAATCCGACCGTTGTGAATGTGTAAGTTGGCTATTGGCTAGACCGCATGCCAAAAATGGTCATTTCCCACCAGGGAAGGCTGCGGCTATAAATAGCCACACCGCGTCCACTTTGTCTGGCGGTTGCTCCATTTGATTCTGAGAAGATTGTTGTGAAACCCCCTCTCTGAGCGATTTGAGTTTAAAATCCACCGAGAGAAAACCCCTAGATCCGAAGAATTAGATAGTGGTTTAGGATCACCCGAATCTAAGTCTAGTACGCTCTACGTATTACTCTTGAGAGCTGCAAACTCTTTAGACGGCTAGGTTTGAATTTCTTCAGAGACCAAGAGTGATTGTGGTTCTCGAAGAAGAAGTCCATAAAGGTTCGGAGATCGCCTCAAGTATCTACCACGAGCGATCGACATTGGTTGACGAACCAATTGTCGAGGAGAATAGGGTGAAGAGAGTTTATCTTCCGTGTTAAGTCACAACCCCTCCAACCAGACGTAGTCCGTGTGCAAAAGGATGAAATGGTTGAAGAAATATCCTATGGCCATCTAGCATCACTGGTTACCTCTACTACCCATATTTACATTTGATCTATGGCATGCTTTGGTTTCCATTCGGTACTTAGTTTTAGCTTGCTGTAGTTTGTTTTTCATTCGCTCCGCTGCTGGGTTATGAGAGTTTTGAGATTTCCGAAGAAATTTAAAAACTCCCATTCACCCCCCTATGGTATAAATACTTAGTTCCTACAATTGGTATCAGAGCAAGGTACTCCTTGACTCTATTCATTTTGGTCTAAAACCTTGGAGTTTAAGTATGTCTTCAGTGAGCTACAAGTCGCATCTCAAGATTCCCATATTCGATGGGACGGACTACCCCTTCTTGAAGGAGAAGATGAAGGCCCGTCTCCGGGCAATAGATGATGAAGTGTGGAATGTGGTGCACTTTGGATTCACAGTTGAAATACCTCAAGCCCTCACTGATGCCGAGAAAAAACTCATTCAGATGGATGCTCAAGACAAAGATGAAATTTGTGGCCATCTCTCTTGTGTGCAATTTCTTTGCTATCACTTGTGTGAAGCTGCAAAGGATTTGTGGGATGTCCTGGAGAAGATCAATGAAGTTGTTTCAACTCATAAAGAAGCTCGAATTGATACTCTTCTAGCAAAATTCAATCGATTCAAGCGCATTAGAAATGAAAGCTGTCAGCAAACTTTTGATCGTCTGAGTGACATAGCAAATGAGATTCTCGGCGCCAAAGACATCACTGACCATGAAGTTATCAAGAAACTGCTCCGATCACTTGACAGCTCATTCGACACATTTGTCCTGATGATTCGTTGTCGTGGGGAACCACGGCCACCTATGGGGCTATGAGCCCCTTTCTGGTTCGGCACTGGGATGGCACATTGCACAAAGAGTGGAGGAGCGTGAGACAGCACGACAGAGATCACACAAGCAGTTTTTACCCAGGTTCGGGCTGTCGCAAGGCGTAAACCCTACTCCTGCTTTGGCGGATTATCGTGGAAAACGTAGCGCTCTTGCCCGGCAAGGGTGCCTAAGGACGAGAACAGTTACACGCATATGAGTGCACAATTGTCCGAATCATTTCTCTGGTTGCCATGAGCCTCCTTTTATGGGTCAAGGGGTCACCATAGTGGCAAACCAATCATTACACACTGATTAGATAGCAAACAGTGCTATCATACCTAATTCTACAGGCTGATAGAGCGCATTAAATGCGCTACTCAATGGGGTCATCACAGCTTGCCCGGCAAGCTCTGCGAGGCCATTTCACCAGCTTGGCGCCTGCTTGCTCGACAAGTCGCAGGACATGTGTTGCTTGTAGGTATATTTTGTGGAGGTGGATGCCATGTGGAATATAGCAGCCACTTAGTCACCTTGGAGCTTGACACCGCACAGATCGAGGACGTACATCATGGTGAGGTGGTGCGGTGAAGTGGTTTGCCTTTGCTAGTCCTGGCAGGACTGCCGGGATGATTCGGGCGGGCTTGCTTCTGGGGATAACCTTGTCTCCGCCAGGCTCGCCTGCTCGGCAGGGGAGGTTTTTCCCAGGGTTGCATCTTGCCCTTCTGGCTAGTTTTAGCCATCTTGATCTGTTCTTGAATCCTTCAAGGGAGTCAATCCATCTTGCTTGAGTTGGCCATGGTGTTGTGAACTTGTCCTCGTGCCTATGCACAGTCTGGGCAACGGATCCAAGGTTCGTTACACTGACAAAAGCCCCTGGGCCTGGCACAATCGCGCCGCTGGGCGTCGTTGGGGCAGGCCCATTTTTTTGGAATGTTATATTAAATAAATAGTTTTGATTGTTCGTTTGATTGTGGTGTGGTTGTTTGTGTGAAATTGATTGAAAATTGAAACTTTTTGAAAGTTAAATGAGAGAGAATGAAATGACTTTCCCAAACATTCACCTTGCATTTATGATCTCCATGAATTCAAATTCTTTTCAAATACAAAACCCTAGAGAGAAGATGACATGACTTCTTCCATTATAAATGAAAAAGCTTTTGAAAAGATTTGAATTCCACTTGGAAATATTTCAAATTCAGAAATATTATGCAACTCAATGATTTTCATGAGAGAAGATAAAATGAATTCTTCAAATCGTATGAAATATGAGTTGGCAGTTTAAAAGAATCAAACTTAAAGTCCCTTTAAAATTATCTTCAATTTGGAGTTTTTTGGGTTCAAATTACTTCTCTCCAAAAGTAAAATATATGGAAAATAGGGTAAAATGATTCCTTATAGTAGAAAAATGGAGAGAAATAAATTTGAAATTATTTTGGTATTTTAAAATAATTTTATTTGGTTTTTAAATAAACCAGTAGCACTGTTTGCTTTATTTTAGTTTTTGTGAAATTCATTAGCCTCTAAAAAATGTCAATGTTTTAGAAAAAGAATTCTGAAAATTTTGATATATAATATACCTATATATAATTTTATTTTATTTTTGTTATTCAGTTTCTTTTTTTATTTTTATTTAAAAAGATGAACGTACGCCGTAACTGTATGTCGCCCACCTGCGCCGCATAGTGGCTGTGGCGCCCCATTTTTTTTCTTTCCTACATGGGCCAGGCCCAGCTAGCAATTTCCTTCTCAGTTATTTTTTAGTTTTCTTTTTCCTTCGGCCGAAAAAAATACTGTAGCGTGCGCACGGCCGGCCCGTGGTGCTTTTTAGCCCATACGATTCCCTTCGTTTTATTTGTTCGTCGACGTTTAGACCCACATTGCCTAACCTTTAACCCTAAACCTCTTTTCCACCTATAAATGTAGACCCATATAGCCTCCGGAAATCATCTGATTCGGGTTAAATTAATATTTTCGTTTGACTAGATTCACTAAAGAAAAATATATTTGTCCTCTCCGGCGGGAATTTTGGAAGTCGTCTCCTCTCTTTGAAGTCGTCTTTTCTCTACCTTATAAAGATATCTTTCTTCTTATTTTTTCTCTACCGTAGCTTATTATGTAGATATTTTTCTTCCGTAAAACAACTTGGCCCTGATTTTTTCAAATAGCCATAGCTCTTTACTTGTTCATCTGAAACTAGCGCCAATATTTTCGTCTTGATTCCACCTATCTAGTCAATCTATCAAATAGACTTTTTGCAACTTTCAAATTTCGAAATTTGTTTAGATTCATACTCAAACTTCTTTTGATCATGTCTTTTATCCGTACCTCCATTTTCGATGAAACCAATGCCTAAATCTTCGTAACGATCCCCTCTGTCAAGTAAACAAACTTGAACATGTTTTTGACAATTTAAAACTTTAGTTTAGTTCAGATTATTAGTCGATCTTGTTTCGTCCGTTTCATGAGATTCGTAACTCCGTTTGAGTTGATTCTTTTTGCAAATCGTAGCTAATCACAAGTACCTATTGTTAAGATCTAATCCAAAAAAATATAATGCTGTTAAAATTTGTTTTCTGTTTGGATTCATTATATGCTTGTTTTCGAGTTTTATTTGGATCTTTCCTCAATTTCCCTTTGCATGTTTTGCTTGAGTCCTTATGTATGTATTTTCTTGCTCATGATAGATTGAACGGAGTGTGATGAGTAGAACTATCATGAATTATGAGTGCGAAGGATCTTCATAAACAGTACAAGGCAAGTTCGCACTTTGATCATATTTTTCAATACCTAGTTTTTTGCTATGCATTAGTTTCACCCTCAAAGATTTGCATGAGTATGATTGGGAATTGGGCATTGCTATGTAGTTCATGAGGTAGGAACCTATGATCCTTGAAATACCTCGGGTTTATACGTTATGCTCATATATTGCTTAGCCATGCTTGTAGACGGAGATTGGTATGTGTGATTCATGCAAGTTGCAAGAGATAATAATTTTGGACAACATTAGGTGGCAACTTAACACACATCTGGGTGGAATGGTTGGGGCACCCTGGAGAACCCAGTGGCTTGCTCGGGCAGCTGGAGAACCCGGTGCTTACACAAGGGAATCCCGGAGTACCCGTGTGATTACCCTACGGAATGCCACCCAGGCTCAAATGGATCATATGATATTTCATGTCTAGAAACTTCCTGTGCAGCCACAAGCAATTATGGGCTCTGGCATAGTTGATTGTGTGAGCTCTTGAATAGGTGGACTAGCAGATGTAGGGGGATTGTAGGTGTACCGGTCCGTCCGGAGTAGAGAGTAAATGCTTCAGAAAGACTGAGTCTCGGTCATCCCGTTCTCAAACACCAGGCAGTGCGAGGACTTCACGGGAGGCGATCGAGTTTTGTGGGGAAAAGAGCGCAAACCTTCACAGAGTGTATAAACTAATCATGGTTAACTGTGTCCCCGGTTATGGACAATTTTGAGTATCTGGAAGTGAATGTTTTGTTGATCTCATCACTCTTTATTTAATGTATTGGGTTTAATGATTAATTATGGGATTGAGTTGGGGAAACCTTCTCAATATTGGTATAAACGTTGTAATAAATAAAATTTATTTCTTTGTTGTAGGAAAAAATTAGCTTTATGCAAAAATAAAACTTAGAGCTTCCACCAGCCAAGTATGCATGTAGTGACAGCCATTGTTTATCATTATTCTGTGGTGTGAATTTTCCTATACATTTAATGTCTGACCTACATGGCTGCAACGTCTCATGTTGTAGGAATCTTATGACGAGTAAGAGATACGTTAGGGTTATGATGTCTACACTGAACTTTGCCATTGTTGTTGTTGGGACTCCACAACTTTGTTGTTACTTCCGCTATATGGATTGAGGTAATACTATTTACGTTACATTTTACATGTGATTGCACTGTGTTATAAATCCTCGAGTACTGTGTGTGTCAGCATACTGATCCAAGGATGACACTTAAGCACAAAGACTTGATCCATTTGGATCGGGTAACTACAAGATGGTATCAGAGCACATGTTGACTATAGGACGTGACCCCTAGAAACTGGCGAGCCCATAGGAAAGGATTTCTCTAAAAACTATATTTTCAAAAGAGATCCCTTAACTCTCATCTTTTCAAAAGTTTTACCAAATACTTTCCTCTCATCTCAAATAGTTAGAATATACACTTTCCCCTTTTTTGACCACATGAAGATTCGACTAGTGAAACCACTCCAAGAAGGACAAGAATTCAGACAACTAAGATCATTTAGGAGTAAAGAGGATTTTGATGTGCATTGGAATAATTGAAACTACCATGGTTGAAGACTCCGATGACTCGGAGAATTTGAAGGCTCTGAAGAATTCTCAGAGTGAAGTGACTTGGAAGGCTCTGATAGGATCCACTTAAGAATTTCTTTACGGAAGAATCCCTGGCTTCCATATTTTAGATGAACAGCCTCACCTGGAACCAAAGACGACGCTATGAAGATTTTCCCTGTGGTCCAGCCCTTATGGAATTTGTCATACTATTGAAGTTTCCGATAGGTGCGATGAAGGTGTGTCAGAGAAAGACCGGAGCATGGAGCATCAAGACTTAAGTTTTTGGTCGTCAAGAAAACCCCAAGACAAGAAATATCAACTACGGAATGATAGCTCATAGCAGAGACATGGGCATAAATCACAGCTATCCATGATGCTATCGCCCGCTTGTGCTATCATCACCATGCTGAGTTAAGAAATACATTTCCTCGGAAGGATTGGATGGCAGAAGGAAAATGGAGCACCTATCACCTTACCGAGCGAGCAAAAGATGAAGTTTTCACCTCAGCTGGTGTATCACCAGGATCTGGAGTTTTACCTCAAGAATTTTCGGGTGGAACTTCTGGAAGCCTTATTTGACAAGGAAGCATTTCCTAAAGAGATCAGAACCCGAAAGCTGAAAGTAGCCAAGCTGGAAGAGCAAAACTCAAGATACCCTGAAGATTTAAAGAGTTGGACGACTTTGAAGATTTATGGACCTTTAGAAGACCAAAACCTGTTACATACTTATGTTAGATGCGACAATTATGAGTTGTCATTTGTTTGATGTTTTTCCGACAGCCACAAAAATAAAATTTGTGTCTTCAACTATTGTTTGTATTGTGTGTATCCCTCTCCATCTCTCGTATCTTCCCCCAAAACCCTTGGAACCAATAGAGGATGAATGGAGATGAACCCATATTTTCTGTACCGATGACACAATTGGACACACACCGATGGATCCAGAACATGGAGGATCACATGAAGAATAACAATATAGCCGGAAAGGATATGGCCCAGCATGCTCTTCAGTGCTTTGAAAGAGGTGCTGCTACTTGGTGGAGGATGTACCAAATCATCAATGGATGGCAAAGAGTGACCACTTGGGAATAATTTAAGTTGACTCTACTAAAGTCTCGGCTTGTGTCCCGGAAGATGGAGCCTTATGGAAATGATTTGAAGAATTCTTGTGCATGCAAGCTCTGTGGAGAAATAGGACACAACCATAAGGAGCACAAGGATGAATGCCCTCATTGTGAAGAAAGTCACCCAGTTGAAGAATGCCCAACTAGCCAGATTACTTGTTTCTTGTGTAAAGGGACTACCCACTATGGCACAAAGAACCATCCAGTAGAAGAAATAAGCAATGAAAGAAGCCCTCAAGGAAACTTTGGAAGAACCTGTGATGAAGGAAGAGGTGGAGGGCACACCTGAAGAAGAACCAATTAAAACCTGCACCAAGTCATGCTATTCATGTGGAGAAGAAGGACACATCTCCCAGAGTTGTCTGAAGGGGGATCTAGTAGCATTCCCTACAGTGGAAGTAGAGTATGACCCATAAGAAATTGAAGCCCTAATTGGCACAGAAAAGTCCAGGAAGAGAATTAGATTGGATTGTAGGAACAACCCAAATTCTACAAAGGAGGACCTGAGCCATATCACCTGTTTCTAGTGCAAATATTCAGGACACTACTTCAGGATTGCCCAAGAGGGAAGACGCGGACCCAAGGAGGCTATGTAATCACAAGGAAACCTCGAGACTTGTCAGAAGTAATATGTTTCCGCTGTAATGAAGCAGGGCACTTTGTCAGAGATTGTCCCAATGAGAAGGAGACTCGTGCTAAAAAATTGAGTTGGAAAAAGAAATATAGTAGTAGTAGTGGGAACAGTTCTTTTATATTGAGGTTTTGAGTTGAGGCATGTAATGGAAATGCAGGAGGTTTTACTAATTTGAGAATCAATAAAGTTAGCATCGCTTGTATTGATTTGGATTCTATGAGTTATTACTCTATGAAGAAAGATTTTGACCATTTTCGAGGATATGAGAAATATTGTCTCCATGAATTCGTGCAATTCAAGGGTGGTAGTACCCTGTGATGACCCTTGAGTCCTAGAGAAGATAACGATATTCCACGAAGTGGACTACAGACAAAATAAGTACGAGTTTTATCTCAATAAGTGGGAATACCCCACGAGTATGAAGGGATGAAGTACTATTTGATATAAACAAGGTATAATGTTGGTAATATGGAGCAACTATAACTCCATGATGAGTCTGATTAATCAAGTGTTAGTTTGGTACCAATAGAAGGAAGGTAGACAATACAATTGGATGGATTTAAGAATGTTGGGAAGCTGGAAGTTGGAATAATGATCAGTTGCCCCTGATGATGAGTTCAAGGTTTACAAGTGATGAGGTGAGCTCGTAACTGCAGGCCCCAGGACCTGCCAAGAAGCAAGCACACTCTTGCTGAAGGAAAACCCCTGGAAGAGAATATGCCTTTATCAAACGACGATTTTATAGGATTTACGCAAAACCTGAGAGTTGTGAAGAAATGATAGATGTTTGTTTGGCTTGCAGAATCAATGGATTTATCCGAACTTGGTTCTTCGACAAGAGAAATTCTGCAATGCTAGTGAGGATGACTGAGTATTAGAAAGCGAGATTCACTAAACCATATACAAGGTAATGATTTGGGTGTTAAATGGATTGATCACCATGCCAACTTACTCTTATTATTCGCCTTGCTATGTGGGATGGTAAATCTGAGTGACTTACCTATAATAGAGAGACGATGATATTAAGACAAATTGAACCCTAGAATGGTATGACAATTTTCCCTTGTACAAGGCAACTTTTGCCAAATGTAGGTCATACGGTGAGAATGAAGCCCATACCCATTTCCTGTAGGAGAAACCATAAATTTTTTACCGCCATGAGATATTGATAGTTGTTTAGTATTGGCGCTAGACCCGTCAGCTAAGAAGATCTAGTGAGAGAAGAACCGTACCAAGATGAAAGGATAGAAGAATTGAGGAAAAAGGTTATGCCACTATTGGAAGAGCCCAGAGGAGGAATTATCCTGAAGATCTGAGAAGATCGACACTGTTAACAATAAGGATGGAGTATATGAGTTTTGATGGAACCGTAACCATGTTTCTAAGGGTGGTACCACCCCATACCCCGGTGTTAATCGATGGATTTTGAGAAGACCCCCGAACCCAACCTAATTCTTGTTAGCCTCTCTGAATCGTGAGGGCGAGATTCATTTTAAGGGTGGTAGGTTTGTAACATCCCAAAATTCTAAATTTTGGAATGTTATATTAAATAAATAGTTTTGATTGTTTGTTTGATTGTGGTGTGGTTGTTTGTGTGAAATTGACTAAAAATTGGAACTTTTTGAAAGTTAAATGAGTGGGAATGAAATGACTTTCCCAAACTTTCACCTTGCATTTATGATCCCCACGAATTCAAATTCTTTTCAAATACAAAACCCTAGAGAGAAGATGATATGACTTCTTCCATTATAAATGAAAAACGTTTTGAAAAGATTTGAATTCCATTTGGAAATATTTAAAATTTAGAAACTTTATGCAAGTCAATGATTTTCATGAGTGAAGATAAAATGACTTCTTCAAATCATATGAAATATGAGTTGGAAGTTTAAAAGAATCAAATTTAAAGTCCCTTTGAAATTATCTTCAATTTGGAGTTTTTTTGGGGTTTTATTCAAATTATTTTCTCTAAAAGTAAAATATACGGAAAATAGGGTAAAATGATTCCCTATAGTAGAAAAATGGAGAGAAATAAATTTGAAGTTATTTTGGTCTTTTAAAATAATTTTATTTGGTTTTTAAATAAACCAGTAGCACTGTTTGCTTTATTTTAGTTTTTGTGAAATTTATTAGCCTCTAAAAAAATGTTCATGTTTTAGAAAATCTTTTTCTCAAAAGTTTGATATATAATATGCCTATATATAATTTTATTTTATTTTCGTTATTCACTTTTCTTTTTTTGTTTTTATTTAAAAAAAATTGCGTTTGCCGTAACTATATGTCGCCCACATGCGCAGCATAGTGGCAGCGGCGCCCCATTATTTTTATTTCCTACATGGGCCAGGCCCAGCCAGCAATTTCCTTCTGAGTTATTTTTTCTTTTTTTTTCCTTCGGCCGAAAAAAATACTGCAGCGTGCGCACGGCCGGCCCGTGGTGCTTTGTAGCCCGCACGATTCCCTTCGTTTTATTTGTTCGTCTACGTTTAGTCCCACATTGTCTAACCTTTAACCCCAAAACCTCTTTTCCACCTATAAATATAGACCCATACAGCCTCCAAAAATCATCCGATTCGGGTTAAATCAGTATTTTGGTTTGACTAGATTCACCAAAGAAAAATATATTTCTCCTCTCCGGCGGGAATTCTGGAAGTCGTCTCCTCTCTTTCAAGTCGTCTTTTCTCTACCTTATAAAGGTATATTTCTTTGTATTTTTTTATATATACTCCCGTAGCTTATTATGTAGATATTTTTATTCCCTAAAACAGCTTGGCCCTGATTTTTCAAATAGCCGTAACTTTTTACTCGTCCATCCGAAACCAACGCCAATATTTTCATCTTGATTCCACCTATGTAGTGAATCTATCAAATAAACTTTTTGCAACTTTCAAATTTTGAAATTTGTTCAGTCTCATACTCAAACTTCTTTTGATCATATCTTTTTATCCATACCTACGTTTTCGATGAAACCAATGCCTAAATCTTCGTAACAATCCACTCTGTCTAGTAAACCAACTTGAACATGTTTTTAACAATTTAAAATTTGGGTTTAGTTGAGATTAGTATTCGATCTTGTTTCGTCGGTTTACTGAGTTTCGTAACTCCATTTGAGTTGATTCTTTTTGCAAATCGTAGCTAATCACATGCACCTACTGTTAAGATCTAATCCACAAAAATATAATGTTGTTAAATTTTGTTTTCTGTTTAGAATCGTTATTTGCTTGTTTTTGAGTTTTATTTGGATCTTTCCTCGATTTCCCGTTGCATCTTTTGCTTGAGTGCTTATGTATGTAATTGCTTGCTCGAGATAGATTGAACGAAGTGTGACGAGTAGAACTATCAGGAATTATGAGTGCGAAGGATCTTCATCAAAAGTACAAGGCAAGTTCGCACTTTGATCATATTTTTCAATACCCAGTTTTTTTGCTATGCATTAGTTTCACCATCAAAGATTTGCATGAGTAGGATTGGGAATTGCGCATTGCTATGTAGTTCATGAGCTAGGAACCTATGATCCTTGAAACACCTTGGGTTTATACGCTATGGTCATATATTAGTTAGCCATGCTTGTAGACGGGGATTGGTATGTGTGATTCATGCAAGTTGCGGGAGATAATAATTTTGGACAACATAAGGTGGCAACTTTAACACACATCTGGGTGGAATGGTTGGGGCACCCTAGAGAACCCAGTGGCTTTCCCGAGAACCTGGAGAACCCAGTGCTTGCCCAAGGGAATCCCGGAGTACCCGTGTGATTACCCTACGGAATGCCACCTAGGCTCAAAGGGATCATATGATATTTCATGTCTAGAAACTTCCGTGTGTAGCCACAAGCCATTATGGGCTCTGACATAGTTGAGTAAGTTGTGTGAGCTCTTGAAGAGGTGGACTAGCAAATGTAGGGGGATTGTAAGTGTTCCGGTCCGCCCGGAGTAGAGAGTAAATGCTTCAGAAAGACTGTGTCTCGGTTATCCCGTTCTCAAACACCAGGCAGTGCGACGATTTCAAGGGAGGCGATCGAGTCTTGTGGGGAAAAGTGCGCAAACCTCTGCAGAGTGTATATACTAATCATGGTTAGCCGTGTCCCCAGTTATGGACAATTTTGAGTATTTGGAAGTGAATGTTTTGTTGATCTCATCACTCCTTGTTTAATGTATTGGGTTTAATGATTAATTATGGGATTGATATGGGGGAACCTTCTCAATATTGGTATAAACATTGTAGTACATAAAATTTATTCCTTTGTTGCACGGAAAAAAATAGCTTTATGCAAAAATCAAACTTAGAGCCTCCACCAGCCAAATATGCATGTAGTGATAGCCATTGTTTATCATTATTCTATGGTGTGAATTTGCCAGTACATTCAATGTACTGACCTACATGGCTGCAACATCTCATGTTGCAGGAATCTTCCAACGAGTAAGAGATACGTTAGGGTTACGATGTATACACTCAACTTTGCCGTTGGTGTTGTTGGGACTCCACAACTTTGTTGTTACATCCGCTCTATGGATTGAGGTAATAGTATTTACGTTACCTTTTACATGTGATTGCACTCTGTTATAAATCATCGAGTACTGTGTGTGTCAACATACCTATCAAGGGATGACACTTAAGCACAGAGACTTGATCCATTTGGGTCAGGTCACAAGACTTCTTTATTATCTTGAGGCTGGGTCAGTTTCCTGTTTTTTCGCATGTTGCGTAACGCCAATGGCGGTGGGACCATTCTTGTAATGGCCCGTTAATGACTTTAACGCATGTGTGGGTAACCGCCAATTCACTCTTCCCACCACGCCCTTGTCCTTAGCCATGTATGACACATGCATCGAGAGGGGTGGGTAACGGAGGCGCGTGGTGCGGAGGGGTGTCAAGGCAGAGGCACGGTCTTCTGGGATTTGTTGAGGACGGCGGTGATTACTCGTCAGGGAATCAGCCCTCAGCCCGCCTATAAAAGGAGGAGTGAGGGAGGACTGGGGGAATTCATCCATATCCCTCTCTTCCTCCATCTTGCTTCGTCTTGAGTATGCTGAAGGGAGAGCCCGGGGCCGGGCCCTAAGCCTTAGCTTGGAGTCGGTGTTGCCAAGCAATGGTGCTGGCGCTTGGGGAGTTGGTCTGGTCCAAGTCCAAGATGAAGGGCTTGGGATCGTTAGAAATCCTAGTACTGCACCTTTCCTTGGAACTACGGTTGATGTTGATGAGGAGGGCGCCTTGCTACCCGCCAAGGTGGGGTGTGGCGTGTCCTGGACGCTCTGGCCATCTTGGTCACATGCCATCTCTTTGGGAGGAGTGTCGAACCGCGAGGTCGGTGTTTCCCATGAGAGGTGTTGATGAAGATGAAGCCATGGAAGACGGAGAAGGAGGGAGGCAGGCCATCAGGTAGAATTACGATTGCACCGACGCGTTCATCTCGTATTGGCGACCTGTGGCCTCATCTTTCTGGTCTTCCCCTCCCCTTCACGACACTATCATCACCAGCCTCTTGGTTGCTAGGGAGGGGGTTGCTCTCTTGGTGCCTTCGCCTCCTCCAGCAGTCTTCCAGCTGAGCTTTGGTGGATGACTCCAGCGTCGCTCAAGCTAGGGCTTCTTGCTGGTACTGGAGGTGGTGACCAGGGCACCGCCGAGCTGGTCCTTCTGCCCTCCTCCTTCGCAGCCTCGCCACTCCCGATCTTGTCAGGCTACATCCGGCGGGCCATGACGGGATCGAGATGGACTCCCGCTTGGGCGCTGCTCCTGCCTCCTTCTCTTCCCATCGCATTACCTAGGTTAAGAGGAACAGGGAGAGGAGTTTACGGGGCACTTATCTTTTTTCAATCTTAAATTTGTAGGCACTTGCCAAATTTTACTTCAAATAATGTAATCTCTCGAATCCATGTTTGTGTTATGTAAGGTTTGTACTTGTTTGAAGCATATTAATGAAAGAGATAAACCTTGTTTGGGACTCGTGCATGTATATAGCCATGCAGAGGTGGAATGCCTCTATATCTTAAAATAAACGAGTTTCCCCGGTAGGCTATTCTACTGGTACCTTCTATTTGGGTGCCGGGGAGCTATGCTTACCGGGCACTAATTGTAATGAGGGACCAGCCCCCTGCCAATCTTTCTTCATCAAAGGCTACTGCGACCATCCAGATCGAAGCAACGTTTGAGTCAAAGGATAGGAGCACCTAAGTTTCAGAAAGCGGCGAGGGTTTCCTATGCACAAGTTTACACCTACAGAACACGTATGGATAAGAGATATAACTTATCTGTTTGGCCTGCCGGAGGTTGTAGTGCTGGCTTGTCTTCTCATCTCTTCTTGGGGACAGAATCAATGACAGGAGCCTATAGATTATGCAGATGAAAATGATGCCAAATGCAACATTATCTATATGAGGATGCAATGATCATGATATGCTTATGCATGCGTGCAACTTGTCGGGGCCCCCCAAGCACTTCATTTATTTCTCTGTTGCTCAGGGTCTGCGTCTGGCTTTGTACAAGGGGTTGCATGCAGCTGAGGCAAGGCCTGTACAAAAGGGTCGCTGCCGGGTAGGGCCGACAGCCGCACCTTACAGGTAGAACTTGCGGAGATGCTCAATATTCCATGAGTTTTGCGATTTAATGCCATCTCCGGTCTCCAGACGGACTGCACGAGATCTGGTGACTCATACTTCCCAGTAAGGGCCTTCCCACTTTGGCATCAACTTGTTTGCACCCATGGTAGACTGAACGCGCCTAAGGACAAGGTCACCTTCCTCAAAACACCGGGCATGAACCCTATGGCTGTGATAGTGGCGTAGGGCTTGCTGATAGCATGCAGCACGCGTAGCAGCCCGGAGACGGTTCTCCTCGAGTAGCACAACATCATCACTCCGGTGCTGATCTGGCACTACTTCATCCTAGGCTAGCACTCGAGGAGACCCGTGAATGAGTTCCATGGGGATAATTCCTTCTGCCCCATAAACTAGGGAGAAGGGAGTCTGCCTGCTAGCTTGACTTTGTGTAGTTCTGAGGGACCAAAGAACCACCGGCAGCTCATCGATCCATCGCATGCCGCACTTCTGTAGCTTATCAAATGTTATTGTCTTGAGTCCATGTAGCAATTCAGTGTTCGCCCTCTCAGCTTGTCCATTTCTTCTTGGATATGCAACAGAAGCAAATGACATCTTGTTTCCATGGGCATGAACATATTGCATGAAGGCGTGGCTCGTGAATTGGGTGCCGTTGTTAGTGATGATCCGAAGAGGAGCCCCGAAGTGGCACACAAAATCTTTCAAGAACTTGATGGCTGAATGAGCAGTCACATTTCTCATGACAGCTACTTCCAGCCACTTTGTAAACTAGTTGATTGCAACGAACAAGATTTAAAGTCCCCGACAGCTCGGGGGAAGGGGCCGAGGATATCGACCCCCATACCGAAAATGGCCATAACAAAGGGATTGTCTGAAGTGCTTGTGCAGGAAGATGGATGTTCCTGGAATGGAACTGGCAGGATTCACACTTGGTGACTAGCTCGACCGCAGCTTGGAGGGTTGTGGGCCAATAGAATCCTTGCCAGAATGCTTTCCCAACTAATGCCCTTGATCCAATGTGGGATCCGCACATGCCTTCGTGTATCTCTGCCAGCAGTTCCTTTCCTCCTTCCCGGTAGATGGACTTAAATTTCACACCATTGGGCCTTCTTTTGTACAGAGTGTCATCGTCAAACTGATACATACTGGCCCGCCGGGCTACTCTTTCAGCTTCATCTTGCTCATCGGGATGTTTTTCGGTTTGGAGGAAATGGACTATGTGCCTTTCCTAGGGCTTGGCAACAAGGTCTAACGGCACCTCCCCACTCGCGGGGGTGTGTTCCTCGACTGTGGGGACCAGTGGTCGAGCATGAGGGTGCAGCCCAGGAAGTGATGGGGAGTTGTTTCCGGGCGGGTCCCTGCCAGGAGCCCCGGGGGGCTCTACTGGGAAAGGCATACCAGAGTCCAACTTTCTCCTTTTCCGGGCCATTGTCGCCGGGGATACGAAGGGCTGAGTAAGATGGAGAACAAAAGTTCCTGGTTCCACAGGAAGCTTTTGCCCAACACACTTTGACAGATGATCTGCTATGCTGTTTTCCGCACGGGGTACATGCTCTGTTTCCAATCCGTAAAAGCACTCCTCCAATCTTCTCAATTCCTCAACGTATGCCTCCATCAATGGACTTTGGTAATCCTTGTTGACTTGTCTCACCACAAGTTGTGAATCTCACCGAATGATCAGCTTCTTAATTCCCAATTCAACGGTAATCCTGAGCCCGGCAAGGAGCCCTTCATACTCTCTTGTATTGTTGGTTGCTTCCTCCTGAGGAAAATGCATGTGGACGACGTACTTCAGGTGATCACAAATGGGAGCAATGAGAAGCACGCCAGCCCCTGCACCTTGCAGGGAGAAAGCACCATCAATATACATGATCCATTCTTGGGGTGCTTCTTTGCCAGGAATAATTGTTTCCACCACTTCTTCATCAGGGGTTGGTGTCCATTCTGCAATAAACTCTGCCAATGCCCTGCTCTGGATTGCTGAAGTGCTCTCAAACTTCAGGCCAAAGATGGATAACTCCAAAGCCCACTCCACTATTTTGCCGGTAGCCTCAGGGCTCCAGCGTATCCTTTGCAACAGAAAGCGAGTGATAACCGTAATCTCATGGGTTTGGAATTAGTGGCGCAATTTCCTTGAGGCCATGATGAGTCCAAAATTCTATTTTTGCATGCCAGAGTACCTTGATCTGGCCCTCTGTAGCAAGGATCTTATGAAGTACACTGGGCGCCGCACCACTTTATTCCTTGCCATGTCCTTGTTGTCATCCCTGCTATCGTGCTCCTCTCTGTTCTGTTCCTCATCCGGTCCTGCCTGGCTTTGCTGATCCTCTGTTTCCTCTACTTCCCGATGTGCAAATAGGGCTGCACTAACCACTTGATTGGTTGCCGCCATGTATCGCAGCAATGGCTCTTGTGGTTTAGGAGCTACCAAAGTGGGCACAGAAGACAAGTAGGTCTTCAGCTCCTACAGTGTTGCATCTACCTCTAGGGTCCATTTTATGGGTCCTGCCTTCTTCAAAAAAATTAAGAACAGCAGGGCGCGCTCGACAGACTTGGAGATGAATCTGCTAAGCGCGGCAACACACCCTGTCAAACACCTCACATCTTTAACTGTCCTGGGTGCCTAGATCTACTCTATAGCCTTGATCTTATCTGGATTAGCCTCGATCCCGCGATGGGACACAAAGAAACCAAGTAGCTTGCCGGAGGGAACACCAAACACTCACTTCTCCGGGTTTAGCTTCAAGTTGATCTTGCACACATTGGCAAATGTCTCTTCCAGATCCTGGATGAGGGTTGATTTGTCCTTGGTCTTGACCCTAATACCATCCATATAAACCTCAATATTTCTATGCAACTATGGTTCAAAAACAATTTGGACCACCCTTGCAAAAGTAAACCTGACACTCTTTAACCCAAAAGGCAGGTGCAAAAAGTAGTACGTACCACATGGGGTTATGAAAGAGGTCTTCTCTTCGTTGTCGGATTCCGGGCTCCACAGACCCAAGATAGGTTCGAACTCAGGGGCTTGTGCGAAGAACTCAACCTCTCAAGCCGATCGATCCACTGTTCCCACGACCTAGCTTGATGAACATGACAGAGAAAGACATAGTAGTTTACCCAGGTTCAGGCCACCTTGCGGTGTAATACTACTCCTTCTTTGTGGTGGATTAGCCTCGCTAGGGGATGGGGATGAACTAGTACAAGTGGAAGAACAACCTCAGGAGGTGTGTTCTTGTCATGGGCCGCAGGCAAGTAAGTCTGGGTACCCTGGTTCCCAAAACATCGATAGAAGCCCCGGGGACCAAGGCGCGCTCGCACTTGGCTTCGAGGCGAACCCAAAGGGCAAGTAAGGAATGTTGCGGACCCTAATTTCTTGCGGGCCGTGATAACGTGTGGCGCTTGATAAGTCGTGGGAGCCTCCGCTTCCCCATGCTGCTCGGCAACCGTTCGACTTGACAATTACATCCTGCATGTATAGAGAATCATCCTTACTTGAGATCATGGGAGGCTGATGATTTACCTTCTCCCGGCTATAAATGCGGGAGCGGGTGGAGCCCCCTGCTCATCTCCATCTTCTGGCTCCTTGCTCCTCCTTCTCCTTTCCCCACCGTCTTGCCAGAGCATCCATGGCGCTGATCAGGAGGTTCTCCGCAGCGGAGAAGGGAAATGCCCCTAAGATGGAACACGAGCTGCTCTCGCCGAAGAAGAAGCCGGACCACTCCCGAGGCAATACTGACACGACCATGGTGACGCGACTTTTCCATGAACGGGCCCTGCCGGGCTTCCTGGTTCCCTTGTTCGCCCGCGCTCAGGGCCATGTGCATGATGACCGGTGCCGTGGAGGAAGGCGAGCGGCAACCGCAAGGCTGCCTCCTTCGCGGACCCACGCCGAAGGCTCGGCCCGGGAGTTCATGGTGTGGTGGAAACGCCGCCGCACACATGGATTCGTCTCCCGAGGCCCTTTGCGGGGGAGATACCGCCGAGGGGACCCGTCGAGCTGTGGCTGCAGCATGACGGGTGCTATGGCCAGGCTGTAGAAGCGAAAGTCGAGGTCGTAGACGCCGGCAATGCCTTCATGACCCATGGGTGGTGCGCGATTGCCCGCACGTGCCGCCCTGAGGGGGACCACACCATCTACTTCACATTCGACGGGGCGTCGACACTCTTCTTCAGGATCGTTGACGAGGAAGGCCGACGCTTGGGGTGCGGCTCTGACGGAGTCGTCTGCGGCATGTAGCCTAGCTGGACATAGCATCGTCGAGGACCAGGCCAGATGGGACCAGTGGCGACGGGTCACTGGAGGAACCCTAGTGCTGAAGGCAGGGGATCGAGGTAGAGGGAAAGGGGAGAGGAGATGCAAGCGGGCAGGGCAATGAACACCTGTGTGTTTGTTTTTACTTGAGGTCAGGCATGACACAAGCGTCAACAGTTGCATTTTGAGTGTAATATTGGCAGACAACAGAGTCATTTCACTATTCCCCTTCCCTTCAAATTTTAGTGAGGTTCTACGCGAAACACCCTCTCCAAGGCGAAATTAGTTAAGCCCATGCCCATAACTCAAAAATGACTTCTTTACATCTTTTATGGCTTATTTTGACAATAAGCCCTGAAAACGCGTTATTGAACTGGCCCTTAACCTACAATTCAATTGTGCGTGCAATGATGAATCACTCCTGCCTACGATAGTGTACATTTAGGCATCATCATACATGGCATAACCTAATCATGTGAATTCCATTGCAGAATCTGGAATATGCAATGTTTATGTTAGTTCATACGTTGCACATGATGTTTAAATGCCCCTTAAATCTGGTCAGTCAAGTGATGGTCTTTAAGCCTCCTTCTTTGCTTCTTTTCTTGATATGTAAGATTTGCTCACACATCTATTCAACTGCTTGTTTGCATCAGCCAGCCATACTAGGACTGTTTTCTTTGATTACTTGTTGTTCTTGACCTAACACTCTAACAGAGCTTATCAACGATTTAAACACTAAGGGCTGATGTAGTGGGGCCTTGTCTAACTCATAGGTGACATAAAGGTTTGGTTGTACACTAAAGTAGGCTCTCCAAGAGTACCTGGAGATCTAGTTCGAAGGTATGCCTAGTTTTTAGTAAATGCTCATTTCATTGTGTTTAAGTACAAGAGATGCGGCATGTTTCATTATGTGTTGTTGTTTTGTGATAATCTCATCCTTTTGTGTTCACAGACTGGAAAGTATGCATATTTATCTTCCAAGGAGACGAGTAACTAGTTTGTGTCACCTTGCAGAGGGGGTGCAATGAAGATAAGATTGAGGATTTCCAAGTACAACATGTTAGGAAGGAGCCTTGCAAGAGAAGTAGGAGTTGTGCTGAGCCTCTTGAACCTATTAAGGTAAGTCACTGTATGCAACTCAATAGTTCAATTCCTTGTTTGTTTCAGGCATAGCTAATTTTCTCTTTTCAATTGCTTGATTTGTTCTCAGTTAATGAGATGCCCAAAGAATCATGCCTGATGTTGGGTACTTGTATAACTATTAGTTGACATAATTAAAGGCCTTACCATTTAATTACTCTACCGAAGTGCGCCTGAAGCTTTGAAGTCTATTAACCAACTATTATTGCATCAGGCTCACAATCTAGTTTATACTACGCTAATGATTGCATAGTTTTGCCTGCTATAGTATGTTTGTATGAAGCCCTCTGCTGTTCATTATGCTCCCTAAGACTTTAAATGAGCTACAGAATGGCCAACTGCTTGCTTACTTATAAGCAACATGCTGTCTAAATTTGTAACTTGTCTGTGTTTTTGATTGGGCCCCAACATCATGCTCCTCTTGTGAGCTAAGAGGGATTTCTGTATGCAGGCTGCACAGACTATCTTTTTTATAATTTTGAAAATATCACCTGCTTATGCTTCATGACGTGTAACATTATTGTTAGTTCTATTTGCCACGTAGTACAAAATAGTGTCTTGTTCGCTTCAATTTTGTAACTATATATTTGCCCTAGTCATGTGTACTTACAGAAACATTTCAGGATGAAGTGACATCAACACAAAGATCTGCGAGCAGTGCAGCATGGCCGTTACCAAATGATTATGGATTGAAATTGGAATGTGCTGATGTTCTCGAGCATCAACTAGAGGTGGCAAGACAACGTGTACATGATTGTCAACGTATAATCAACAACTTGAAACTGGACATGCAGGTATTAGATGCAGGAGTCAAAAAATGAAACAAGACACTGAGGTAACCACGAAGGAATTGGAGATTTTGCAGACCGAAATTTTTGTATCTGAATCCGGCCAATCCTATTTTCTGAAGAGATTATAGTTCAAATGGAGTTAAGTTGATGCGCGTCCATGATGTATGAGCTGTATTTGCCCAGTTCAAATTGGAGATTTTGCTGTTTGTATATGCTTTATTATCACCTGTGCCGAACCATAATGCCTTGTGGGTATAATCGGCTGTAATTTCTTTATTGTATAGTGTAGGATTATTCTACGTTTCTATGCCTTGGTATCTTTGTTGTATAGTGTATGTTTTTTAGCGGTGATAGTACTGAGTAGGATAATTCTTTGAATATGCTATATCATTCAAACGGGGGCCAACTCGCCCAAACATTGTAGTGACCATGGCCGTCCACGGGCCATACGGTCCATGGGCCATGTACGGGCCGAAGGATCCATGGGCCTTCAATGGGCCGTCGGATTCATGGGCCTTCTACGTCTCGTAGGATCCATGGGCCTTCTACGTCTCGTAGGATCCATGGGCCTTGTAAGGGCCGACTCATTTATGGGTCTTGTACGGGCCTTTAATGGGCCGTAGACGGGCTAGAGTGGAAATCGTACGTTTTATGGGCTGACCATAACGGGCCGTTAATAGGCCATATTTGGTGATGCTACAAAAATGGCCCAACAGATTAACGGTCCACAAATGGGCTGACTGTAACGACGGGCTGAATTTGGCCCACAAGCAGAAAATGACCATTGGTCGGGGCTGTTAACGGGTTATTGGATCCAAAACCCGACCCGATAGCTTAACGGTGTTCCGTTACGGTGGATGCCACGGGTCGATCACCCTTGCTGAAAGCACTTCTGTAACGCGCGATTTATCGTCATGGAAGTGGACACTTCCGTGATGATAATTTTGGTAATGTCATGGAACATTTCTATGACAGCACAGGTATGACTATCTTGATTCTGTCATAAAATCGTCATGGATGTACATGCATGACAAAAAACGCGACCTACTGTGACAAACACGTATAATCACGAAAATGTATTTTTTTTGTAGTGATTGCTGCCATTCCAAGGCCTGCTTCCGGGCTTTCTGCTTGACGGGTCGGGCATGTGGGCAGATAGCAAGGTGGTGCTCGATTACCTCCCTGGGAACACCGGGGATATCATCAGGCTGCTAGGAAAACACATCGATATTTGCCCGCGGGAAGGAAACAAGCGGGCTTTCCTTTGTGTCATCAAGGGTGGCGCTGATAGTAAAAGTACCATCAACGGCAGGCAGCCTTGCCGGGACCTTCTTTACATGGGAAGTAGCAACCTTGGGTGTCTTGCTATTGGAACTCTCCTGCACGTCATCAATGGGTGCCGTGCACTCGGTGGGGGGAAGCTTCCTGGATTCCTTGTCGGTGTCCTTACTATCCTTCTTCTTTCCTTTGCTTTCCATGGCGAACACCGCAGCCTCGGCGGCCTCTGTCACGACAACGTACCAGTACATCTTCTCCATGCAAATGATTACATCTTTCTCATCTGATGGAATGGAAAGGACCCCCATCAGCCCTGGCATCTTCAAGGTGTTTGAGGCATAGTGGGATGCCACCATAAACTCTGCTAGGCTGGGCGTCCAAGGATCCCATTGTACGGCAGGGGGAGATCAACCACATCAAACATAATCTTCTCAGTCCTGTAGTTCAAGTCCCATCCAAATGTCACTGGCAACGTGATCTTTCCCTTAGGATGACTCCTGCCAGGATTAACTCCTTGAAACATGCTAGTGGCCTTGAGCTCTTCCTCTGCTATCTGAAGCTTGCTGATAACCTTTGGGGAAATCAGATTTAACTCGACCCCGCCGTCAACCAGCATCTTTGTGACCTTGAGGTTGCAAATTATTTGAGAGACCAACAATGGCAAACACCCCACCGCAGAAGTGCGGTCAAGATGGTCCTCTTCGTCAAAGATTATGGGTGTGCATGACCATTTGAGTGGCTTCCGAAACTGTATTGATGGCACCACGACATTGACTTCACGTGTCTACCATTTGAGTTGGCATGAGAGGAGTGCCAAGACGCACCCCCCGTCAATACACAGGGCATGAGTGTCCTTCTAGAATTCCTGCACGTTGGTTTCCTCCTCATCCCCTTCATTACTCTCATCATTGCAAACCTCTTTCTCTCGGCCCCTGGCGGGCTTTCCTTGGTTTTGAAAGGCCTTGTCGATGCGACTTGCTTCATCGCCTCGGCCCTTCCCGCCAGTGTCATTCTGACCATTTTCCTTATCACGCTTCTCATACTCAGCCCTCTACCTCTTTACGAGCTGATCAACCTGATGACAGTCTTGGAGATCGTGGCCCTTGGTCTGATGGATCTTGCAGTATGGCTCGTCACCTTTCCCAGCCCTCTCGGAAGCTGCAGCCTCCCGGCAGTTAGCGCACACGGGAAATTCCTTGCTGGGGGTCTCAACTTTAGCCTGTTTGCCGATACTAAGTGTGCCTGATCCTTCAACGGTCATCACTGCCTTATCTTTGCGCCTCTTGTTGCGCTTCTTGCTCTTCTTCTTCTTCTGACTGGCAGACTCATCGTCATCCTCTGAATCGAGCTCTATGCAATCCTCCTCCCTAGGGAGCCTTCTTCTTTCCTCCACCCGAGCACACTTGTCCACCAAGGTGTAAAGCTCCTTCACAGTCTTGGGAAACCCCACATACATCTTAGAACGTACCCTGCGGTTGTGCACATTGGACTGGAATATAGCTATCACAGCTGTTGGGTGGATGTTTGGGATATTTCTGTGGACTCTGCTGAATCTCTGTAAATACTTGCATAGTGTCTCTCCTTCTTTCTGTTGGAGCATCTTCAAGTCGCTGGGCCGCCCTGGCTCTTGATGGCAGCCAATGAAGGCGTCAATGAAATGATGGCATAGGTCAAACCACGACGAAATGGAGTTCTCCGGAAAGTGAATCAACCAAGATCTCACATTATATTTGAGTGCCAAAGGGAAATAGTTGGTGAATACCTTCTTATCTCTTCCCCCGATAGCTTGAACAATGATGGTGTACATGCACATGAACTCTGTTGGGTTCAGCCTTCCGTCGTACTTCTCAAGTATCTCTGGCTTGAATGTGCGAGCGGATGGCCAACGGACTTGCCGCAGCTCCTGAGTAAAAGCAGGGCACCCAGCCTCGAAAGGCAGGCACCCACCATCCTCGAGCACAGGCTCGTTGACATTCAGACCACCACACCCATCGGTCTAGCGGTGGTTGTCACGGCGTTGCTCGTTGACGAGACGCGCGGATCCCCTCCGCCCATCCTCCAGGGCTCGCCGTTGGCCTAAACGTGCTTGAGGGTCGGAAGAGGCCATTGAGACGTCGTCGTGTTCTTGATGTGATAGTGCTCGCGCTAGCGGCTGTGGTGGGGACTGTACAGTCGGACCAAGATCAAGCCAGAGATGCAAGATACCGCCAGGAGAAAATCCTGTCGGCATTCTAGGAACGGGGGTCCCCAGACTTGCCTGCCTGCGGCCTGCAGCATGGCTCAGTAGTGGCCCAACACGGCCCGTCTTCATCGACCCAAGTTAAAGACCCTCACGAGGGGCCAAGCCTCGCGGGGCGGACGACACAAGGCCTCCCCAAGGGCGGCCTCACCAGGCAGGCTCGCGAGGCGGCAGAGAGATCAAGGCAAGGAGTACCTCGCGTGGTGCTCATGACGCAAGCCATGACGATCAAGACCAGGCGGGCGCCAACCTGCGCAGTGTCCTCGTTTCCTCTTTGGGGCAAAGGGGGCAGGCGCAGGCGTGGAGTACCGAGGCATCAGGTAAAGGTTTCCATATCGGTGCGACGAGACCAAGACCAGCAAGACGACATGATGGAGGTCACCATGGAGCCCAATACGGCTTCATCACCAGTGCCTTTGGCAGTCGAAGACCACCTTTAGTCAGGATAGCTTGTACTAGTTGTCCCCTTTCAAAATGGCCGTTGTTGGATCCCTTCCCGCTCAATATTTGGGAAGAGGACCAGGGCCCCTATAAATAGAGATAGCCACCACAGTAGAAGGGAGAAGTTAGGTTCATCCGCATTCCACCACAAGAACACCTCTCCTCATGAGGCTATTCTTCCCCTGTACTGTTCATCACCAGCCCAAGAGGCAATCCACCACACCACACACAGGAGTAGGGTATCACTCCACAACGGTGGCCCCAACCTGTATAAATCTTGTGTCTCTTGTGTTTTTCATCGTGCTAGCTTAAAATCGCGGCGAGGTTGTGGGCGTGTTTCGGTAGGGAGAAGATCTTCATGCGCACCCCAGAGTTTGAACCTTAAGGGTTTTGCCAGAACCACATATCCGACATTTGGCGCGCCAGGTAGGGGTGTGCCGAAATCTTTCCTCTGCTAATATGCATCCCATCGCTTCGTCACATCCATGGCAGATGCTCGCCGAGCTCGCGCCGAGCGCCGGGCTTCTCTCGCTGCCCAGACAGCTCCCATCGGCGGGCCTCCTCATCATTCTCCATTGCCTGCCGCCAACGCTTCCACCGGCCCGGCGGGGAACGAGCAGCAAGCGTCTTCGCTGCATCCCTCGATGCGGCGGGAAGGCCACACCGCCACTCCGTCACTGATCCCAGCTGGTTCATCGTCTCACGCTCGTCGGACCCCACCAACGTGCAGGCCGCGTTGCTCCTGGCACGTGAACTCCTGCACTACCGCCCCGTAAACGACCTCTATGAGGAGTGGCTCGCTTGCATCACCGATCTCGTCAGCACCGCAGGGGGCTCTCCTGCACCGTCTCTCTCGCTGCCTCGCCCTCCATCATGCATGGGCGACGTGGCTCAGGGGGTGCCTCCGCCATCTCCTCCTCAAGAAGGCGCCCTGGCTCCAAGGCGCGCGACCCTTGGACGAGACCCACCGCGTCCAGCGCCCGCACGGCAAGAAAGGAGCTGCCAAGAAATCCCTCGGCCTCAAGAAGGCGCTTGCGTGCTCCCTGCACCAGCGCGGCAAGACCGCATCCCTGCACCAGCATGACAAGACCCCGCGCTGCCCCTAGCGGCGGCGCGTGGGAACCATCAAGAGCAGGGCCTGCGTCTGCAAAATGCTCCGGTGGCCACCGCAGGCTATCGCGCGCCTTCACCACCGAGCTGCGTAGCATCGCCTGGCCCGGCAAGTTCATGCCGGACCTGCCTCCTCGCTATGACGGCACCGTCGACCCCATGGAGTTCTTGCAGCTCTACGAGCTGGGCATCGAGGCGGCCAACGGAGACGAAAAAGTCATGGCGAACTAGTTTCCCATGGCGCTCAAGGATGGTACCCGCACCTGGCTCCTGAACCTGCCTCCCTGCTCGATCTACTCCTGGGGCGAGATGCGCAGCCGTTTCATCACCAACTTCAAGGGCACTCGCGACCACCCTCCGGCCGTGGGTGACCTGCACCGCATCAAGCAGCAGCCTCGAGAGACCCTGCAGATGTACATCCAGCGTTTCAACAACGCTCGCCTCAAGATCCCTAAGGTGACTAAGGAAGCCATCATCTCAGCGTTCTCTGATGGCGTTCGTGACGTCAAGATGAAGGAGGAGCTCGCCATCCATGAGGATCTATGCAAATCTCTAGAGCTGTCCAACCTGGCGACAAAGTGCGCAAGAGCTGAGGAAGGGCGCCTCTCCCTCCTCGAGCTCCCAGCTGCTGACCCAGAAGAGAAGAAGGCCAAGGCAAGGACGTGAAGCACAAAGGAGCAACCATACTCGCAGCAGAACCAGACACGAAGCACGGCAGGGACCAGCCAGAGTCGTACAAGGGCAACCGGTTCTGCGCCTACCACAACCTCTACACCCACAACACCAACGAATGCCAGGAGCTCAGGGCCGTTCGAGAAGGACGCATCGGTCGATGCCCCGAGTGCAACGACCAGGGCTACGGCCGAGGAGGAGGAAGAGGCGGAGGACGATGGGACAACCGAAGCCCTCGCCAGGAGTGGCGTGACCGACCTTGCGAGGATCGCTGGCAGGACCAGCCTCGCGAGGGAGCCTGGAGGGATCAGCCTCGTGAGGACCGCCCGTAGGGCAACGCGGGTCTTCCTCCTCTGCCACCACCGCCAAGAAGGAATGATGACCACCACCAGGACGAGGGGGCTGGGGGCTTCTAGGAGCCACGTGCGCTTGCATCCTGGGCGGTGCCAAGGCCCCAGCTTCTCATTGCATCTTCAAGCAGTTTGCTCGTGAGGTGAATGTAGTCCTCCCCAAGCTCGAGGCCACGCGCCCTCTCAGGTGGTTCAAGTGCGCCATCAGTTTTAGCTTAGCAAATCAACTCAAGTGTGTGGCTACAGCTAGCGTCCTCCCAATGCTTTGTTCCCAGTCATCAGCAACGTGCAAGTTACCAGGACCCTCATCGACGGCGGCACAGGACTCAACGTTCTGTCCGTCGAGATGTTCAATAACCTTCAAGTGCCATATGATCAACTTCAGACTACCGATCCTTTCTCGGGAGTCACTAACGACTCCACTACCCCGATACGGCAGGTGTGCCACCCTATCACGTTCGCACAGTGCAACAACTACCATACCGATCTCATCGACTTCAACGTCACCCACATTCGCCTGCCATACAATGCCATCCTCAGGTATCCAGCCCTGGCCAAGTTCATGGCGGAGACTCACCATGGCTACAATGTTCTCAAGATGCCAGGAAGAGATGGAATCATCATAGTCCCCTACAAAGAGAAGGATGTGGTGTGCTCCCTCGAGCGCGCCTTTCAAGCTGCATCAATCGAGGACCCAGACAGCAAGGGCGAGAACCCTCTTGAGGTAGTTCCCAAGAAGAAGAAGACATCGCCCAGCTTAAGGCCTTTGGAGGTTGGCACCTCAGGAAGCGTTGCATCAGGATCCGATCCGTGCAAGGGGCGCCTCCCTCCATCGCATAGGAAGGCGCGCCCGGCGTCCTGCTCAGGTAGGGCTCGAGGGCTCTCTTCTGGAGGGCCTCGGACTTGCCAAGATCACGAGGGAGGCGCTCGGGCACCAATTGGAGGCGTGCTTCGCGGCACGTTTCCCTCAGGAAGGCATGGGGCAAGAGAGGCCCAACCCTCAGGAGTTCATCACCAAGACCACTCAGGAGCTTCAGGAATAAAGAATTATGCGCGGCTATCACTGTTTACCTGGTGTAGCTCCCCATCCTGGTGAGGATGGCGGGCTGCGCGTCTGCATCGACTACCCAGGGCTCAACTGAGCCGCGTCTCAGGAGTGTCTTTGGCCCTCGTGCATGGGACGTTGCGAGGGTCCACCGCACAACTACCTTCGCCTGCCTTTCGGCTTGCCGAACGCGGTTGCCACTCACCAGTGCCATCTGTGGAGCATTCTGGCAGCTCAGGAGGCCAAGCATCATGCGATCCTGGCAGAGATGGAGATGGTCCTCGAGGAACCGCCTGGATCCCCAGAGCCTCCCGAGGCTCAGGGCTCCGGTGGCTCGTGAGGATTCGCCTCTTCACCGCGCACCTTCAGCTACTCCAACACCCCCTCTACAATGGTATAAGGTGACATCTTTTGAGTTCATTTCAGCTGGGAGCGCCCTCAAGGCTGCATCATTCCCAGGTCGCGTGGTTCTGTCCCTACGGCATGTATCCCTTTTGCTTATGTCTTTAGTTTACCTTGCTGGGGGCGCCCCTCGGGCTGCATCATCCCCAAGCCACTCGGGCCTGACCCAGCGGCATGTACCCCTCCTGCATTTATCCAAGTTGATTTGCCTTTCATGCTTAACCTGCCTATGATTATCATCTGCCGCCTACCACGGGCCTTCTCTCCCTCATGCAAATCGCTTGCGCATTAAAAGGGGGGCTCCTGAGCATTGCGACTCAGGAGCTCTTACTGGCTCTCCAGCCCTCAACCCCTAGCCTTGTCCACGACATCACGACCTGGCATACCAGCGGCGGCCGAGCTCGCTCGAGGGTCGGGACCTGAGGACATAGAGCATTTTTATCTAACCATCTCGCAGGAACACACAACCGTCCAAGGCTCAAGACCAGGCGCAACCTGCCTTGAGGTAGGGCCTCGTGAGTCCCGCGCTGGCTCACGAGTGCCCAGATACACCTCGTCTAGCCCTGCCATGCAAGCCACATGTCAGGTGGGGCTGTACACGCCCCGGGGGCTCCTCCCGAAGGGCCCCCCCCCACGCCCATGTACCAGTGGAAGCACCATGCTCCGTGCTGGCTGATGACACTGCCGAGGACCGGCTATTCCCGTACACATACAGAAGCGCTATGCTCTGCGCTGGTGATAAACAACTGAGGGCGGCCCACGGCCGTATCAACCTCAGGGAGCCCAGAGCTCAGTGTCTGGCCTCATCGCAAAGCCTCCCCTCTGGAGCCCCACGCGAGGGGGCTGGACACGGGGGCTGCGCCCGGGCCATGCCCGAGCACACGCCACCCAACCAGGTCCCTCGGACCTGGTCATCGCGGGCCCCTCCCCGAGCGGAGCCAAGGTATGAAGACCGTTTGAACGTCAAGGGGGACTCCTGAGCATCGCGACTCAGGAGGCTAACTGGTCACGTAGCCCCTCACTCCTTAGTTCCGCAAGGCTAACGGCGGTTGAGGTATGCGCGGGGTCGGGCCCTGCCAACGTAGAATGCCAGATCCACCCCAACACTCCCTCCGTATTTGTTGTTCGCGCGTCAAGGGGGACTCCTGAGTATCGCGACTCAGGAGCCTAACTTGTCATGTAGCCCCTCACTCCTTAGTTCCGTCCTGGTGATCCGGTCGGGGCTAACGGCGGCTGATGTATGCACGGGGCCAGGCCGTGCCGATGTAGAACACAAAGCAAATAGGAAGGAAACCGCAAAATCTCGAAACAAATCCAGAAGCAAATATTACAAACCATAATTGTCTTCGTGATACCAAACGTAAGTTTAAATGCCTCCATGAGGCACAGTGCATATTGCAGGAATTAAAACAGGAAAGAAGCCGCGAGCAGATCACCCTTGGGCAAAGTCGTCATTCGTTAGGAGCCCTGCCTCCGTGGTGGTGTTACCTCCATCAGCTCCACCTCCCAAGGCTGCAGAATCAGCAGCACCTTCCCTGGGCACGGTGGCAAAGGCGCGGAACTTCGCCAGCAGGGCTTTCGCTCAGCCCTTCACGGCTTCAGCAGCAGCAGCGGAGCGCTCGTCGTCCACGGGCTCCAGTAGCTCGTCAAGGTTGGCATTAGGGTCGCGAAGGTAAACGTGGATGAAGATGCGCGACAGCGCTGCAGAAGAAAGGACGCGAGCTTCAACCTCGTCCATGGGGCCAACTCCGGTCACAACCACATCAAGCGCATCGACCAAGAAGGGAAGCAGCTGGGCGGGGCCATCCTTTGCCCCAGCCAGCGGCTTCTATAGGCCACCATCGTAGAGCGTCTTCAGCGCCTTGCAAGATCTCACCTCAAGATCCGTGAAGGCCACGCGATCCTCAGTCAGGACCTTCGCCTTGGCGTCCAGCTCAGCCCTCTCCATCTTCAACTTCTGCTCCAGCGTCTTCAGTTGGCCACATTCAGCGTCCAGCTCAGTGTCGCGGTCCCTGATGGCATCCACCCGAGCCTTCATCTCCTCCTCCTTCGCCTAACGGTCGCGAGCCTCTTTGGCAAGCTCGTCGCGCAAACCCTGCAGCTCGGCCTCCAGCGCTTTGCAATGGTCCTGGGCGACTGTGGCATCGTTCAGCACTACATCACGATTGGCTGTGGCCTGGGTGGCGGCTTGCTTCTCCTCCTCAGAAGCTGCTATAGCCCGGCTCAGCGCCGCTCGGACAGAGGCGTTAGAGTGAACCCAGCCAAAGATCAGCTCCAGGCGCCCAACCACCAGGCAGGAGTTGGCGCCCTGGAGGTCTTTGCGTAGCTGGCCCAGCTCGGTAAGGGCACGGTCCAAGACAGCGGAGGAGGCAAAGGAATCCGGAACCAGTGGTGCAGGAGGTGGAGGCGGCAGCGTGATCATGACTTGGGGGACTGTGAGCTCCTGAGTCTTGTCTGCCTCAGCAACAGCATCAGACACCAGCACCGCCAGAGTCAGCGGGGCCACGGGGGCTGGCACCATGCCAGAGCGCTCCTCTGGGCCTCGTGAGGACGATCGGGCAGGGGAGGTGCGAGCTCCACTACCTCCCCTCCCCATAGGCGAAGGCGCAGCTGTGGCAGATGAGCCTGCCCTAGGCAGAGCCACCGTGTCCCCCTTCTTCTTCTTCGCCGCAAGCGACGGTCTGACCAAGTGATGGAGAACGTCAAGCCTCGGCAACAAAAACAAGAACAAGACGGAGTTCGAGCACTTACTAGTCAACCGCGGCATAGGCCACCGGCCTCTTGCCAACCTTAAAGCCCGTAAGCCTCTTGGTCCGGGGGGCAGCCTCGAGAGGTCCAGGAGAGGAAGAAGGCGTACCAGAAGGGCTGGAGCCGGCCTCGGGCGGTGCCTGAACCGGAGTAGCCCCAGAGAGATCAGCGCCGACCTGTCCTTCTTCGGGATCACGGACAGATCCTCCTCCTCCCGCATGGTGTCGGCCTCGTCGTCGTCCGGCAGGGTGAGGAGGATGCTGGCCCTGCGTCGAGGGGAAGTCTCCCCCGTCCCCTCAGCGGTCACCTCCGATTTGTGCTCCTCTTCTTCTTCGTCTTCCTCTCCTCCCCCGCGGGAATCATCGGAAGACACCTCCACCGGCACCGTCGCTCCCTGGCTCTTAAGAGGTACCGCCGGCACCAGACCACACCCATCAAAGGTCGGCATGGCATCCACCACCTGTTGCCAGTCATCGCGAAGGAACAGGGGGCAGGAGCGCCCTCCAAACCTTCTACATCCTATCGAACCAAGAGGCGGAGAGCTGCAACCAGATCCTCGTCGGCCAGGGCTGCCGAGTTCAGGCGAAGATTGTCGTCCGCGCCCCCAAGCATCCACAACGGGAGCGAGTGCGCCTGAAGTTGAGCCACCCGCTGCGTTAGGAACTCCCTCAGGAGCATGGCCCCTGTCAGCTTCGCCGCCTTCATGTTGCTCGGCCTCAGGTCGGCGTTCATCTTCTCCAACACTGGCTACGCCCGTTTGTCAACGAGCTTCGCACAGGACCACCCCTCGTCGGCCTGGGGCTGCTCCGTTGGCAACACCAACCAAGAGTGGATGCATCTGGCATCCATCATGACCCACTTGCTCCGGAAGCCATCGACCCTCTTCCCGGTCTTCGAGATCGCATTGGCCTTTGTCACAACCAATATGCGATACTATCCTAAAGAGACTCGAAGGTCCCACCAAGGATAGAACCGCATATTGATACGCTTTTGCAAGGTGGATATCATTACATCAACAATACATAATAAATGGGGATACATACAAGAGGCATACAATGTCACACGAATTCATCAATACATCATACATAAGATCAACATCCGACTACAGATGAAACACAAACAAAAACTCAACGACATCCACCCTGCTAGCCCAGGCTGTCGACCTGGAACCTATCCCATGATCGAAGAAGAAGCAGAAGAAGAACTACAAAACAAGCAAGCATCTCTCAAGCATCAAGACCATCACATAACCTATACCTGCAACTGTTGTTGTAGTAATCTGTGAGCCACGAGGACTCAGCAATTCCATTATGATGGGTATCAAGACTAGCAAAGCTTAATGGGTAAGGAAAGGATAAGTGGTGAGGTTGCAGCAGCGACTAAGCATATATGGTGGGTAACATACACAAATAAGAGTGACAAGAGAAACAAACAGAATGGTCGTGAAGCTAGCAATGATCAAGAAGTGATCCTGAACTCCTACTTATGTCAAACATAACCCAAAACCGTGTTCACTTCCCGGACTCCCCCAGAAAGAGACCATCACGGCTACACACGCGATGGATGCATTTTAATTCGAATCTGGTGTCAAGTTCTCTACAACCGGACGTTAACAAATTCTCATCTGCCACATAACCGCGGGCACGACTCTCGAAAGTTTATATCCTGGAGGGGTGTCCCAACTTAGCCCATCACAAGCTCTCATGGTCAACGAAGGATATTCCTTCTCCCAGGAAGACCCGATCAATCTCGGAATCTCGGTTTACAAGACATTTCGACAATGGTAAAACAAGACCAACAAAGCCGCCCGATGTGCCGACAAATCCCGATAGGAGCTGCAGATATCTCGTTCTCAGGGTACACCGAATGGGCAAGACGTCGGGTTGGCATAGACCCTGGTTGCCCAGGGGGCGCCGGACATCGCCCAGGTTGGGCCAGCACTCGAAGGAGCACTGGCCCGGGGGGGGGTAAAAAATAAGGATGACCCTTAAGTCTGCAGAACCCAAGAGAAAAAGGCTTATGTGTCAAATGTTAAAACCAAGGTTGGGCCTTGCTGGAGGAGTTTTATTCAAAGAGAACTGTCAAGGGGGTCCCATAAATCACCCAACCGCGTAAGGAACGCAAAATCAAGGAACATAACACCGGCATGATGGAAACTAGGGCGGCAAGAGTTGAACAAAACACCAGGCATAAGGTCGAGCAAATTGGCAAATGATAGGTAGTGCAGCATAGCGATAGAACGAAGCAACTAGCATAGAATGATAGTAGTGAGATCCAGAGTAATGGTCATCTTGCCTAAAATCCCGCTAGGAAGAAGAATGAGTCCATGAAGAAGATGAAGCCACGAAGACGAACCAAGCGTAGATGAACGAATCCTCACGATCGCAAGAAAACAGGAACTAACGAGAAGGAGCACAACCGGAAAGAAGCAAACAACAAGGTAAACACACAACACATAGACATGGCATGATGCTCAACCAAGTATGATGCATGACAAAGGCTATATGATGCTACTCATGGCAAGAGATGATGCATACAAGAGCAACACATCAAAGAAAGTTTAGATGAAGCTGGAAACAACATATAACTAATCCGGTAAGTCCGCATATGCAAATTTCGAAATTGGTCCAGATCTGAATAAACCTTATGTTTAAGTTGTTAAACAGAATGTTAAGATGCACCAAGATGATCTACACGAAATTCTAGTCAAGTTACATATAAAGTTCATTTAGTTCGGAGTTACGGCCTAGAAGATATGAGCAAAACAAGTTAAACATGGCATTGATGCAAAATACATCCAAACATCAATCAAACACACTCAAAACATGGATGCAACATGATAATATGACACTACATTGCAAATAATAACAGTTTACAGACTTAGCAGAAATAACATCAGGTTGAAATGTTTAGAGCTATCAAACAACATGCTACAGGAACTTATCATGGCAAACCAAGGCATGGTATGCTAATACTCAAGACAAAGAACAAAACTCCCTTAATGAACTAATCCCAAAGATTAACAGAAAACAAGGTAGCATCCATGCAAACATGGCAAGTAATATAACAGATTCAATCATGGTAGGAACAACGATAAGTAGGCATGTCGGTGAGCTTGTACCATTCACCACAGAGCAATACATGGGATGACAAGGTGACCAACAGTAAGAAGACACATTTATGAAGCTAAGAATGGCAATATCAAGTTAATAGGGTGCATGGATCACTAGCAAAACACATGGCAAAACTGAACTTAATGTTAACAGGCTGACAACAACATTGTTTAGCAAATTGAGAGCAAGATTGCAACAAGCTACTGCAGGATATAAATGCAACCAGGGGCGCGGATGGATAGAGCATGACATGTATAACAAAACATCTTTAGTGAACATCTCCAGATTATGCACAGGATGACTTGTAGCCGCAGGTTTACATAGCATCATGATGTAACAGATTCAGCCTTGCAAAACAGAAACAACAAGTACCCGACTTCACAAGCTTGATGCACTCACTACAAGACTCACAAAAATACATGGATTGAACCACTGTAAAGATGACATGATGTAGCTCAAAACTCATGTAGACATGAAGCTCATAGGATGCACAAACAAAATGCAATTAAAAAGACAATACAGCAAGTTCTGTTAACAAACAGAAGTTAACATCATATAGCACTCTTGCAACAATGATTCAGGCATCAAGATTAACTCAAAAAAGCATGGCACAATGGAACAAAATGACTAACACCTCATGATGAACATTTTGATATATTATGCACGCAAAAACGGAGCTACATGTATGAAGATATGACATGACGAACAAGTGCACATGAAGTGAAAATTTCAGGACAAGCGAAATATACCCTGCCGGTTCTAGGGTTAGCTCGGCACGGGTTTCGAGGCGGGGCTAGAGTAGTCGCCGGAGACGATGGGGACGATGGCCGGAGTCGAGGGAGAGGTCGGGGAGGCCGCGGAAGGACAGATCTGGTCATCTCTTGACCAGATCCGGCCGGAGGGACCCGTGGCGGCGGCGTGGCCGACAGGATCCGGGCAGCGGGGGCTCGCCGTAGATCCATGGCGGCGGCGGCGCTACTGTCTCGGCCGGAGAGAGGAGGGAGGTCAGGGATCAGGGAGAGAGCGGAGAAAGGAGGAGACGGGGTCGGGGGAGAGGTCGACCTGGCGGTCCCCGGAGGCAGCGAGGTCGCCAGAGGGCGACGTGGCGAGGCTCGCCGGCGGGAGGCGCTGCCGAGGCCGAGCAGGGTCGAGCAGCGCCTGGCAGAATGGAGCAGAGGGGCATGTGAGGTGCTCGGGCCAGTTGCGGCCGGGGGGGACTCCCGCGGGCCTGGCAGGCTGCGGCTGCGGGAGAGAGGCTGGGGCATGTGGCCGCCCCTGGTTGGCTCCAAGGCAACGGGGATGGAGGCGCTGACCCGTTGGATGGTGCCAAGTGGCGGCGGGGGAGTGCATCGGTGCTGAAAACGAGGATCGAGGCAGCGACTGACTGCGGAAAATGAGGAGGGGGTAGGTGGGAGGCCAAAAATGGCAGAGGAGGCGTCTATATATAGAAAGGGGGCTAGGGTTAGGGTTTTTCTCCGTTTCGGAGCCGTTCGATCGCCATTGGACGCTCCGAAGCGGAGAGGGTCTAGGTCAGTGGTTAGTGGGCTGTGTAGATGTGCTAGGCCTTAAGGAGATAAGAGATAGCAGCCCGGCACGGGTTTTCGGAGACCGACACACCCGACGAATACACCCGGCTATATTGCGGTTGTAAGAATAACGGTTGGGCTATCAAACGGACTCCGAATGCGATGAAATTTGGCAGGCGGTCTGCCTACACTATAACACGGCCGCACACCAACTTTCATCCCATTCCGAGAACATTTTTATGCCACTTATATAATAATATTTCGGAGGTGCCGCGGGCGCATGCGAGTGTGGCTGGTTCAGAATGGATAACAGAGAGAACCGGGGGAACCCGAACGGATGCAAGTTTTGAAAAACATGCAGATGAAATGCAGATGATGACATGGCGAAATGCAACCCACAAGCAAATGACATGGCAACAATGACGAATAACTAGAGGACACCTGGCGCATCGAATCCGGGGCGTTACAACTCTCCTCCACTAACAAGAGATCTCGTCCCGAGATCTTAGCGATGAGACGGAAGAGAAAGAGGAAGAGGTGAAGTAAGAACGCAAGGGAGAAGATGAACAAAGTCGAGAGCACTCGGTTAGAAAAGAGGAACATCGAATATGACAAGAATGAAAAGCTCAAGGAATAAGATAGACTCTGAAACCACTCTGGTTAGAACAAGATAGAAAAGGAATGAAAACATAAGAATTTGGGCATCACTCCGACTAAAAATGGAAGGAATAGACCATGAACTTCACCCAATGAGATGGCACTTGACGAGATGAACAATGCAATGCCTCCGGAAGAATTGAAAGAATTGAATGAAAAGAACTTAGAAGGAAGGATTGAATAGAATTGTTGAGAAAATCAACAATGAAAAGAATAGGCTTGTTGTGGAATTATGAAAAAAACTCTAAACTTGAGGTGAAATTATACCACAACCAATGTCTAAATAGCTGAGAAGAATGAAGAAATGCAAAACCCTACTTCAGGAGAAAACGGAGAATTACTTGCACTTCGAGACGCGAGAAGAAAAGATACTTGAACTCCTTCAACAAAAACTTGATGAACACTTGAAGAATGGATTAAATCATGAAGAACCACCATGAAGAACTCCGGTGACAAAAGGATGATGAGATAGAATGAAGGATGAAAGAATAAGATTAAAGCTTGCGGTGATTTAGATGGAGGTTCCGACGAAATGGCCGAGGAAAATTTGAACTCCGGAAAAGAAAAGATGAAAACACTTGGAACTAGAATTTATTCATCATGAACAAACTCCGAAGAAAAGGGATTACTTGACGACGATGTAATAAGAATAAGAATTACATTATGCTTATCCTCATCAAATTTAATTGATGACAACCGGATTTGGCATGCAACTTATTCCCCTTGAAAAGGATTGAGGAGTATATGGCGCCACCTTTAGAAAGGTCTTCAATGAACCATCATTAGGGTTGGAAAGAATGAATGGATTGATATGATAATCAAGGAAAAAATCTTGAATGAACCACCGTAAGAATTTGAAAATGACTGATGAAAGAGAATGAATTACCGGGAAGAATTAGAAGAACCAATATGCTAGAGGGGATTTCGATGCAAAAGAAAAAAGAGATCATGAGCTGATTAAAGAACACTTGAACGAAGTGCCGGGATAAATAGAGAACGATAGCTGGAATGATGGCCTCCTGTGAAAAGAAATGAAAAAAACAACTCCTGACATACTCCGGATGTTTAAGAAAAGAAATATCTGACAAGTGGAATAATTCAAGAGGGTAGCATGAAACTAGAACCGCGAGTTTTAAAGAGAACGGGCAAGATTTAAGAGTAACTCTTCTTCAATCTTCAAATGACGACGAGAAACACCACCAAAATTACTGAGATACTCCAGGGGAATGACAAGCGAAGAGGTTGAGCCAACAACGAAAAGAATTTGAACGAGATCTTGGAGAAGGCATGTGACTGATGGGATCCATTCTTGCGTCACACTTAAAAGGAATTTGAGAATAACTCCGGGAGAATTAGAAGAGTCAGGTAAGATCCTGGGAAAAGACCTGTGGGTTAGGGCCCACTGAAGAGAAAAACACCGTTGGAAAGGGATGTTGAACATATAGATGATGCACCGGAACAACTGAAATATTTGAATGAGGTGACAACCTCGAATTAATTGGAACACAGACGAATCTCCTGAGATGTCTTCCGAACTCCAGAATGATTGAATGGCGAGAGGCAAACAAGCAAGGAGAACACTTGATCCAAGGAAAAGAATATGAGCAACCCGAAAAAGTTGAATTGAGTCCACCGGAGAACAAAAAAGATGAAGAATGTCAAACGAGGCGAGAATTCACCAGTTGAAACAATTGAGGGAAGACTGAAGAGGCTCCACATGAATGAAATTGATGCTCGAAACAGACTCAGGCTCCGGGAAGAAGAGGGTGGGAGGGTGGGAAAACAAAGGCAACTTGGAAGGGGCAAAACCGATGAATAACTTCAAGAGGAAAACACAGGTTGAAAGAAAGCAAAGGCTTCACACGAGTAGGATGGATACTCGATTTCGGACTCCAGATCCGAGAAGAAAAGGGTGGGCGGGTGGGAAAAGAAAACAACTCAGGATTGCACTTGCAAAAACAAAGAGGGTCGAATCGTCTTGACGAGAAATGCACTGGATGCAAAGAGCTGAGAACCAACGATCGAAAAACCAATTGCGTGATCCTAAAGAAAGATTGAAAGGGAAGAGGAGTAGTTCAAAACACCAACGTCAATATTCCTCACCAGAGCGACGAAGGGGCTAAGGAGTAAAAAGAATTCCTACTCTCCGATATATACAATCCTAAGACTCAAAATAGTTTTCTTCTAGACTCAACAACGGCCAAACTACACAATCAATCAAGGTGGGCTCCTAAGGTCGGTCGAGGCTTTGGTACCAACTTGTCACGCCCAATATGCGATACTATCCTAAAGAGACTCGAAGGTCCCACCAAGGATAGAACCGCATATTGATACGCTTTTGCAAGGTGGATATCATTACATCAACATTACATAATAGATGGGGATACATACAAGAGGCATACAATGCCACACGAATTCATCAATACATCATACATAAGATCAACATCCGACTACAGATGAAACTCAAATAGAAACTCAATGACATCCACCCTACTAGCCCAGGCTACCGACCAAGAACCTATCCCCTGATCGAAGAAGAAGTAGAAGAAGAACTCCAAAACCAGCAAGCATCGCTCTCGCATCAAGACCATCGCATAACCTGTACCTGCAAATGTTGTTGTAGTAATCTGTGAGCCACAAGGACTCAGCAATCCCATTACGATGGGTATCAAGGCTAGCAAAGCTTAATGGGTAAGGAAAGGATAAGTGGTGAGGTTGCAGCAGCGACTAAGCATATATGGTGGCTAACATACGCAAATAAGAGCGACAAGAGAAACAAACGGAACGGTCGTGAAGCTAGCAATGATCAAGAAGCGATCTGAACTCCTACTTACGTCAAACATAACCTAAAACCGTGTTCACTTCCCGGACTCCGCCGAAAGGAGACATCACGGCTACACACGCGGTGGATGCATTTTAATTCGAATCTGGTGTCAAGTTCTCTACAACCGGACGTTAACAAATTCCCATCTGCCACATAATGGCGGGCATGGCTCTCGAAAGTTTATACCATGCAGGGGTGTCCCAACTTAGCCCATCACAGGCTTTGATGGTCAACGAAGGATATTCCTTCCCCCAAGAAGACCCGATTAGTCTCAGAATCCCGGTTTACAAGACATTTCGACAATGGTAAAACAAGACCAGCAAAGCTGCCCGATGTGCCGACATATCCCGATAGGAGCTGCACATATCTCGTTCTCAGGGCACACCGGATGGAAAGACGTCGGGTTGGCATAGACCCTGGTTGCCCAGGGGGCGCCGGACATCGCCCAGGTTGGGCCAGCACTCGTAGGAGCACTGGCCCGGGGGTTAAAATAAAGATGACCCTCGGGCTCCGAAAACCCAAGGGAAAAAGGCTTAGGTAGGCAAATGGTAAAACCAAGGTTGGGCCTTGCTGGAGGAGTTTTATTCAAAGCAAACTGTCAAGGGGTCCCATAAATCACCCAATCGCGTAAGGAACGCAAAATCAAGGAACATAACACCGGTATGACGGAAACTAGGGCGGCAAGAGTGGAACAAAACACCAGGCATAAGGTCGAGCCTTCCAGCCTTTACCAAGTATATAGATGCATTAATTAAATAACAGATATTGTGATATCCCAACATAATCCTGTCCATCATGGAGCAATCTTCAACTTCACTTGCAACTAACAACACTATAAGAGGGGATGAGCAGAGCGGTAACATAGCCAAGCAACGGTTTGCTAGGAAGGGTGTAAAAGGTTAGAGGCTGTCATGGCAAATTGGGAGGCTTGAAGAGCAAATGATAGGTAGCGCAGCATAGCGATAGAACGAAGCAACTAGCATAGCAATGATAGTAGTGAGATCCAGAGTAACAGTCATCTTGCCTGAAATCCCACTAGGAAGAAGAACGAGTCCATGAAGAAGATGAAGCCACGAAGATGAACCAAGCGTAGACGAATGAATCCTCAGGATCGCAAGGAAACAGGAACTAACGAGAAGGAGCACAACCGGAAAGAAGCAAACAACAAGGTAAAAACACAACACATAGACATGGCATGATGCTCAACCAAGTATGATGCATGACAAAGGCTATATGATGCTACTCATGGCAAGAGATGATGCATACAAGAGCAACACATCAAAGCAAGTTTAGATGAAGCTGGAAACAACATATAACTAATCCGGTAAGTCCTCATATGCAAATTTCGAAATTGGTCCAGATCTGAATAAACCTTATGTTTAAGTTGTTAAACAGAATGTTAAGATGCACCAAGATGATCTACACAAAATTCTAGTCAAGTTACATATAAAGTTCATTTAGTTCGGAGTTACGGCCTAGAAGATATGAGCAAAACAAGTTAAACATGGCATTGATGCAAAATACATCCAAACATCAATCAAACACACTCAAAACATGGATGCAACATGATAATATGACACTACATGCAAAGTCAAGCAAGTTTCATATAGAGCACACTCCAAACGGAGCAACGGTTCAACACATACTCATGAAACAAGTTTAAAGGACAAGCTGTCCAAAACATCAATTAGGCATCTAGCAAGCATCAAAACAATATGCTACAACACCTCAACATGAAGACACAAGGCATGGACATGATGTACAGGTAAAGCACGAAAAAACATGAACACTGAGCTATCTCCAGAGAACAATAGAACATGGTCAAAAGGACATGGCAACATTGCAAATAATAACAGTTTACAGACTTAGCAGAAATAACATCAGGTTGAAATGTTTAGAGCTATCAAACAACATGCTACAGGAACTTATCATGGAAACCGAAGGCATGGCATGCTACTAATAAATACAAAGAACAAAACTCCCTTACTGAACTAATACCAAAGATCACCATAAAACAAGGTAGCATCCATGCAAACATGGCAAGTAATATAGCAGATTCAGTCATGGCAGGAACAGCGATAAGTACGCATGTTAGTGAGCTTGTACCACTCACCACAGAGCAGTAAATGGCATGACAAGGTGACAAACAGTAAGAAGACACATATATGAAGCTAAGCATGGCAAGAGCAAGTTCATAGGGGTGCATGGATCACTAGCAAAACACATGGCCAAACTGAACTTAATGTTAACAGGCTGACAGCAACATTATTTAGCAATTTGAGATCAAGGTTACAACAAGCTAAGGCAGGCTATAAATGAAAACAGGGGCATCGATGGATAGATAATTACATGTATAAGAAAACATCTTTAGTTAACATCTCTAGATTATGCACATAATGACTTGTAGCAGCAGGTTTATATAGCATCATGATGTAACAGATTCAGCCTAGCAAAACAGAAACAGCAAGTACCGTACTTCACAAGTTTGATGCACTCACTACAAGGCTCACAAAAATACATGGATTACACCACTGTATATAAGACATGATGTAGCTCAAAATTCATGTAGACATTAAGCTCATAGGATGCACACACAAAATGCAATGAAAAAGACAAAACAACAAGTTCTGTTAACAAACAGAAGTTAACATCACATAGCACTCTTGCAACGATGATTCAGGCATCAAAATGAACTCAAACAAACATGTCACAATGGAATAAAATGACGAGCACCTCATGATGAACATTTTGATATATTGTGCATGCAAAACGGAGCTACATGCATGAAGATATGATATGATGAACAAGTGCACATGAAGTGAAAATTTCAGGACGGGTGAAATATACCCTGCTGGTTCTAGGGTTAGCTCAGCACAGATTTCGAGGCGGGGCCGGAGTAGTCGCCGGAGACGATGGGGATGATGGCCAGAGTGGAGGGAGAGGTCAGGGAGGTCGGGGAAGGACGGATCCGGTCATCTCCTGACCAGATCCGGTCGGAGGGACCCGTGGCGGCGGCGTGGCCGACGGGATCTGGGCAGCGGGGCCTCGCCTGAGATCCATGGCGGCAGCAGTGATGCTGTCTTGGGCAGAAAGAGGAGGGAGGTCAGGGAGCAGGGAGAGAGTGGAGAAAGGAGGAGACGGGGTCGAGGGAGAGGTCGACCTGGCGGTCCCCGGAGGCAGCGAGGTCGCCGGAGGGTGACGCGGCGAGGCTCACCGGCGGGAGGCCCTGCCGAGGCCGAGCAGGGCCGGGCAGCGCCTGGCAGAAAGGACTAGAGGGGCGCGCGAGGCGCTCGGGCCCGTTGCAGCCCGGGGCGGGCCTGGCGGGCCGCGGCTGCGAGAGAGAGGCTGGGGCACGTGGCCGCCCCTAGTTGGCTCCAAGGCGGTGGGGACGGCAGCGCTGACCCGTTGGACGGTGCGCCGGCGCTAAAAACGAGGATGGAGGCGGCGGCTGACTGCGGAAAATGAGGAGGGGGTAGGTAGGAGGCCAAAAATGGCAGGGGAGGTGTCTATATATAGAAAGGGGGCTAGGGTTAGGGGTTTTGCTCCGTTTTGGAGCCGTTCGATCACCATCGGACGCCCCGTAGCGGAGAGGGTCTAGGTGAGTGGTTAGTGGGCTATGTAGATGGGCTAGGCCTTAAGTAGAGAAGAGATAGCAGCACGGCACGGGTTTTCGGAGACCGAAACACACGATGAATACACCCGGCTATATTGCGGTTGTAAGAATAATGGTTGGGCTATCAAACGACTCCGAATGCGATGAAATTTGGCAGGCGGCCTACCTACACTATAACACGGCCGCACGCCAACTTTCATCCCATTCCGAGAACATTTTTATGCCACTTATAAAATAATATTTTGGAGGTGCCGCGGGCGCGTGCGAGTGTGGTTGGGCTCAGAATGGACAACACAGAGAACCGGGGGAACTCAAACGGATGCAAGTTTTGAAAAACATGCAGATGAAATGCAGATGATGACATGGCGAAATGCTACCCGCAATCAAATGACATGGCAACAACGATGAATAACTAGAGGACACTTGGCGCATCGAATCTGGGGTGTTACAGCCTTGGAGTACGCGACGAAGCCAGTGCATGTCGAGGTATGACCACCGATGATTCCGAGGGAGAAGAAGTGGCTCAGCAAAGCCACGGACATCATCACCCCAACATGCGCCTTGCAGTAGTAGGCAAAAATCGACAAAAGGAGAACGGAGTTGGGATGAAGATTAAGGGCCTGCAACCTGTAATGGAGGAGAACAGCGTAGAAGAACTCGGAGAAGGGAGGAACTAGGCCGGCGATGACGATGCTCATGAAGAAGGGGTAGAAGGTGCTCCCCTTAGCCTCCGGCTCGGCAGAGCCGGCTCGGAGTCCGTTCTCCCCCATCTCTCTGCCCTTCACCGCCGTCATCAGGCGCGTAGCAACGAGATTCTTCTCCGACATGTTGGGGGGATCCAGGGCCGGCGAGTACCAAACCGGCAGGGCCTCGGTCACGGCCTTGCGTGGCGCCATTGCTCGCTGAAAGGGGAAGGATGGAGCGGATTTGGAGATTTCAGAAGCAAGGGAGCAAGGAAGGGGATCTGCAGCAAGGCGAACAAGAGCAATGAAGGCAAGCCTTACCTAGGCCATCCTTTTGTCAGTCGGGCAGTTGCCGAGGTAGCGTGGGGAAGCGGAGACGCCCACGTCCAATCAACCGCCATGCGGCAACCAAGGTCGCGGGTTGTTGGGGCCCGCGGTGCTCCATGCTTACCCTTTGGCTTCGCTGCTAAGCCAAGTGCGAGCATGCCTTGGGCCCGGGCGCTACTGTCGGTGTTCTGGGAACAGGGGTCCCCAGACATGCCTACCTGCGTCCTGCAGCGTGGCTCAGCAGTGGCCCAGCACGGCCCATCTTCATCGACCCAAGTTCAAGACCCTCGCAAGGGGCCAATCCTCGCGGAGAGGACGACACAAGGCCTCCCCAAGGGCGGCCTCACCAGGTAGGCTCGCGAGAAGGCGGAGAGATCAGGGCAAGGAGTACCTCGCGAGGTGCTCATGTGGAAGCCATGACAATCAAGACCAGGCGGGCACCAGGCGGGCGTCAGCCTACGCAGTGTCCTCGTTTCCTCTTTGGTGCAAAGGGGGCAAGCGTAGGCGCGGAGTACCAAGGCATTATATCGGTGCAATGAGACCAAGACCAGCAGGACGGCAGGACGGAGGTCACCATGGAGCCCAAGACAACGTCATCAGTAGTGCCTTTGGCAGTCGAAGACCACCTTTAGTCAGAATAGCTTGTACTAGCTGCCCCCTTTCAAAATGGCCGTTGTTGGCTCCCTTCCCGCTCAATATTTG
This sequence comes from Triticum aestivum, assembly GCF_018294505.1. Taxonomy (NCBI): domain Eukaryota; kingdom Viridiplantae; phylum Streptophyta; class Magnoliopsida; order Poales; family Poaceae; genus Triticum; species Triticum aestivum. Next base: position 317,794,969 of record NC_057798.1, read on the forward strand.
GGAAGAGTACCAGGGCCCCTATAAATAGAGATAGCCACCACATTAGAAGGGAGAAGTTAGGTTCATCCGCATTCCACCACAAGAACACCTCTGCTCGCGAGGCTGTTCTTCCCCTGTACTGTTCATCATCAACCCAAGAGGCAATCCACCACACCACACACAGGAGTAGGGTATTACACCACAACGGTGGCCCAAACCTGTATAAATCTTCTATCTCTTATGTTGTTCATCGTGCTAGCTTAGAATCGCGGCAAGGTTGTGGGCGTGTTTCGATAGGGAGAAGATCTTCGTGCGCATCCCAGAGTTCGAACCATAAGGGTTTTACCAGAACCCGATATCCGACAAAGCCTCCCTTACCGAGAAAACAGGCTAGGCAAGGGCAGAGCGCCCTCGGAAGATAACGTCCCAGACATCCCGGCAGGGCCTGCCGGGACTCACGGAGGCTAGAAACACCTCATCAACCACTCCCCCATGACCCATGTCGTCAATCAATGAGGTGTCAAGCCGCAAAGTGGTTAAGTGACAGCCATTCGCCACATGGCAACCTCTTTCTATAAGAAAGCCTACAGATGACACTCGCCCTGCGATGTGTCGGACAAACAGGCGTGGAGCTAGCAAAATAAGCCTCGCAAGACTTGTCGGGCGAACAATGATGTGACATTGAGCAGCGCATTTAATGTGCTCTGTCAGCCTGCAGAGAGGTATGATAGCACTATTCGCTATCTTCTCAGTGCATAAGGACTGATTTTCCATTGTGGTGACCCCTTAACCTATAAAAGGAGGCCCATGGCAACCGTAGAAAGGGTTCGCGAGGTTAGAAAGTTAGACAACCATACGCACATAGCCACTGCCACCCCTACCGGGCAAGTGTACTACGCTCCACCACCATTCTTCCACCATCAATCCACCAAAGCTGGAGTAGGCTTTTATGCCTCGCAGCGGCACGAACCTGGGTAAAATTGCTCGTGTGATCCCTGCTGTGCTGCCCCACGCTCCTCTTCTCTTTGTGCAACGTGACACCCCCCCTACCGAACTAGCAAGGGGCCCTTTGGTCCCATAGGTGGCCATGGTTTCCCACAACATCTTTGGCGCGCCAGGTAGGGGGATCACTTGCACGAACCTGAAAGCATGCTCAGTGTGTCATCTTCATCGCCATCTTCATCTTCGATGGTGCCATCGACCATGGCACCCTGGAAGAAGTATGGTGTTTCGGCTCCCCCGTCCACCTCAAAGGATCTGCCACCTGCAGCTACCAACGCTATGGGAGGTGCGGAGGCACACAAGGATGTGGACGCCGCTGGGGATGTGGTCGGAGCAGGTGGCGCCGTCACCACTTCCCCCACGGCTGAAGCAGGGGCAGGAGACACCAAGGGTGAGCGACATCAGCAAGACCCAGACGGCCACGCTCCGCGAGGTACGGGTGAAGGGACTACTCTGTCAACACTCCCTCCTCTCGCCGACGGGCACAATGGTAGTGATGGCGCTCGGCCTGGGATGAACGGCTGCCCTCCGGCCGCCCGTGTCACAGGAGCGGCGGTTGTGCATGCACCTTCCCCTGGGCGAGTCGACCAAGCCACTACACCTTACGGAGCCGCTGGACCTCAAGCGCCTTCGCCGCGCCACCACGCCATCCAGGTGGCCGCCCCGCAATAGCGGGGTGTAGTACTATCGCTGCTAGCACCATTAGAAGTCGAGCAATGGTACGATCTGCGTCGTCCATGCCGAGCACGGCTACATAGGCCATGGCGCAGGCTCAGCTGCTACACAGGTTCCCGCCAGCAGCTAAGCAGATGGACGAGTGGCCTGCCTCCATCCAGAGTCTGCTCGGTTTGACCGAGGTTGGGGGCTCACAGCGAGCTGGCCCGCCATAGCCTCCACAAGCGATGACAATGGCTCGTGCTGCTGGTCGTATGGAAGGGACCACCTGTCACACCGTTATTTTTGGCCCTTCCTTTTTCTTCTGACTTCTTGAGGATTTTGCCTCAGTTTTCTTTTTCCGTGGCTATGTGGTCTAGAAACTAGAGAAGACGACCTCTTCTTTATTTCCATAGTGGCTTCTCATCCTCATATCCACCCCTAGGCCTTGCCATTTTCATCTTGGACAAATCCTAATAATCTTTTCTTGAGGAATATTCATTTTTCTGTTAAAGGAATAATCCTTTCTGCCCTAGGTTGTGAAGCAACCTATATTTCCATCACTCCTAAGATTCAAAAATAATTATCATAAATTGTTTGGGTCATATCTTCCTCAAATGTGGCAAAACTTTTCATAGCCATGTTCAAAAATAATCCTCAAGTAATTCCTTTCCTATCTAGCCTAAATGCCACATTGTGAAGGAAGTGCTATTTATCTTTTCCCATTTGACCCCAAACTTTTTGGACATCTTTTCATGTCCAAATAATTGCCCTGTGCCAAAATTCAACTTCATTTGCCTAGCCATACTTCCTTAGTGATTTTTCAAAGTTCTTGTCTGAGGGAAGCCTTTGTGAAGGAAGTACTAGCAAGGGATATCCAAATGATTTGAAATTTTGCACACTCCTTCGTGTGCTCATATCATTGCCCTCCTCCAATTTTCAGCACTATCCAATCATCTAGGTGAGCACATGACCATATCATTGATTCTGGCAATATTTTCAGGTTATGAAGCAAGTATAATTTTTAATGCTTCATTAATTCTGATAAATTACCAGATCATGCTCCTATCCTTATAGCATCTCTCCACCAAATTTGGGAGCATTTCCTATAGCCATTATCCCTCCAAAATTATTGCAAGTTTCTGGTCAGTGGAGATGTTTGTGAAGCAAGTACTATTTCAGCATGTCCATTTGGTATGAAACTTTTACAGCATCTTCATATGACCAAATAACTCTATCTTGCTCAATTTCATCTCAAGTGGCCACTCCTAGTGAGTGTTTCTTCTTGTTCTTGTTTCTGGACCAATTTATGTAGTTGTAAAGCAACTATATTAAATATTGGTCCAATTAATCTCAAACTTAATAGGATGATCATTCCTTCGAGCCTAAGCACCCCAGACATGCACTCTTGTCCTTATCACCCCTCTGATATCCAGAGTTTCAACCAAATAGCTATTGCATCAATGTTTTAGTGATGATTGCAGTTTATCCAGAGCCTCTCTGCTCGATCCATGACCTCTCTCAGACTCAGTGATGTAGGGACTCATCACCAGACATATCACGGCATCCACTCTTGTCCTCTTCGTGCCAGTCTACGCGGTGACCATCGTTTTGGTATGCTGTGAGCATGGCCAAAACGTCACTTTGCTTTGGCCCGGCTCGTGACCGTCGCCTTCGCTCGCCCGTGCATGTTTAGCGTGTTCCCTGCGTCGTTGTCATCTCCTTGGACCCATGTCCCCCTCTGGAAACATCCTTACTGGCGCTCATCGCTGTACGCCCACGAGCGTAGCCGACCGGCTCTATTCGCGCCGCGGCGTCTTCCTCCCCATGCCCCCTTGGACCTCTTTGCTCTGTGACCTCAGCACCTCGTCCGCTCCCTCCCTAGTCGCATTCCAGCGCCTTCCCGTGATCGTTGAGAGTCGCTAGGGCCTCGGTCGGATGCGAGCGGCAGCACTCGAGCTCGGAACCTCGCCCCCGCCTATAAATAGACCTCCCCGGCCTTGTCCGAGCTCACAACTCGCCTCCACCTGCTCCCAGGACCCCGCCGAGCCTCTCGCCCAAGCTCCAATGCCCCTCTTTGCTGCCCTAGGCCACCATGGTTGCTGCCCCCTATCCACCTAAATTCGCTCAGAGTCGAGCTCTTCCCCTCAACATATCACCTCTAGTGGAGTCACTCAAGCACGGCGAGGCTTTCCCGAGCACTGCCGATCCCTATCCTCCACCGTAGCCCCGCCTCCAACTTCACCGGAGCCTCCATCCACCTCAGCCGAAGCCCCCACTGGAGTCATTGCTCTTAGGTGGCCGTGTCCTACATAGCGGATGCGACGGCCCACGCCGAGTCCACCGGTGACTGGAACATCACCAGAGATGGCCTGTAGCACCGGTGGTCATCGCCGGACTCCGCCTCTCCCTCTGCGCCACGGTCGAGCGCGAGGAAGGAGACTAAGGCCCCATCCCAGCTGGCCAGTGGGTCCCCGGCCCACCTATCGGCCTCCAGCGCATTGACCTGGCCCAGCTAACGTGCTTAAGTTAATACGTATTCCACCGAATACATCTTCCTAAAGAGAAAGCGTATTCTGCCTCTATTGTGGACTAAAATACATTTTGGCTGCATGAAGGCCTATCTCTGGAAATGCATTTTCTGTTTAACCCCACTGGCCAAATCCACTGTTTTATGAACGTTCACTGTTTTAGCCCTTTTCTGCCTAAAAAGTGAACGGTCAAAACTTTTGGCTCGAGACTTTGATTGAGGTGAATCCAATGCCAACGTCTTCGTCTCGTCCAGCCCGTTCTGTTCCCATCATTTTTACTATGGTTTGACATACTAGAAATGACCATTTTGCCCTTGCCCCTAATCAGCCCCCTTTGAGAGAGAATCTTTTCCGACGAATCTCTTTGCGGCTTTACCGCACTTCTTCCCGGAGTTTTGTTCATCCCCAAGCAGGCCACAACACCCACTTGCATGATGGCCATGCACTAGCTATGGTTTTCAACTTGGACATTTAATAACTGTATGTTTGCTTATAGAACTGTATTCACTTACGTGCTATGCTTCATATGCATATGGTTATCATGTGCCCTTGCTAGTATTACTTTCATATGTCATGCTTGGTAGAAGTACCTGTTGGTGTTGGTTGTGCTCCTCAGTGCATGACTATCGTCTGTTACCGAATACCGTTGATATGCATGTTTCTTTGCATCTAGCTGGATTATGCATACCTGGTATTATTGTTGTTATGCTCTCGCATGGTATTTCTTGTTGATGTTAGTGGTCATGTTATGTTCTGAGTAGTAGATGCTCTTGTGTAGTGTTATGCTAGTCAGTATGCCATGCTCGGTCAGATATATGCTTCATTGTTGTTATGCTCAATGATTTATTATGGTTTCACATGCATGCTCATGTTGGTATCATGCTCATGCATTGTAGTTGCATCATGTTATTTTTCATATGGCTCAGCATATTGCATTCACGTTTAACCGGATAATAATGAACTTGAACAACTATTGGCTGAGTCATGGTGCCACCATATCAAGCTGATCAGTGCAACCACATTTGCCTTTTATGGGAAGGTCCTAACTGGGTCTATTGTCATGCCTCCCGCTGGTGCTTCTAATGAGGGAAGGTTAACTGCGCGCGCTACCCTGATCAGGTAGGCAGACATAAGCCTTGTGTGCCCGTTGTTGTTGTTATGGTACCTTGTCCTAGTTTGGGACCGTTTATTTATTGCCACAAAGGTGGCCATTGGTGTCTTTGGTAGACACGGGGCCACCCATGACTTAGCCCAGAGGGAAGTTGGTCGGAGACACTGGGAGAGTGTCATGGGCAATAGATCAGTTTTGTCTGAACACCATTGATCAACACGAATGGGAGTGCGAGGTCATGGGTTCCGTGGTGTGGGTATAGTGTGTTAACCTCTGCAGAGTGTGTGTTAAATCTATCGATAGCTGCCCCCGCGGATAAGGGCTCAGTTCTTAGTTGGTCACACTATGAGTCAACAATAAGAATAATGATGTGCTTAATAACAACCCTGGTTCAATGATGAGAGAGGTTGGTTGATCCTTATGTGATCGTGAGAGGATCACCGTGGTATCAAGGATAACGAGTAGTTGGATATTTGTGGTGTTATGCGAGAATCAAGGGTAAAGGTCAAGCTCCTTGTGGTCATGTAATGATTACTACGGTATTGTTTATACTAAGCTTGATTGGATACTGAGATGATCGTGTGATGTCCGCGGTGGTAAGTGATGCATGTGATGGTTACGAGGTAACCCGAGCAGAGTAAATTGGTGCGTATTAGTGTCATCATGTTGCATGTAGAATCATTATGTTCTTATGTTCATGCCATGTTCATAGTCTTCTAGTGGTATCATGTTCATGTTGTTCATGCTATGATTGATCTGGTAGTATCATGTTAATCCTTGTTAACCTGTAATTGCCATGTTGTTGTTTGTCTTGATAACTCTTGGTTGCTATGAGCTTGCAAGTACATTCAATGTACTGACCTGGTGTGTCATGCCAGTTTGCAGGTCATGCCGGATGTGATTGCTTGTTTGCCATGGATTCCTTGTTTGTGAGCTAGGATAAGCGTTCTAGCCAGAGTCCCTGCGGAGTGGAGCTCATCACTATCATTGTTGTTCCGCTGCTAGAGTAATTTCGCTGCTTCGTGTTGGTCTGCTGCTTGCATACAGCAACCATGCCAGGCGTAGTGTCGCCATGCCAATGTAAACATCTTGTACCCATTTAGACTGTAATAAAGAGCTAATTTGTTCTATGCTAAGCAGTGCCGTATTCCAGAAGACTTCTCCTTGATCTCTGGGCTAGAATACAGGGCATTTCGGTTTCTCTGAACTGGGGTGCCACAGGCTTGGTATCAGAGCAGGTCTAGCTGTAGGACGCCCTAGCTCACGCGAGCGTTAGAATGCGGTAGTATAGAGTCGGGTGGGTTTGTTGCACTTGATTGTTGCATTTGTTTGTTGCATAGCATGGATATAGATTATTATTTAGTCACTAATGGTTAATCTTGTGAGTGTAGGTGGCATCAGTTTCGATCCACTGCCTGCACCCTTATTCTTTCCATATCTTCTCTTCGGTGTTTGGCGTCATCTCTGTCCCAGTAGAGTGATGCCCTGGTGCCAAGTGTTCCAGACACCATTTTTAGGTATTATGCTCGGATGTCAAGTCGATATCTTTCCGCTTCCCACCCATATTATTTCAGTGATAGACTTGTCTCTATCCCGAATCGTGCCCTTCATCTCGTCCCTTTGGCAACCCTTACTGATCTTGGTTATCAGAAAAGGGCAATGCCAACAAGCCTTGATTTTCCATCGCTATCCCACCCTATCATTCCATTCTTTGGACGTGTATGGTTCCTTTCGTACGCTTGATGATGGTGTTGTCGTGACCTTTGTGTCCCGCTACATGATCACCAAGTCCTTCCTCACCTATGTATCCATCCAGATGGAACCGGTGTTCAGCTAGCATTTGGTGTAGCCTTGGTTACACCAACTCCTTCCACACATGGATTTCACTTTTGTGCACACCGCCAAAACATATTAGACAGTAGTACAGGTGTTTCTGCGAGGTTTGTATGCTTAGGTGTGCATGCATATTATTATTGTGAGTAGCATATGTGATGTTGCTTGATTATTTATATTATGAGTATGCTTGTGTGCTTTTGTTTTCTTCATTTCTTTTGCTTATTTCTTTGGGACTTTGGTGTTACTTATTTTCCCCCTATTAAAGTTGCTCGTCAACCACACCGGATCAGAAGAGTCGGCAAGGAATTCAAATGTTTGGAAGCTCAGCTAAACAAAATGGAATTACCAGCAGACTGCAGTGAAATTGGGAATATCTCGTCTGAATGCAAAAGAAATCATGGATGGAATGTCAGTATCAAGTTTGCATTAGCATGGACTCCTCACAACAGTATGGAATTCTCAGCTGATTGCATTGAGACTTGGGGATATCTGATCATGATATAGATAATCAAGTTTGCCTTAGTGTGCACTCTTCATAGCAGAAATGATCAAATCGGCAAGAAGATAAGCTATGTGCAAGACCAATAGTGCAGTTTTAGTCAAAGGGATGGGTCATATGCAAGGTTTGATTCTTTGTTGAGGATGATTTTGAAACGTGATATGCCTGGAAGAAAGCAAGGATGTGCCATATACTTAGAAAGGAAGATAGTCTAGCAAAGCCCCGGCTAATACAAGAAATGAACAGCAGAAATATTAAAATGATATGTATGTGGTAATCAGTCTACATATCACAATGAGAAGCTTCTGGTGTAAGCAACCTAGTCTTCCCTCGCAAGCTACCAGAGAAGCTTCCAACGCAAGAGTCCTCTATCCGTTGGACCCATGGATGATTTCCCATGCAAGAAACTCTGTCTTCTTCAGTAAGCAATTGCGAAAGCTTCCAGCATAAGGTACGGAGTCCTTCCCCAGCAAGTCTTTAAGAGGAGGAAGCTTCGGAAGCATGCTAACAGTTTTCCTCAGCAAGATACTCTCGATGGCTTCCAACATAAGCAATCCAACCTCCCTCAGTACGACATTGGTACAAGGTATGAACTGACAGCTTATGACAGTGCATCCCAAGAATCAGATCCGCAACAGTTTGCTCAGAAGCAAGAATCAGTCAGAACACACGTCTGCCTCGGGAATCAGATCTCATATATATGCGTTAAGCATACCACCAAGGTCTTGCAAGTCACTCGGACGAGGATCTTACAACCACATGAGGATTGTTAAGATAAGAAAGCCAGCATACACCGAAGTGTGACAGAGGATTACGAAGATTGACGCCATCAGTGAGCTCAGTACAAGTACCTGTGAGCTTGGAATATGATCCTGATGAGCTCTTGTCTTCTTTCTCTAGTAACAGCACCATGCCTGTGATCTGAGCTGTTTTTGGCCCTCCGGGGTGGATGCCAATTTTATTTTTCTCTATTCAACAACTGTGACGTGTTCTGAGCTGCTTTCTGTCCATCTCGTGCAACTGTTGAGTTTCTTTTTGTGATAGTGGCCCTATGCCTTCAGCTACTTTTCGGCTATCTTAGGGAATTGCCACTTTCTTCTTATCGACCCGGTCTCATGCTCTAAGCTAGTTTTTGGCAGTCTTGGGTCGTGGTTGAGTTATTTCAGTAATGTCCCAGATCTGAGTTGTAAAGACCATTCTGGTGGCTACTGATTTATTTGCCGATTTCCTGAAAGGGTTTGGATGATCATTTCCCTACGGTGAGAACATGAGAGGTGACGAACCTGCCATTTAATCAATATTACCATATCAGAAGATGAGGATAAGAGTACGCCTGTCAGAATAGTGCACCCGATAGAACCTATGGTCACATGAAGAAGCAATATCAACCCGCTCGTTCAGCAAAGGATCCAGATCAAGAAAATAGTAATAAAGGAGCAACACCGATAATTGCTGCATGAACCACATGGTGCAGAGATACCCCGAATAGTCTCAGTCATCGAACCGATCACCATCAATATTCACTTAAGGGGCCTACTCAATTTTGGTAAGGACCCCACATCAAGGAAAAAACCCGCTAAGATAACTGTATATGCTCAAATTTTTCAGTATCGAATATCTGGGTCCATGAAGTTAGACCAAATGTCAATTAAATAGTTTGACTCCAGCAACTATGGTATAGTATCACACAGCCTATACTTTCCCCATGGATATGTCGACCGAATGAATAATCAGGATGATGATTAACACTCTTGAGGCATGTGTCCTCACTTATGAGGAGCATCAAAGGGCAGCCTGTCATGAACAAAATTCTTCTGCGAGATCCACAGTTAGTCAAGGATGAGGATATTATCAGATAAGGTCATACCCCTTATGCTGGCCATGATAGGCGACAATCAAATACTTGGTATTAATCTGATACTCAAGACAGTGGAGCCAGTCAGGATGATTCAGAAATTCCTGCAATAAGTAAGAATCTGTCAGGAAACGGTTATGCCTCAACTCACTATTTGGAACCTGAAGGACCTGCATTTAATGTACAAACCCAATGCAAGGAGCCAGAGATTGGGTGTTCATCAGGAAAATCTGATCACCACTTCATGGAAGGTTGTCAGTACAGACACAGCAATCGGAAATCACTCTCGTATTTGTGAGATGGGCATATATTTTAGTCATGATAATCTATAACAATCAACTAAGTCAATAGATATGAAAATAATTGGAGCCTGTATAAGCATGAACAAGCAAGGTAAAATCTGTCAAAATATGGATACAGTGAAGCAAACCACCCCAGAGCCACTCATATGAAATTTAGTGGGAACAACAATAAAAGAAAAAGGATACCCGAGTTGGAAACGGTTTCCTGAAGTCAGATATATTCATACTTGTTCCCTGAGCAACCAAATCTCGAGGACGAGATTTCTTTAAGGGGGGAAGGCTTGTCACACCCTGATTTTTTTCCCTATCCTTTTCTATTGATTTTCTCAGGATTTTGCCTGAGTTCTCTTTTTCCTTGGCTATGTGGTCTGGAAACTAGAGAAGATGACCTCTTCTTTCTTTCCAGAGTGGTTGGTCATCCTCATATCCATCCCTAGGACTTTCCATTTTCATCTTGGACCAATCCTAATAATATTTTCCTGGGTAATATTCCTTTTTCTGTTTAAGGAATAATCCTTTTTGCCCTAGGTTGTGAAGCAACCTATATTTCCATTACTCCTAAAATTCCCAAATAATTCTCATAAATTATGTGGGTCATATCTTCCTCAAGTGTGGAAAAACTTCTCATTGCCATGTTCAAAAATAATTCCTTTCCTATCCTGCCCTAAATGGCACATTGTGAAGCAAGTGCTATTTATCTTTGCCCATTTGACCCCAAACTTTTTTGACATCTTTTCCTGTCTAAATAATTGCCCTGTGCCAAAATTCAACTTCATTTGCCTAGCCAAGCTTCTGCAGTGATTTTTTAAAGTTCCTGTCTGAGGGAAGCCTTTGTGAAGGAAGTACTAGCTAGGGTTATCCAAATGATTTGAAAATTTGCACACTCCTTCATGTGCTCATATCATTGCCTTCCTCCAATTTTCAGCCCTATCCATTCATCTAGGTGATCACAGGACCAAATCTTTGATTCTAGCAATATTTTCAGGTTATGAAGCAAGTATAATTTTTAATGCTTCATTAATTTTGATAAATTACCACATCATGCTCCTATACTTATAGCATCTATCCACAAAATTTGGGATCATTTCTGTTAGCCATTTTCCCTCCAAAATTATTGCAAGTTTCTGGCCAGTGGGGATGTTTGTGAAGCAAGTACTATTTTGGCATGTCCATTTGGTATGAAACTTTTACATCATCCTCATATGACCAAATAACTCTGTCTTGCTCAATTTTAGCTCAAGTGGTCACTCCTAGTGAGTGTTTCTTCCTGCTCTTGTTTCTAGACCAATTTATGTAGTTGTAAAGCAACTATATTAAATATTGGTCACTCCTGCAGGTGGAGACTATCACAAGGGAGCAACAATTTGCCGGCAACGCGAAAGACAGTGGCAGAGCTTCGGGAGGTGGTCACTCTGGCCGGCTCCAGCTGCAATCGAAGGGGGAAACCGAGGTGAAATGGCCAGTGAGGTGAGGCCATTCCAGATCAGAAGAAAACAACAGTGTAGGAACCTATATTGCAAGATCGACGGGGACTCGAGGCATCAGAGCTCGAGATCGATCTCGAGCTCAGTGGCCCTAGAGAGGAGTGAGTGGTTTGGGCGTGTGATTTTGGAGGAGGGAGAGAATCCAGGGGAAACAGAGAGGTATGAGGGCCTCTTATTGTAGTGGTCAGGGTGCACTATGGGCAGGGCTCACGACCACGGTCTGGGGCGTTGCTAGAGGCCAAACTGGTGTTCTGGGGCATGCCTGGGGTGCTTGTGCATGTGGTACGGTCCAGGGAAAATAAGAGGGGGAGCGGGGCATGCTTTAGCCAGGTCTCAAGATCATGTGCTTGATAACACACAAGTATAGGGGATCACAACAGTTTTCGAGAGTAGAGTATTCAACCCAAATTTATTGATTCGACACAAGGGAGTTCAAAGAATATTCGCAAGCATTAGCTGTTAAGTTGTCAATTCAAGCAGACCCAAAAGACTTAATATCTGCAACAAAGTATTTAGTAGCAAAGTAGTATGATAGTAATGGTAACACTAGCAATAGTAAGAGTAGTGATTTTCTAGTGATCGTAACAGTAGCAACAGCAAAAGTAACATAGCAAAGATCAATATCCGAAAAGCTTATAGGCATTCGATCTTCAATGATAATTGTGTTGGTTAATATTCATCATGTAGCAGTCACAACCTAGGGCGACACAGAACTATCTCCAATTCATCAATGTAATGTAGGCATGTATTACGTATATAGTCATACGTGCTTATGGGAAAAAGAACTTGCATGACATCTTTTGTCCTACCCTCCCTTGGCAGTGGTCCATAAGGAAACTAAGGGATATTAAGGCCTCCTTTTAATAGAGAACCGGAAAGCATTAGCCCTTGGTGATACATGAACTCCTCAAACTACGGTAATCATCGGAAAGAATCCCAATTATTGTCACCTTGGGGTATGCGGATCATAACTCATAACAGGTGTCTACAACTTTCAAGATAGGATCAAGAACTCACATATATTCATGAAGACATAATTGGTTCAGATCTCAAATCATGGCACTCGGGCCCTAGTGACAAGAACTGAGCATACCAAAGTCATAGCAACATCAATCTCAGAACATAGTGGGTACTAGGGATCAAGCCCTAACAAAACTAACTCGATTACATGATAAATCTCATCCAACCCATCACCGTCAGCCCTCCCTGCAGAGCCCCGAACGGACTCCAGATTAGCCCTCCCGATGAAGAACAGGAGGTGGCGGTGGCTCCGTGATACGTCTCCAATGTAGCTATAATTTATGAAGTATTCAGGCCATGTTTACAACAATTTTATATGGTTTTTGTAACGCCCCGAGACCGACGCTCCAGAAGACTTCCAGCTATTCCGAGTTTTGTTGTGTGATTTGTTTTGGTTGTGCATTCATCATGCCATCTCTTGCATTGCATCATGTCATCATGCCATCATATCATTAATTTTTATAACTCTTCTAAATAAATTGTGTGGATCCTCGATCCATTTAAATTGAGGGATATTCACAATGGTGATTTCTCTTTAGAACATATACTCCCAATATTATTAGGGAGCTATAATAAATATTCCTTTTACTGGAAATCACCCATAACACATTTGCATTATTCTTCAACTCTTCTTTTATCCGACTCAACCTTCTATCCTTCCTTTTTGACCTTTTAGTAAAATTGAGTTGCAATTTTACTTCTCCATAAATGTTCCAAATCTGCCCATAAATCACATCTGGTGTGTAGGGTCACCCCTTATAATTTCAACCCATTTGGAGTTCATTTGAATGGGTTTTGAAATTCAAACTTGTCTGAGTTAAATCCAATAGGTGTAGATTTTATTTCCTCTAAATAATCCTCAGTCTATTTTTGTAAAATTCCTCACATTTTTGTGAGTCCGGGAAAATAATCCCCATGTCCAACTTCTTTCCCTAACCCTAACCCTCTCTTTCTCTTCCTTCTCTCTAATTCTTTTCTTCTTAAGAGTAGAGAGAGAGCAGCCTTGCATCCCAGCAGCCAAGTTGGCCCACCAAATCCCTAGGCCCATGGCCAAAGGCCCACCTAAACCCTTCCTAAACCGTAGGCCCCGACCCTCTCCATCGATCTCCCCCTCTCGTTCCCGTGCCGCCGCCACACGCACACCCATCGCACCAGGGTGAGGAGATCCCCACGCTCCTCCCTCCTCTCGCTCGCTCCCTCATCCCGCACCGACACCTCGTCCTCGTGGACCCACGCCTCCGTCGCCCTTGCTTGAGCTTCGCAGGCATGGCACCGCCACCACCATCTCTAGCCGCTCCCTGCAGTTCCTCCTCCCCCTCGTCCTCACGTCCGGCCTCGTCCCCGACCCGTCGTCCGCCTCCTCCATCGACCGTCCCTCCCACCAGAGCTGTTGACGGCCGAAGCCCGGCCGCATCGCAGCCTTTGCTACCGACAACCTCGACCTCCCCTGCACCAAGCCCCGCCACCGGCTTGCTACCTCGCCTCCCCAACCCGAGCTGGCCCGGATCCGGCCATCTTCAATGCCTCCTCGCCGGATCCAGCCATCATCCGCATCCCCGGCCTCCTCGTTCACCATGCCTCTTCCTCAGTGGTAGCAAGTCCCGGCCTCCTCTGCTTCATGGTGACCACCACCATGGCCGTGGCTACCATCAACCAACCGTGCGGCTCGCCCCCTGCCTCGGTCGTCTTCGACCTTGCCTCATGCACGACGTCGGCCGCCGCCTCTGCTCCAGCCATGGGCATCTCCTACCCGAGACGACGCCTCTGTTTTGCCTGCAGCAGACCCGCATCTCCCGCACCTTGGCCGTGGTTGGCCGCTGCCTAGACCACCTTCAGCTGGGTGCCCTGTCTCCTGCTTAGGCCAAAGTTCCTTTGCCTCCAAGCTGCTTCTCGAGCTGTCGCTCGAGGCTGTAACCTCCGTGTGTGCTACCACCCCGTGCATGTCGCCAAGTACCACAACATCGATGACCATACAGACCACTAAGAACGACCAGGGGGTTCACCAAGTACCCTTCGGATGCGCCAAGTTTGACTACATGGACCGCCAAGTTCCGCTCCGAACATGTACGACTACACCCGGTGATGCGACAAGTACCCCGACAACGTGTACATCTACACCGCCAAGACCGGACCGACAAGTACCCCGACGTTGTGTGTACCACTACCGTCGCCCCGAAGACGTTGGATTCATCAAGTACCTCTCCGAAAATGAACGTGTACCACTACTTCCACAACGACCGTTCTGAGAACGTCTACTTCCTCTACGCCGCTCTGAACCGCATGCTTTAGAGTTATAACCGTCGAGATGACCTTCCGAGAACGAATGTTTGCGATGCATGAGATGCTCGTGTTTGCACCGTGTTCGAGTTGTCATCGCAAGTTCCTCGTTTGCCATGTCGTCGACCCATGGGAACCCGGTTGCCGGGATCATCCCACCATCTTTCACAGGTTATGCACATCCAAACTTTCTTTTGCACCGACATCTCGACGAGTTGTCGGATCATCAAAATGTTGCCGTGGCACCATTTCCGTTGTCATTTTTGTGGCACCCCTTTCGTTCCGCCACGGTGATAAATGCTTCATAACATGCTCATGTCAACGTTTTCATAAAATTGCATAAAACTTGTTTATGTCATCCGCATCATGATAACAACATTTAAATGCTAAAAATTCTTGTTTGCATCAAGTTGCTAAATGACACATGTGGATTTACCAGAATTGTTGTTTGATGTTTTCGGCCTCATTTAAATTGCCTAAAATGTGTAGTTTACTTATGCCTCACTTTTTGCCATGTTAACCAACATTTAATATTGTTGAGTATATAAACGAGAGTTAACTTAATAATTAAATGTAGTTCTTTGTCAATATGCAACTCGTTGCATATTGAGATCCACTTAATTTGTAGTATTGTTTGTGCACCTTGCCATGCCATGCATATTTAAACCGGACATGCATCATACTTGTTTGTGCATCATGACATGTTTATGCTTGTGTGTTTACCATGTTGTTCGCTTCTTTCCGGTTTGCTTCTCTCGTTAGCTTCGGTTTCGTTCCGGAGTTGTGAGGATTCGTTCAACTACGTCCGTTTGTCTTCTTCATGGACTCGTTCTTCTTCCTTGCGGGATCTCAGGCAAGATGACCATTACCCTCGATATCACTTCTATCTTTGCTTGCTAGTTGCTTCGTTCTATCGCTATGCTGCGCTACCTATCACTTGTTCACCATGCCCCCCATATTGCCATGTAAGCCTCTAACCTTTTCACCCTTCCTAGCAAACCGTTGCTTGGCTATGTTACCGCTTTGCTTAGCCCCTCTTATAGCGTTGTTAGTTGCAGGTGAAGTTGAAGATTGCTCCATGATGGACAGGATTATGTTGGGATATCACAATATCTCTTATTTAATTAATGCATCTATATACTTGGTAAAGGGTGGAAGGCTTGGCCCTATGCCTGGTGTTTTGTTCCACTCTTGTCGCCCTAGTTTCCGTAATACCGGTGTTATGTTCCTTGATTTTGCGTTCCTTACGCGGTTGGGTGATTTATGGGACCCCCTTGACAATTCACTTTGAATAAAACTCCTCGAGCAAGGCCCAATCTTGGTTTTAACATTTGCCACCTAAGCCTTTTTCCCTTGGGTTCTGCAGACTCAAGGGTCATCTTTATTTACCCCCCGGGCCAGTGCTCGTCGTGAGTGTTGGTCCAACCTGTCAGCCGCCGGTGGTCACCAGGGGCAACTCTGGGCTGGCCTATCAGAAGTGTGGACAATCCAGTGTGCCCTGAGAACAAGATATGTGCAGCTCCTATCAGGATTTGTCGGCACATTCGGGCGGCTTTGCTGGTCTTGTTTTACCATTATTGAAATGTCTTGTAAACCGGGATTCCGAAACTGATTGGGTCTTCCTGGGAGAAGGAATATCCTTCGTTGACCGTGAGAGCTTGTGATGGGCTAAGTTGGGACACCCCTGCAGGGTATTATCTTTCGAAAGCCGTTCCCGCGGTTATGTGGAAGATGGGAATTTGTTAATATCCGGTTGTAGAGGACTTGACACTTGACTTAATTAAAATGCATCAACCGCGTGTGTAGCCATGATGGTCTCTTTCGGCGGAGTCCAGGAAGTGAACACGGTGTTTGTGTTATGATTGTGCGTAAGTAGTTTCAGAATCACTTCTAGCTTCTCGACCGTTCCGTTGCTTCTCTTCTCGCTCTTGTTTGCGTATGTTAGCCACCATATTTGCTTAGTGCTTGCTGCAGCTCCACCTCAGTACCACTTCCTACCCATAAGCTTAAATAGTCTTGATCTTGCGGGTTTTGAGACTGCTGAGTCCTTGTGACTCACCAGATACTATCACAACAGTTGCAGGTGCCGATGATACCAGTGCAGGTGATGCAACCGAGCTCAGATGAGAGCTCAACAAAGATCTTGGTCGTTGCTATGTTTCGTTTCATGTTGATCAGTAGTGGAGCCCAGTTGGGACGATCGAGGATCTAACAGTTGGGTTATCTTCTTTTCTTTTGGCTTCATCCGTAGTCGGACTATGTGTGTACTCTGATTAATGTATGCTTTATTTAAGTACTTGTGTGATGTGGTGATTGTAAGCCGACCTTTATCCCAGTCTGATTCATTACATGGGATTGTGTGAAGATGACCCTTCTTGCGACAAAACCACAATGCGGTTATGCCTCTAAGTCGTCCTTTGACACGTGGGAGATATAGCCGCATCGTGGGTGTTACAGTTTTGATATGATTTGGATGGAACTATCCCGGACTGACGCTGTTTTCAGCAGAACTACCATGGTGTTGTTTTTTGAGCAGAAATGAAAGTTATCCATATGAGCTGAAACTTTTTGACGATTTTTTTGGAACAAAAGAGACCTCTGAAGCTTCGTGGAGGGCTAGAAGATCCACAAGGAGGGCACAACCCATCATGGCACGCGAGACGGGTCGAGCTTGCTCCGGTGGGTTGTGCTCACCTCGAGGCCCATCTTCACGTGAAACTGATTGCAAAAAATCCTATAAATAGAGAAACCATCAGAAATAACCCTACATTAGAAGTTCGACCACCACAAGCCTCTGAATCCATGAAAAATGAATCTAGATCTCGTTCTGGCACCCTGCCGAAGGGGGAAATCATCACCGGAGGCCATCCTCATCATGCTGGCGGCCATGATGATAAGGAGGGAGTAGTCCACCCTCGGGGCTGAGGGTTTGTACCAGTAGCTATGTGTTTAATCTCTCTCTCTCTCTCCCTCTCTCTCTCTAATGTTCTTGAGATGGCACGATCTTGATGTATTGCGGGCTTTGTTAATATAGTTGGATCATATGGTGTTTCTCCCTCTCTATCTTGTTGTGATGAATTGAGTTTTCCCTTTGAGATTTCATTTTATTGGATTGAATATTTTTACAGATTTCAGAGCACTTTATATATGTCTTGCATATGAATACCCGTGGTGACAATGGGGTATTATATTGATTCACTTGATATATGTTTTGGCACTCAAATCGCGGATTCCCAAGGTGACATTGGGATAATCTATGCATAGGGGTTGTTGCACATTTTCGTCCTACTTTCTTCGGTAGAAATATTGGGGAACTCTTTGAGGTTCTTTGTGTTGGATCGAGTATTATGAATATGAAATTGTTTGATGCGTATTGTATAATCAACTCACGGATACTTGTGGTGACATTGGAGTACGTAGGTGATATTAGAGTTACTTGATGCGTATCATAGGGTGTTATTTTAGTACGAAGTCTCAGATAGATCGAACGGAAAGAATAACTTTGTGTTATTTTAGTACAAATCTTGAATAGATCGAATAGAAAGAATAACTTTAAGGTGGTTTCGTACCCTAAAAACAATTTCTTCTTATGTTCTCCACTAGATAGGAACTTTGGAGTGATTCTTCATCGCACTTTGAGGGATGGTTATATGATCCAATTAGATTAGCTTTGTCTAGAGATTGCACTAGCGAAAGTACGGACCCTAGGCCTCATTTTTAGGCATTGCAGTACCATTTTTTTCTCCAATTTATCAATTGCTACCTTGTTGTTTTCTATTGTTCCTATTACAAAAATCAGCGTCTACTATCATTACTACACTTATATCACCATATCTTTGCCGAACTAGTGCACCTATACAATTTATCATTGTATTTGGTGTGTTGGGGACACAAGGGACTCTTTGTTATTTGGTTGCGGGTTGCTTGAGAGAGACCATCTTCATCCTACACCTCCCATGGATTGATAAACCTTAGGTCATCCACTTGAGGGAAATTTGGTACTGTCCTACAAAACTCTGTGCTTGGAGGCCCAACACGAGTCTACAAGAACAAGTTGTGTAGTAGGCATCAAGCTCTTTGCTGGCGCTGTTGCCGGGAATGTTAGGTAAGCGGCACTCACACCCCGTCAACGAAGCTCTTCTGGCGTCGTTGTCGGGAGGTGAGTGCTTGAAGGTATATCATTAGATCTTGCAACCGAATCTTTTAGTTTCTTGTTTCATTACTAGTCTAGTTTATAAAAGATAACTACAAAAAATGGAATTGAGGTTCCATCATATTATTCATCTTTATAATATATTTTGTGAAAATGATGGAAAGGAAAATTGTGCTCAATTGATAGAAGAAGAATTCTTTAAATGTTTAACAAAAGATCTTCGAATGACGAGCATGATTGCAATGTTGTTGGTATGAACTCTTTGAATATCCATGATGCTAACAATATGCAAAGCCATAAGCTTGGGGATGCTATATTTGATGAAGTTGATATTTTTAGTCCCCCATGTTTTGATGATTTTTTTATTATGATGATAGCATGCTGCTACCTCTTGAGCATGCGTTGGTTTTCCCTTGAAGAGGAAAGGGTGATGCAGCAACGTAGCTTAAGTATTTCCCTCAGTTTTTGAGAACCAAGGTATCAATCCAGTAGGAGGTTACACGCAAGTTGCCTTGTACCTGCACAAACAAATAAGAACCTTGCAACAATTGTGATAAAGGGGTTGTCAATCCCTTCAGGGCCACTTGCAAAAGTGAGATATGATAGAGATAATAAGATAAATATTTTTGGTATTTTTATTGTATAGATTGAAAAGTAAAGATTGCAAAATAGTAAACAAGATGCAATGTAAATAAAAAGAGATATAATATGATGGAAAAGAGACCCGGGGGGCATTGGTTTCACTAGTGGCTTCTCTCAAGATAGCATATCTCATGGTGGGTGAACAAATTACTGTCGAGCAATTGATAGAAAAGCGCATAGTTATGAGAATATGTAGGCATGATCATTTATATAGGCATCACGTCCGTGACAAGTAGATCGAAACGATTCTGCATCTACTACTATTACTCCACACATCGACCGCTATCCAGCATGCATCTAGAGTATTAAGTTCATAAGAACAGAGTAACACATTAAGCAAGATGACATGATGTAGAGGGATAAACTCAAGGAATATGATATAAACCCCATCTTTTTATCCTCGATGGCAACAATACAATACGTGCCTTGTTGCCCCTGCTGTCACTGGGAAAGGACACCGCAAGATTGAACCCAAATTTAAGCACTTCTCCCATTGCAAGAAAGATCAATCTAGTAGGCCAAACCAAACTGATAATTCGAAGAGACTTGCAAAGATATCAAATCATACATATAAGAATTCTGAGAAGAATCAAATATTGTTCATAGATAATCTTGATCATAAACCCACAATTCATCGGATCTCGACAAACACACCGCAAAAAGTATTACATCGAATAGATCTCCAAGAAGATCGTGGAGAACTTTTTATTGATAATTAAAGAGAGAGAAGAAGCCATCTAGATAATAACTATGGACCCGAAGGTCTGTGGTAAATTACTCACGCATCATCGGAGAGGCTATGGTGTTTATGTAGAAGCCCTCCGTGATCGATTCCCCCTCCGGCGGAGCGCTGGAAAAGTCCCCAAGATGGGATCTCACGGGTACAGAAGGTTGCGGCGGTGGAAATAGGGTTTCGTTGTGCTCTTGGATGTTTTCGGGGTATATGAGTATATATAGGCGAAAGAAGTAGGTCGGTGGAGCCACGAGGGTGGGGGCGCACCCTCCTACCTCGTGTCCGCCTTGCTGCTTCCGTGACATCCACTCCAAGTCTCCTAGATTACGTTTGTGCCAAAAACGATTCTCTCGAAGGTTTCATTCCGTCGGGACTCCTTTTGATATTTTGTTTCTATGAAACACTGAAATAGGCAAAAAAAATAGCACTGGGCCTCCAGTTAATAGGTTAGTCCCAAAAATAATATAAAAGTGCATAATAAAGCCGATTAAACATCCAAAACAGATAATATAATAGCATGGAACAATCAAAAATTATAGATACATTGGAGACGTATCAAGCATCCCCAAGCTTAATTCCTGCTCGTCCTCGAGTAGGTAAATGATAAAAACAGAATTTTTGATGTGGAATGCTACCTAACATAATTTTCAATGTAATTCTCTTTATTGTGGCATGAATGTTCTGATTCAATAGATTCAAGATAAAAGTTTAATATTGACATAAAAATAGTAATACTTCAAGCATGCTAACCAAGCAGTTTTTGTCTTATCAAAATAACATAGCGAAAGAAAGCTTATCCCTACAAAATCATATAGTTTGGCCATGCTTCATTTTCATCACACAGAATGCTCCCATCATGCACAACCCCGGTTTCAGCCGAGCAATTGGTTCATACTTTTTAACGCGCTTCAGCCTTTTCAACCCTCACGCAATACATGATCGTAAGCCATGGACATAGCACTATGGGTGGAGTAGAGTATGATGATAGGGATTATGTGAGAAAACAAAAAAGGAGAAAGTCTCACATTGACACGGCTAATCAACGGGCTATGGAGATGCCCATCAATTGATGTCAATACGAGGATTAGGGATTGCCATGCAATGGATGCACTAGAGCTATAAATGTATGAAAGCTCATCAAAAAGAAACTAAGTGGGTATGCATCCAACTAGCCTGCTCACGAATACCTAGGGCATTTTTAGGAAGCCCATCATTGGAATATACAAGCCAAGTTCTATAACGAAAAAATTCCACTAGTATATGAAAGTGACAAAATAAGAAACTCTCTATCATGAAGATCATGGTGCTATTTTGAAGCACAAGTGTGGAAAAAGGATAGTAACATTGTCCCTTCTCTCCTTTTCTCTCATTTTTTATTTGGGCTTCTTTGGCCTCTCTTTTTTTCTTTTTTTCTCTTTTTTTTATTCGTCCGGGGTCTCATCCCGACTTGTGGGGGAATCATAGTCCCCATCATCCTTTCCTCACATCGGACAATGCTCTAATAATGGAAATCATCACACTTATATTTATTTACAACTCAAGAATTACAACTCAATACTTAGGACAAAATATGACTCTATGTGAATGCCTCCGGCGGTGTACCGGGATATGCGATGAATCAAGAGCAACATGTATGAAAGAATTATAAAG
This sequence comes from Triticum aestivum, assembly GCF_018294505.1. Taxonomy (NCBI): domain Eukaryota; kingdom Viridiplantae; phylum Streptophyta; class Magnoliopsida; order Poales; family Poaceae; genus Triticum; species Triticum aestivum. Next base: position 317,816,697 of record NC_057798.1, read on the forward strand.
GTGGCTTTGCCACAATACGATGTCAACTACATGATTATGCAAAGCAATATGACAAAGATTGAGTGTGTCATAATAAACGGAACGGTGGAAAGTTGCATGGCAATATATCTCGGAATGGCTATGGAAATGCCATAACAGGTAGGTATGGTGGCTGTTTTGAGGAAGATATAAGGAGGTTTATGTGTGATAGAGCGTATCATATCGCGGGGCTTGGATGCAACGGCGAAGTTTGCAACAACTATCAAGGTGAGAAAGGGCAATGCACGGTACCATAGAGGCTAGCAAACTGCGGAAGGGTAAGAGTGCGTATAATCCATGGACTCGCATTAGTCATATACTTATTGCAAAAGTTTATTAGCCCTCGAAGCAAAGTACTACTACGCATGCTCCTAGGGGAAGGGTTGGTAGGAGCTAACCATCGCGTGATCCCGACCTCCACTCATAAGGAAGGCAATCAAAGAACACCCCATGCTTCAAATTTGTCACACAATGTTCACCATACGTGCATGCTACAGGACTTCCCAACTTTAACACAAGTATTTCTCAATTTAATAATTACCCAACTAGCATGACTCTAACATTACCATCTTTATATCTCAAAACAATTATGAAGTATGAAATTTATCATAGTGTTTAATGCACTCCATATGAAAGTTTTTATTTTACCCAACTTGGATGCCCATCATATTAGGACTAATTTTATAACCAAAGAAAATTACCATGCTGTTCTAAAAGACTCTAAAAATAATATAGGTGAAGCATGAGAGATCAATAATATCTACAAAATAAAACCATCACCGTGCTCTAAAGAGGTATAAGTGAAGCACTAGAGAAAAAATATCTAGCTCAAAAGATATAAGTGAAGCACATAGAGTATTCTAATAAATTCCGATTCATGTGTGTCTCTCCAGAAGGTGTGTACAGCAAGGATGATTGTGATAAACTAAAAAGCAAAGACTCAAATCATACAAGACGGTCCAAGCAAAACAAATATCATGTGGTGAATAAAAATATAGCCTCAAGTAAAGTTACCGATAGACGAAGAAGAAAGAGGGCATGCGTTTCGGGGCATCCCCAAGCTTAGGATTTTGGTTGTCCTTGAATTTTACCTTGGGGTGCCTTGGGCATCCTGAAGCTTAGGCTCTTGCCACTCCTTATTCCAAAATCCATCAAATCTTTACCCAAAACATGAAAACTTCACAACACAAAACTCAACAGAAAATCTCATGAGCTCCGTTAGTGCAAGAAAACAAACCACCACTTTAAGGTACTGTAATGAACTCATTATTTATTTATATTGGTGTTAAACCTACTGTATTTCAACTTCTATATGGTTCATACCCCCAGATACTAGCCATAGAATCATCAAAATAAGCAAACAACACACGAAAAACAGAATGTGTCAAAAACAGAACAGGCTGTAGCAATCTGTAACTCTCGAATACTTCTGGAACCCCCAAAATTTTAAAACATTAGGAAGTCCTAGTAATTTGTTTATTAATCTTATGCAAAAACAATCAACTGAAAATCACGTTACTGTGATTTATGAGAACTAATCTCGTGCGCCTAACTGTTTCTGTTTTTCAGCAAGATCAAATTAACTATCACCATAGGTTATCCTAAAGGTTTTACTTGGCACAAACACTAATTAAAACACAAAACCACATCTAACCAGAGACTAGATGAATTATTTATTACTAAACAGGAACAAAGATAAAATTGGGTTGCCTCCCAAGAAGTGCTATCATTTAACGCCCCTAGCTAGGCATATAAACAAGAATAGATCTAGGTATTACCAACTTTGGTATTCACTTCATAAGTGGATCTCATAATATATTCATAAGGTAATTTAATTTTCTTCCTAGGAAAGTGCTCCATGCCTTTCCTTAATGGAAATTGGAATCTAATATTTCCTTCTTTCATATCAATAATTGCACCAATCGTTCTAAGGAAAGGTCTACCAAGAATAATAGGACATGAAGGATTACAATCTATATCAAGGACAATGAAATCTATGGGAACATAATTCCTATTTGCAACAATAAGAACATCATTAATCCTTCCCATAGGTTTCTTAATGCTTGAATCTGCAAGATTCAAATTTAAAGAACAATCATCAAATTCATAGAACTAGCATATCACACAAAGTTTTAGGAATCGTGGAAACACTAGCACCCAAATCACACAAAGCATAGCATTCATGATTTTTAATCTTAATTTTGATAGTAGGTTCCCACTCATCATACAGTTTTCTAGGGATAGAAACTTCTAATTCAAGTTTTTCTTCATAAGATTGCATTAAAGCATCAACGATTTGTTTGGTAAAAGCTTTATTTTGACTATAAGCATGAGGAGAATTTAGCACGGATTGCAACAAGGAAATACAATCTATCAAAGAGCAATTATCATAATTAAATTCCTTGAAATCCAAAATAGTGGGTTCATTGCTATGTAAAGTTTTGACCTCTTCAATCCCACTTTTACGAATTTTTGCATCAAGATCTAAAAACTCCGAATCATTGGGACGCCTTTTAGCTAAAGTTGACTCATCTCCAGTCCCATATTAATCAAGATTCATATTGGAAAACAAAGATTTAATAGGAGACACATCAATCACTTTCAGATCTTCATCATTATTTTTGTCTCGATCTTCTGGTTTAGCAGCCATCTTATTAACTAAGGTGGCCTGCTTATCCGAAATTTGGCCTACCAAATTTTCAAGCTGAGCAAACTGAGATTTCAGACATAAAATTCCTTAGACGTATCACCAAGCTCTTTATTCATGTATTCCATGAAACTTTTTTGTTCTTTAAGCTCATTTCTGAAAAAATTATTATGCTCAAACTGCAAAGACATAAAGCTTCTAACATTGTTTTCAATCTCTTCCAACCATCTAAGGTGGGGATCAACGCCTTTTGGTAAATCCATCGGGGCAAATAGGCACACAAACACCCAAGAACACAAGAAGCAAGCGAAAAGAGGCTAACGGAAAAAGGGCGAATAAAACGGAAAGGATGAAGTGGGGGAGAGGAAAACGAGAGGCAAATGGCAAATAATGTAATGCGAGGGATAAGAGTTTTTGATGGGTACTTGGTATGTCTTGACTTGTGCGTAGATCTTTCTGGCAACGATGCCAGAAATCGGCGAGTTGTCTAGAGATCAAATCTTGACTTGACTTGGCGTAAGCCTTCCCAGCAACGGTGCCAGAAATCCTTCTTGCTACCTCTTGAGCATGCATTGGTTTTCCCTTGAAGAGGAAAGGGTGATGCAGCAAAGTAGCGTAAGTATTTCCCTCAGTTTTTTAGAACCAAGGTATCAATCCAGTAGGAGGTTACACGCAAGTCGCCTTGTACCTGCACAAACAAATAAGAACGTTGCAACCAACACGATAAAGGGGTTGTTAATCCCTTCACGGCCACTTGCAAAAAGTGAGATCCGATAGAGATAATAAGGTAAATATTTTTGGTATTTTTGTTGTATAGATTGAAAAGTAAAGATTGCAAAATAGTAAACGAGATGCAATGTAAATAAAAAGAGATATAATACAATGGAAAAGAGACCCGGGGGCCATAGGTTTCCCTAGTGGCTTCTCTCAAGATATCTTATCTTACGGTGGGTGAACAAATTACTGTCGAGCAATTGATAGAAAAGCGCATAGTTATGAGAATATCCAGGCATGATAATGTATATAGGCATCACATCTGTGACAAGTAGATCGAAACGATTCTGCATCTACTACTGTTACTCCACACATCGACCGCTATCCAGCATGCATCTAGAGTATTATGTACATAAGAACAGAGTAACACATTAAGCAAGATGACATGATGTAGAGAGACAAACTCAAGCAATATGATATAAACCCCATCTTTTATCCTCGATGGCAACAATGCAATACGTGCCTTGCTGCCCCTGCTGTCACTTGGAAAGGACAACGCAAGATTGAACCCAAAGCTAAGCACTTCTCCCATTGCAAGAAAGATCAATCTAGTAGGCCAAACCAAACTGATAATTCGAAGAGACTTGCAAAGATATCAAATCATACATATAAGAATTCAGAGAAGAATCAAATATTGTTCATAGATAATCTTGATCATAAACCCACAATTCATCGGATCTCGACAAACACACCACAAAAGGTATTACATCAAATAGATCTCTAAGAAGATCGAGGAGAACTTTGTATTGAGAGTCAAAGAGAGAGAAGAAGCCATCTAGCTTATAACTATGGACCCGAAGGTCTATGGTAAACTACTCACACGTCATCGGAGAGGCTATGGTGTTGATGTAGAAGCCCTCCGTGATCGATTCCCCCTCCGGTGGAGCACCGGAAAAGGCCCCAAGATGGGATCTCATGGGTACAGAAGGTTGCGGCGGTGGAAATAGGGTTTTGTCGTGCTCCTGGATGTTTTTGGGGTATATGAGTATATATTGGCAAAATAAGTAGGTCGGTGGAGCCATGAGGGGCCCACGAGGGTGGGGGGCATGCCCTCCTACCTTGTGGACGCCTTGTTGCTTCCTTGACGTCCACTCCAAATCTCCTGGATTGCGTTTGTTCCAAAAACGATTCTCCCGAAGCCATTTGGACTCTGTATGATATTCCTTTTCTACGAAACACTGAAATAGGCAAAAAAACAGCAATTTGCATTTGGCCTCCGTTTAATAGGTTAGTCCCAAAAATAATATAAAAGTGCATAATAAAGCACATTAAACATCCAAAACAGATAATATAATAGCATGGAACAATCAAAAATTATAGATACGTTGGAGACGTATCACATGCCTCCTATTTATGATGATTTTATTGATGAAAGTGGATTTGGAGAGGTCATGACTTTATTTAGTGATGAGTCCACTACTTTGGGAGAGGTTTCGATTGATTCTTACAACCAAGTTGCTATCTATGATGATTATGGTGATGACATGTAGGCTATATTGAATAATGATAACCATGAAACTTGTCATCATGATTTTAATTTTCAATCACATGATAGTTATTTTGTTAAACATGCTCCCGCAATTATGGATGAGAATAAAATTTCTATCAGTGGTACGCGTCGGTGCTATACAAACGGGTTTTAACCCCTTTCCGCGACGGCATTTGGAACCGTCGCCAAGTGAGTCTGGGCGATAGGGGGGTCCTTCCCACATGACCCAGAAACCATCAGGGATAGGGAGCCAAGATGCATATACAATACTCCTACTCTTTTGTTCTCGCATTTCTATCACAGTCTGTATTCTATGGTGCTACATTTACGATGCGCGGCCCATCACAAACGGTTCACTATTATAGAACGTGTATGATAAGTATACAATCGCAGACATTTGCTTTTCCCAAACCATATGCGATAACTAATTAATAAGATTAGCTAATCATTATACGAGTGTCGGATAGGATTACAAAATGTCGGACCATCGTAACATCATCGTACACGACAAATACCGAACACGCTATTTTGTGGTGCAACGTTTACGATACATACTTCATCATAAACATTTCTTGGTTGCGGATCATGTATGATAAGGCAACTATCACAAACGTTTAGTTTGCCCACACCGTTTGTGACATTTTCTGACACTGCACACGCTTTGCAAATGGCAACTGTGTGCACGCTTGCACACGTTTCCTCTATGATAACCATCTCGTATTATGGTGTATATCGCAAACGTTTGTGTTTTACCAACCGTGTGTGCGATAATGACCTCAGAGCGTAATTTCAACGAAATTTAATTGCTGCTATATCAAATTGTACCGGATTTGAATTTGAATGTATGCTATAGCTTTATTCATATCCATTAGTTTCAGACAACGGATGCATTATTCGATTCATACGTACATGGCAAGAATTACATAAGAACCAAATAAAGAATGATGAACCATAGTTATATACTTGTACTATTAAAGACGGTAAAGAAAGGGGCGAAATACATTATGGTTACTGAACAAGGTGAAGCAGAATGCCCATATTGTGCCCTTCTCCATGCAGAAGGCACGCACGTCTAGTCAACCCCTTGTGATGGACGACCGCCCATCCTTCACGGTCTTCAGGAAAACATCTAGATAATCATCGTGTTCTGGTAGAAATACTTTAACCTGTGCATGCGCACCAATCATGTAATTTGAGAGGTAATCTTGAGTAATCTACTTTCGGAACCACCGCAAAGGAAAAAAGATTCAGACATTGTCATCTAACACAACTCATTATGGGCAGTAAAAAGAAGGCTGCAGAGTTCTCACTTACCATCCTGCAGTTTGCTGTTGCATTGGATAAAGTGTAAATAAATAGTTTAATTGCCATCTTTTGACCCATTTTATTAACAATCTTTATCAGCATCCTCACTTGATGCTAGTGCATTGATATCTCATTTCCCCATACACAAAAAGGGTCGAAGCGCGGATCTTTACCAATGACATATGTACCTAAAAGCACCAAGTTAATATTAGAAGCTAAACACAAATTGCACAATGATGTAGTACAACACTCTTCTATAATATCTTATAGCATCCAATATACTCACATATTAGATGAATTAACATCTTATATTATGGACCGGAAGGAGTTTATTGCATTCTTACAAATTATTGGCTGATTAACTACTGCTGTATCCATCGGTTAGAGTTAGTTTGAGCTAGTTCGGCCTCAAATAGACCTAAAGTATATCTAAACATGAGGGCTAGTTTGAGCTAGTTGCATCTATAACCCACCCAAAAAAACTATCCACCCCAAGAGGTGCTAATTGGAGCTAGTTCTCCTAGTGCATTTATTATCAATCTACGTATCTAACACTGTCATCCAAACACCTCTTTGGGTGGAGTTAGTTCAGGGTTAGTCATGAGCTAGAAACTAACTCTAACCTCTAGCTAAGTTGAGTATCCAAACAGGGATGTGTTGTTGTTGTTGTTGCTGCTGCTCTTCTACATATATCTAGACATCATCAGAACATTAAGGTAACACTCTTCCTTATTGCTATGTAGCCTAGGACTGCATATGTAGACATTAAGTACAGTGCTTGTTGCTATGTAGCCTCAGATATATTACATATAGCCCTACTTAACCTAACGATAAATGGGTTGTAGATATATTCTGCTAAAAGTCCGATTCACTGATTAGTCCCTTATCAGCCCCTGCCTATATGGTACCAGTTACCGATATCTTGAATGGTGAGCATATATAAGCAATGGGATGAAACTAACCTCGATGGAAAACAACAGTCGTTCCGAGAATTGTCCTGTGCAGGTACATCGAGAAGCATGTTAAGCACAACAGGCTAAACAACAACCAAAATTATCCATGGCAGACAAAATAATCTCCAAAAGATAGCTTCCGTGTGCAGGTTTAAGCACGGTAGTAAAGCAAAACAAGTGGAAAAGTGTGTTAACTACAACATGCCTAACATTTAACAACAAGCAAGCATAGTCATTCAAACTGGTATTGTGCCGGTCTAATTACACTGGTTATTGTTAAATAAAAATTGAAAGGCGTGTTAACTACAAGATTCAACAACCAAATGTAGTCATTCATAGTGGTATTGTTGAAACTGGTACTGATGAAATTGAACTGCACAGTTCATTCTTGCACATATAGAACATCATGTTGTGAATAACTGGAATAAACAAGGCGTACTACGAACAACCAAAGATAGCATTTGAAACTGGACATATGATAACTACAAACAACAGAACAATCAAAAATCTTTAAAAGAGGCATATGCTAGCTATAACAGGCTTAACAACAAGCAAATATATGCATTCCTATCGGTATGTTTAAAACTGGATTGATGAAATGTACTGCACAGTAAATAATTGCACACATAGAGCATCACATGTGAACAACTGAAATAAACAAGGCATACTGCAAACAACCAGATATAACAATTAGAACTAGACATATTCTCACTACAGTACAAAAGGGACTCGACAAAACAAATCATGGGTTTCCCCCTGTGAAGAGGCACGTCAAAAACAATCATGGGTTTCCTCACTTGTCACAGATGGGCTCATTCCCGTTGGAAGAGCATGGACCCTAGATGCGCTCCATGTTGTCGCGGATGGGCTCCTTCCCCTTGGAAGAGCACGGCTGTAGGGTGCCTTCCCTGGTGTCACAGACGGGCTCTTTCCCCTTGGAAGAGCAGATGGGCTCTTTCCCCTTGGAAGAGCAGGAGAGGGTGCCCTCCTCGTAGTCACCGTCGATGAGGTTTGACTTGGAAGTTGTGGATCCCAAGCCAGCGTCGCAGAACGTGTCCATCACAAATTACAATAGGGGCTCGATGGCGATGTAGGATGGAAAATTCTTGACAGCGAGCTAGAGGAGATCAGCGGCGGGGCCATGGATGAGATCGACGACGGTTGAACCCGAGGGGTTGGGGGTGGGCCACATAACCTGTGACATAGCCCTACTCAGGCCGTCGCTGTCAACGACCTCGATGTTGTAGCCGGCGTCTGCGACATATCCACATACTCTAGCCTGCTGATTAAGTGTCTGCGGCCAGTAATGGTCGTCAGCTTTCTCGGCGACGTCGGGCGAAGAGACCGTGATACACCTCTTTTGGGCCAGTCGCTCCTCGAGTTCCATGGGAAGTGTAGCGGGGCTTAGGCTGCGACACTCTGGAGTGGGGGATGGGGATCTATGGGAAAGGGGGCATTTGGCAGGCTTCATCTAAGAAACTCAGGGCGGCATGGGTATGGAGATCGGTGGGTAAGCTTCACGGGCAAACCGGCATGTGTTGACAATGGAGGTCTTGCGGCGGCTGCAGCGGGGACCTTGCTAGTGTTTCGAGCGAGGGAGGGGGTGTGTGTGTGCGCGCGTGTATCCGAGGAGGTTTTGATGTGTGTGTGTGTGGAGGGGGGCGAGGGTGTGTTTGAGGAAATTATGCGGGTACTACAAATTTTACTATGCAGGAATCAAGCGCGGGAGTGAAATGTCGGGGCTATTGAAAATTTTGATGATGGTGCATCGCACATGGTCCGGAGATAACAACCGTGTGTTACGAAACAGAAAAGCCCTCAAGGCAGGCAGGTATTTTCTAGGGATGCAGGCGGGATTGGGAACAAGAAACACCGCACACGGTCCAGAGATAAGAACCGTGTGTTATGAAACAGAAAAACCCTCGAGGCGGGCAGATATTTTCTAGGGATGCAGACGGGATTGGGAACAAGAAACATCGCACACGGTCCGGAGATAACAACCATGTGTTATGAAACAGAAAAACCCTCCTTGAGGCGGGCAGATATTTTCTAGGGATGCATGCAGGATTGGGAACAAGAATCATCACACACGGTCCCGAGATAACAACCCTGTGTTATGAAACAGAAAAACCCTCAAGGCGCGTAGATATTTTTGAGAGGGGGAGCCTCGCGGAGCCCAATGTACTTGCGGATGTGTCCGTGACAGGGGCACCGGAGTGGCACACGGTTAGTTTGAGTGAACCGTGTCTGTTTTGTCATCCGACTTGTCTAGTGTTCATAAATTTGACAAAAATGACGCGGGAGAGGGTCAGAACACGAACACACCTGTATGTGGACCAAATTTATGTATAAAAAGGGTGGTTTGATTTTAAAATACCAAATGCAACTTTGATGCTGCACCTATCTTGCAAAGCGCACGGTATTGCTTGCCCCCCGCGGCGCGAAGGGAATCCTAAGCTATGAATGCATCCCCCCCTTACCGAGGCTCACCTAGCAAAGGGCAAAGTAGCTAGGAGCCCCCTCCCTCATGTCGGCACGAAGGGAATCCTAAGCTATGAATGAATGCCCCCCCAACTGTGGTTCACCTAACAAAGTGCAAAGTAGCTAGCAGCCCCCCTCGTGTCGGCACGAAGTGAATCCTAAGCTATGAATGCATGCCCCCCCCAACCGAGGCTCATCTAGCCAAGTTAAAGTAGCTAGCAGCCCCATCCCTCGTGTTGGGACAAAGGGAATCCTATGCTATGAATGGATGCCCCCTCCCAATCGTGGTTCACCTAGCAATGTGCGGAGTAGCTAGCAGCCCCCCCCATGTAGGCACAAAGGGAATCCTAAGCTATGAATGCATGCCACCCCCCCAACCGAGGTTCACCTAGCAAAGTGCAAATTAGCAGCTCCCCACAAATACTTTCAGTCAGCGGGCCAGAGAGGCATCTCACCAAGATTGATTGTAAAAATGACAAAGAATAGTCCACCTTGGTCGTACAACCTCTCCCTTGTTGTTGGTCAAAGTGATGGTGGTCCATGCAACCCCGGAGATAGGCTAGCTCGCCAATAATCACACAAGTAGCTAGTCCGCGAAGACAACCACTGCATGCGTGTGGCCCAAACATATGTATGAAGAGGTGTGTTTTTGAGTACACAATGGAACAACTTTGATGTGGCACCATGATTTCTAACTAGAAATCCCCACACCGAGTGAGGGTTAGGTTGATGATGCATATGTATGTTACACCACACTTCAAGCCGATGACGGGGATTCATGCATGCATGCATGCATAGTATATGCACTCAAACTTTAATTAGGTCTGAATCTCATCATGACCTATACTATGATAACATGAACCAAATGAAGAATCCGCGATGGTAACCTATCCTGTTGTCGGTCAAGGTGATCATGGATGTCCACGCGGGCCCATGAATATATAGGCTTGTCGCCGATAACCAAGCGAGGGAGTGTACGGTTTGAAGACAACCACTACATGCATATGTATGGAGGTGATGCATGCATGCATGTTTGAATACCATTTCACAACATTGATGTGGCGCGTGCCTCAAAGCGAGATCGGTTCATGACATGTCGTTGTACTAGCCACTTTGACTCGATGGGAGGGATTCATACATACACATGCATGTGTATGTGCTCATATATTTATATATACTATATTACAAGCAAAAAAATAAACCCCTCCTAAGTCAAATTAACCACTCTTGTTGTCAGGCAAAAAGTAGTGATGGACCAAGCGGACCCACAGATGGAAAGCATTGATATCGCTGATAACCGCTTAAGTGAGTGCGAGAGGACAACCACCAACGCTTTGCATGTGGACCAAACATATGTTGAATACCTAAAATGCACCACTTTGATGTGCCACATGCCTCATAAATCGTAAACCATGCACCCACAGAGAGCGATGTTCATGAAGTGTACTACATGTGCTGGTCCACTTGCCCCTCTTCGACGCATACTATATGCTCCTACCGTAATACAACCCAAAAAGAATCCTCATCGATGGTGAAATTAATTAACCTCTCCCGATGTAGGTCAAAGTGATGCATGCATCAAAGATGGCCTCATGGGCCCACAGATGGAAGCTTGACACGTGAGTGTCCTAGCTAGGATAACCACCGCCTGCATGCATGTGGCACAAAGAGATGTTGTGTGATGTTTGAATAGCCATTTTCACGATTTTGATGTGGCACGTGCCTCGGAAACTAAAAAGTCCCGACATTGAGTGAGGTGTACTTGTCCACGGACGAGTATATATATATACATATATATATATATATATATATATATATACATAAACACTATTCTGATCACGGGATCAGAATAATATTATGATTATAACCTGAACTTCCCGAGTAACGCTCCTGAACTTCCCTTAGTAAGAACCCGAACTTCTGGCTATCTTTCCAACTGTGGCTTCCCCCGCGAATTATTCCGGTCGGTAGTGTTGTTGGGGATGTGACTGTAATCCAGATACCCATACCTACATCTAAATGCTCATTTTGATTCGTGATTTTGCATTTTGGCAGATTCACTCCCGGGGCGGATGAACTTGTGTCTGTTTACACGTTTAATGCATTCACTGGATGTTCTAGAACCTTTAACATGATGGGAATTTGGTGTAGGTATGAGTTTTGTGGACAATTTGTCGTTAATTTGAACGGATTTGATTTCTGGTTCTGTGTTCTTCCTACGCGGGAGTGGTTTCCGTGACTTCTATGGATTTGTTGTTTTTCTGTGAATATAGAGGGCGGATTTGATTGCAGTAGTGAGATTAGATCGTTCATACGTTGTTAATTTGATCGAACATGCGAGTACACCCCTGAAATCGGGGCGGTTGGATCTCGTGTCCGGCCGTGTTGGTTTCAGTTCTTTGATGAGGCAGCTTGGTGGATTTAAAGTTTTGATGTTAGGGCGCAGTAGGATATCGCTCGAAGTCGCAGACTGAGAAGGTGTAGTCACCCAAGTGATTAAATCTGAAAATCAAATTCGATAGTATGTATTTTTTCAGTGATTCTACTATCCATGGTACAGAGTTGGACTTCCGCATCTTTTGTGCTTGAACTTCCCTCGTTTTAATGCATGTTATTAAGGTGATGCTGCAATACGATCTGTTCGGTTGGTGTTGTTATAAAAATTGTGTGTACTTTTTGTTGTTTGTGAGAGTAATGATATGTGTAAATGTGTAGATGGTCCGTAGACACAAGGATCCTTTTTTTACATTTATTCTGTCTTTGGGATTAGTTTTCTGGTTCATCCACATTCTATGGTAGTAGTTCGACTTCCATGGTACTAGTGATTGAACTTCCTGCTTTCCACATTGCAAGGCGGTACAACTTTGCACTCTCTCTCTCTCTATATATATATATATTTATTACTATTAAATTTTTGAATTTGGATTTGAGTTTGTTCCGTGGGCAACTATGGGATTATTCCACCATATGCATGCATACCTTTTTTTTGTAACATGTTTGCATATTTCGAACAGTGGTAGAACTTCAGTATATGTTAAACCTAAACTTACAATATTTTTGCTTCTGTTTAATTTTTTTACATGTACATTTGATGTTTCTTTCAAAGCCCCAAACTTCTGTGTTTTTTACAATTTTAACTTCATCAATAATTGTTTATAATTGTTTATGGATTTTTTTGAATTATTGGTAACCGCATTGCGTCCTGTCAAAACATAGCGCGCATCAATGTGGTAGCACGAGGCCGATGTTATGTCTTGAGCTTGTGTTGGTTTTCCTTGAAGAGGAAAGGGTGATGCAGCAATATTAGCGTAAGTATTTCCCTCAGTTTTTGAGAACCAAGGTATCAATCCAGTAGGAGGCTCCTCAAAAGTCCCACGCACCTACACAAACAAACAAAGAACTCACAACGAACGCAATAAAGGGGTTGTCAATCCCTTCACGACCACTTGCGAAAGTGAGATCTGATAGAGATAGTATGATAAGATAAATATATTTTTGGTATTTTGTAATATAGATTGGAAAAGTAAAGATGCAAATAAAAGTAGATTGCAAGCTTATATGATAAAACATAGACCCGAGGGCCATAGGTTTCACTAGTGGCTTCTCTCAAGATAGCATAAGTATTACAGTGGGTGAACAAATTACTGTCGAGCAATTGATAGAAAAGCAAATAATTATGAGATTATCTAGGCCTGATCATGTATATAGGCATCACATCCGCGACAAGTAGACCGACTCCTGCCTGCATCTACTACTATTACTCCACACATCGACCGCTATCCATCATGCATCTAGAGTATTAAGTTCATAAGAACAGAGTAACGCATTAAGAAAGATGACATGATGTAGAGGGATAAACTCAAGCAATATGATATAAACCCCATCCTTTTATCCTTGTTGGCAACAATACAATAAGTTCCTTGCAACCCCTATTGTCACTGGGTAAGGACACCGAAAGATTGAACCCAAAGCTAAGCACTTCTCCCATGGTAAGAAAGATCAATCTAGTAGGCCAAACCAAACTGATAATTCGAAGAGGCTTGCAAAGATAACTCAATCATAGATAAGAGAATTCAGAGGAGATTCAAATATTTCTCATAGATAAACTTGATCATAAACCCACAATTCATCGGATCTCGACAAACACAACGCAAAAAGAGTTACATCAAATAGATCTCCACAATAGAGAGGGAGAACATGGTATTGAGATACAAAAAGAGAGAAGAAGCCATCTAGCTAATACCTATGGACCCGAAGGTCTATGGTAAACTACTCACAACTCATCGGAGAGGCTATGGTGTTGATGTAGAAGCCCTTCGTGGTCGATTCCCCCTCTGGCGGAGCGCCGACGAAGGCTCAAAGATGGAATCTCACGGATACAGAAGGTTACGGCGGGTTTTCGTTGGCTCCCTGGATGTTTTTGGGGTACGTGGGTATATATAGGAGGAAGAAGTAGGTCGGTGGCCGTCCAAGTGGCTCACGAGATAGGGGGTGTGCCCTGTAGGGGTGGGCACGCGCTCCACCCTCGTGGCCGCCTCAGCTGCTTCTTGGCTTGCACTCCAAGTCCTCTGGATCAGGTTCGTTCCAAAAATCACGCTCCTAAAGGTTTCATTCCATTTGGACTCCGTTTGATATTCTATTTCTTCGAAATACTGAAATAGGCAAAAAAAACAGCAGTGCGGGCTGGGCCTTCGGTTAGTAGGTTAGTCCCAAAAATGATATAAATGTGTAAAATAAAGCCCATAAACATCCAAAAGAGGTAATATAATAGCATGGAACAATCAAAAATTATAGATACGTTGGAGACGTATCAAGCATCCCCAAGCTTAATTCCTGCTCGTCCTCGAGTAGGTAAATGATAAAAACAGAATTTTTGATGTGGAATGCTACCTAGCATAATTCTCAATGTAATTTTCTTTATTGTGGCATGAATGTTCAGATCCAAATGATTCAAAATAAAAGTTCATATTGACAAAAGAAATAGTAATACTTCGAGCATACTAATAAAAGCAATCATGTCTTCTCAAAATAACATGGCTAAAGAAAGTTCATCCCTACAAAATCATATAATTAGGCTATGCTTATTTTTTGTCACACAAAAATGTTCCCAAATTCTACACCCCCGATGACAAGCGAATCAATTGTTTCATACTTAAATAATCTCAAACTTTTTCAACTTTCACGAAATACATGAGCGTGAGCCATGGATATAGCACTATGGGTGGAATAGAATATGATGATGGGGATTGTGTGGAGAAGACAAAAAAGGAGAAAGTCTCACATTGACGAGGATAATCAACGGGCTATGGAGATGCCCATCAATTGATGTCAACATGAGGAGTAGGGATTGCCATGCAACGGATGCACTAGAGCTATAAATGAATGAAAGCTCAACAAAAGAAAACTAGTGGGTGTGCATCCAACTTCCTTGCTCACGAAGACTTAGGGCATTTTGAGGAAGTCCATCGTAGGAATATACAAGCCAAGTTCTATAATGAAAAATTCCCACTAGTATATGAAAGTGACAACATATGAGACTCACTATATGAAGAACATGGTGCTACTTTGAAGCACAATATATGAGACTCGCTATATGAAGGACATGGTGCTACTTTGAAGCACAAGTGTGGAAAAAGAGATAGTAACATTGACCCTTTTATTTATTTTCTTTTTTTTCTTTTTTTCTTTTTTCTTTTTTTATTTATTTCTCTTTGGCCTTTCCCTTTTTTTTCTTTTTTTTCTTTTTAGGGGCAATGCTCTAATAATGATGATGCTCACACTTTTATTAATTTACAACACATGAATTACAACTCAAAACTAGAACAAGATATCACTATATATGAATGCCTCCGGCGGTGTACCGGGATGGTGCAATGAGTCAAGAGTGACATGTATTCAAAATTATGCATGGTGGCTTTGCCACAAATACAATGTCAACTACATGATCATGCAATGGCAATATGACAATAGTAATGCGTGTCATGATGATAAACGGAACGGTGGAAAGTTGCATGGCAATATATCTCGAAATGGCTATGGAAATGCCATAATAGGTAGGTATGGTGGCTGTTTTGAGGAAGATATAAGGAGGTTTATGTGTGATAGAGCGTATCATATCACGGGGTTTGGATGCACCGGCGAAGTTTGCACCAACTCTCAAGGTGAGAAAGGGTAATGCACGGTACCGAAGAGGCTAGCAATGATGGAAAGGTAAAAGTGTGTATAATCCATGGACTCAACATTAGTCAAAAGAACTCATATACTTATTGCAAAAAATTATAAGTAATCAAAAACCAAGCACTACGTGCATGCTCCTAGAGGGATAGATTGGTAGGAAAAGACCATCGCTCGTCCCCGGCCGCCACTCATAAGGATGCACAACCCAAGGACACTTCATGTTTCAAATTTGTTACACAACTTTAACCATACGTGCATGCTATGGGACTTGCTAACTTCAACACAAGCATTCTTTAAATTCATAATCACCCAACTAGCATGACTTTAATATCACTACCTCCATATCTCAAAACAATTATCAAGTATCAAATTGATCAAAGCATCCAATTCACTTCCTATGATAGTTTTTATTATACCCAACTTGGATGCCTACCATTCTAGGACCAATTTTATAACCATAGCAAATACCATGCTGTTCTAAGAGACTCTCAAAATAATATAAGTGAAGCATGAGAGACTAGCAATTTCTACAAAATTAAGCCACCGCCGTGCTCTAAAAGATATAAGTGAAGCACTAGAGCAAAAACTATCTAGCTCAAAAGATATAAGTGAAGCACATAGAGTATTCTAATAAATTTCAATCAAGTGGGATTCTCCCAAAAGGTGTGTACAGCAAGGATAATTGTGGAAAACTAAAAGGCAAATACTAATATTATACATGACGCTCCAAGCAAAACACATATCATGTGGCAAATAAAAATATAGCTCCAAGTAAAGTTACCAATGAACATAGACGAAAGAGGGGATGCCTTCCGAGGGCATCCCCAAGCTTAGGCTTTTGGCTATTCTTGAATATCTTGGGGTGGCATGGTCATCCCCAAGCTTATGCTTTTGCCACTCCTTATCCCATAGTCCATCAAATCTTTACCCAAAATTGAAAACTTCACAACACAAAACTCAACAGGAAATCTCATAAGCTCCATTAGTGAAAGAAAACAAGACCACCACATAAGGTACTGTACTGAACTCATTATTTATTTATTTTGGTGTTAAACCTACTGTATTCCAAGTTCTCTATGGTACATACCACTTAATACTAGCCATAGATGCATCAAAATAAGCAAACAACACACGAAAATCAGAATCTGTCAAAAAAGAAAAATCTGTAGCAATTTGTAACTAACAAAAACTTCTGGAACTCTAAAAATCCTACCCAAATAGGAAGTCCTAGAAAATTTGTCGATTGATCAGCAAAAAAAAGAATCAAAGCAAAAGCACGTTTCTGTGATTTAACAAAACTAATTTCGTGCGTGCAAAGTTTCTGTTTTTCAGCAGAATAAAATTAACTATCACCATAGGTTATCCTATAGGTTCTACTTGGCACAAACACTAATTGAAACATAAAAACACATCTAAACATTGTGACACCCCAAAATTTTAACCTTGTTTTATTAATTAAAGTTTTTCCAGGAAACTAAAACTTTTATTTTCGGTATTTCCTTCTGATTTCAGAACCACTCTTTTCTTTATTATTATGGAGTTTTACCCCAAGTGAAATCTTTTCAATCATTGTTGGACTCATTTTTTTCTCTCAAGTAAAACAATTCTTTTATCAGTGGGATTATTTGCATAATTAGTTTCCCTGATGCCTTATTTCTGTAAAAAAAATGATTTTTCTAAGCTTCAGGGCCTCTTTTGCACTACAGCCATTTGATAAATTCATTTAAAAATTCCACCAAAATTTGGAGAGGTCATGTCATGTTTATAAAACACTTTTATGCAAAAACATATTTCATACCTTGGATATTTTGAGTTCTGCACCAAGTTTTCAAATCTGGTACAGTGGACAGTTTTGCACTACCACGTATTTAAATATTTCTTTAAAACTTCTACCAAAATTTTGGGATGTCAACAGGAGTAGATTAATCATCTTTTTGCAAAAACCTAGTGATTTTCTTTGGAAAAATTGAGTGTATCAACCTCTTTTTCATTCTGGTGCAATTTGGTGATTTACACTGCAACCATCTTCTAACTTGCTCCTTTTGCTGTGATTCTTTTTCCCACTTGTAGCCCTCCCTGCTAGAACCTTAAGTCCAAGAGGTTGGACTCATTGGAGCAATTCTAGTTCATGCAATCATGCCCTGTTCTTTCTGTCCAGAATTGAACTTTTGCAAAACTTGCTCTGGCAAGTTTCTTCTTTTGGCAAACTAACCTCACCACCCTCTCTTGCATCTAAAGAGACCCCACTCTGGGAGATTTGACCACTCAAGAAATTACTAGGTGCATGTGGCATTCTGTCGAGCACCCTGTGGGCATGACCAGTTTTGACATGAGTCTTAGCTTGCACTCTGATCTTGCTTCCCTTGCCTAACTACCTTGTCCAATAGACTTCTAGCTACTCATAACCTAGGTCTGCTAATTCCCAGCCTCACCCGAGACCTCTAACACACCCTGGCATTTCGTCAAGCACGTCTCGTGCGTGCTTTGGGCGCGAGCAGAGTGCGCGTTTTGCACGTGCCGCGCCCAAGCTGCCACGTCGCGCCCCTGGTTTTTCCCACACCACAGAGCCACGCCACGCACTCCCCTTCTCACCAGAACACGCCAAGCAGCCCTGGTGCCCTGCAGCACCGCCGTCAATGCCCTTGGAGGCACGCCGGCGTCCGCAGCGCGCCTCTGCCAGGTCGGTGCCGCCCAAGCCTCTCCCGCTCGCCACCTGCCCCTGGAACAACTCATCCTCATCCTCTCGAGTGTCCCCTAGCTCTCGTCGTCGCCACGACGCCCTGATGCTACAGGGAGGCGGTTCGCCGACGAACTTATCCGGCCGCCGCTAACCGACCTCGTTGCGATATATAAGGAGGCCCCCGAACCCATTCGAGCACGGAGGAAACCTCAGGCCACCTTCATGGCACCCCCACAGCCTGCAATCGTCGAAGGGAGGCCTTCTTCCCCCGTCTCCGGCAACTGCAGCCGCCGCCACTGCCCCGGCCATTCCGGCACCACCAGGGCCTCCCCCTCTCCACTCTCTTCTAGGAACTCCCTCTTCCCCTCGTGAATCCATCCCCCTGCTCGATTTTGATCGGGACTCATTGCGGGAGAAAAATCACGTTGCCCGACGACCACCGTCCGCTGCGAAGCTCACCGCCGGCAGCACCGTCCACCCCAGAGACCATATCAACCACCGGAGTGACCATCTTGATACCCTGAGCACGCGGATGGCCTCCGTTTTCCGAACGGTACCGTCATTCGCCGGCGAGCCTCGCCGGAGCTCCGCCTCTGTTTCGGCCGAAGGAGGCGACGCGCGCGTGGACTGGTCAAACCTGACCAGTGGGCCAGGCGGGTCCACTGTCAGTGACCCAGTGCCGATCCACGCAGGCATAAGTGGAAACGTATTTTTAGAATACGCCTTCGACGTGGTCATTCCGAATCGTTTTTCTTTTTCTGATTTATTTTCTTTTTAAAAATGATTTTGACCACAGTTTTGACTGCCTATAACTTTTTAATGATAACTCCAAATGAATTGATTTCTTTTCCTACCTCTATCAAATTTAACCTAGTTTATTTTAAGATTTATTTGAAAAAATTTCAAACAACTTTTTTGTGCTGTTTTGAATTTGTGTGTTAATTCAAATTTATTTAAAATAGGACTTTGGAGAGAGAGAAGCAAACTTTCAAAAGTTTTGGAGTGCACCCTGCCTTTCCACATATTTAAGGCAAGCATTCTAAACCCTAGCATAATATTTTGCATGCATCATTTGACACGATTATGACATCACCTCAAAACGTGGAACTCGTTATTTTATGTGGTGATGTGATCGTTTGCATGAATGCTTATTTGACATTTCCTTGCTGTTGGAAATGGACATGCTTGTGATATTGATCATCCTCGTATGCCATTCGTGCCTACCGGAAGGAAAACTGGAAAGTCTCTGTCTTGGGTAGACTCGAGCTTGTCCCTAGTTTCTCGTCGAGACGAGTGTGTCCGGCATGGCATGTGGGGTATGATGAGTGGTGATTCTGTCTGTTGGATGAAATATACTCAATATGCTAATCTTGCAGGGAATACTTAAAACCTCCTGAGTCGACCATAGATCGAGTGTTGTTCCAGTAACCCCCATACTTGTTTCGTACTACCACTCGTCTCTACAACAAGTAGAGTACGGTTCAGTAAGTTGTCAACCTCTTTCTAGCACACACCATACAGAGAGGCCATGGTGGAATATACCTGTTGTAGCTGGTAGGCAGGCCACCTGGTCCAGGGGCATGGGTGTTTCCGGTTGAGACCGAGAGGGGAGGCCACCCCTTAGAGCGGGCGATATAAATTTGATCCCATGCTACGCGAGGTTGTAGCCTCCCCACTTAGAGTTTTGCTTAACAAGTGTCGTGGGTGATTCCAGACACCTGTGAGTTAAGCTGGTGTGTGCAAGTTAGGTGTGTTTTCAACTAAAAGGCCGTAGACGGAATTAGTCCCGATGGACTAAAGGAATCCATTACTCGTGGGTAAAGAGTACACCCTCTGCAGAGATTAAACCTATTTGAATAGTTGTGTCCATGGTTAAGGATTACAGTCTGGGATGGGTCAAGTGTTGTCCTTAGTGTCGGTCTTCGGAGGAGAAAAACTATTAAACCAGAACATGGATTGTGACTTGTGATGATTATGATTATTATTTTGTTATGGACTAACCCGTTATATTATTTGAATTATCGAGTATCCTTTGGATGGTTTTACCTCCTGGATATTCACTATGATTATTTACTTTATAAGCCCTTTATGTGGTGTCGCTCAGACGCCCGACTGTGGCATGCTGTTGTTTATTTATTTTATAACCCCTTTATGTGGTGTCGCTCAGACGCTCGACTGTGCCATGTTGTTGTTTATTTATTTTATAATCCCTTTATGTGGTGTCGCTCAGACGCCCGACTGTGGCATGTTGTTATTTATTTTCTTGATAAGCCCTTTATGTGGTGTCGCTCAGATGCCCGACTGTGGCATGCTGTTATTTATTTATTTTATAAGCCCTTTATGTGGTGTCACTCAGACGCCCGACTGAGGCATTTCTCTTTGTTTGCTAACCTTTCGAGGCGTCGCTTCAGACACCCGATCGGTGCATTTTTATAATTAATATGTTATTGCATATTCATAAATAACCTACTTGCATGCATCAGAGTTTTCATTATATTTTGTGACTGACGTCGTGAGCATAAAATATTTCAGAACATCGTTGTGATATTATACCCGTGTTCATAATGTTTGCGAGTACATTCAAAGTACTCACTGGCTTGTCCCTGCCTATTGTCTTGGCCAGATTTCTTGCGCAGAGAGGAGCGACCATGACGACAGCCCCGGAACTTAAGCAACGGTGATAGCAGTCTCGCGAAGATATGAGTTAACCTGGTCAGCTGTTCCCGTGGGAAACAGAGTCCCATAGACACTGATGATCCACAAACCGCTTCCGCCATCAACCACCAGAAACCAAATTGATGTACTCACAGGCCAGAATGGTCTTTTACTACATATTTTGTATTTTGCTTGGAGTTTCTGTAACAAGTTGGTGCCTCATCAGCTAACAGTAATCCTGGGGCTGATGAGCACAAAGGCCATTTTCTGGGAAATTAATACCCGGAAAACCGGTCGCGACAAACTTGGTATCAGAGCCAGGCTGACCATTGGCTAATCCTATCTTGGCCAAGTCAAAAAACCTAGGAAAACCAACCCACCAGACCCAAACCAAAACCCCAGCCAAGCTTCCCGTGCAAGATAGCCACACAGTGACCCCGACACTTTTGGCAGTCAGTGCCCAACCTATCAGCCTAGCCTGTCGATCACGCGCTAGAGACCGACACCTATGTTGTCCCATTCACAAGCGTGCGAAGGAAGACTCCGTTCCCTTTTTCTATAAAAAGGGCACGCTAGCCTCAACACAGCACAGCCCGGCCTCTTCCTCAAACCAAGTTATAATGCCTAGCCCCGTTGTGCACAATGAGACCACAGCAAACAACCTTGGGGGATTTGTGACCGTGCTCGCGAACCTCACCCGCCGTGCCTTTGCATTAGAAGAGCCCCCGGAATATGTTGTGTACCAAGGACCCATGGGCGGTGAAAGCAGTCAATTCTGGGCCACTGTGCACATCTACGTTAGGGGTCTGTCGCCAGAACGCCCCTACAGGTTCACCGGAAGGACAACTTCCTTCGAACCACTAGCCATCCAGCTAGCTGCTCGAGAGGCTATAGTTCAACTCCGGCAGTTGTCGCCCAGAGTTAACTGTTGCTCGTTCTACTACTACCCCAGGCGTGAAGGGCATGGTAGACCACCCCAAGTTGCCAACGGAGATCACGAGACGGATCCTGCATTATTGCACCTAGTGCGCTATGTAGGTGCACTAGAGGCACTATTCGATTAAATCACCATTGATCTAATCGCAGCTCGTGGAGAGCTGGTTCGTCGAGCCCCGACGAGAGGAGAAGACGAGCCCGACGCTGACAACCCAGTCGTGCTATTCAGACACCCGATCGAGACCTTGAGATCAGCCCCAGCCCTCAACCAAGATACTTTGATGACCCCAGAAGTGCTTCATCGCCTTTTGGGAGCACACTCCAACGGGATTGTGGCGAACAATCCCCGTGATGGTCATCATCGCTACCCCGACCCTGCAGTTCCTCCACCATCTCCGGCTAATTCCAACGGTGAGACCCGTGGAGAAACCTCGACATCCACAAGGCACGCCTGTTTGGATATTAACGAGGTAGACTAAGTCACCCAAGTAGTGCCGAGCCTCAGTGTATCCTCGCTTTGTAATCATGTGAGCTTGTGAATTAACGCAACCTGTTGTTGTGCCTCTGTTGTAATAGTAGCCTTGCATATTTATGTCAGCACGCAGTTGCATATTTTTCCGAGCACAGCTACCAAGACCACCCCGACAACTCCCACAGTGATACGTCACTTTAGTGAGGTATGTATCTGTGACTTTGACCTTGACCCTTGGAGCTAAGCTGGCAAATTTATTACCTTTCACCACGGTAAAATGACCCAGCTCCAGTGCTATAAAAAGGCCACCTCGTGACCTTGCCAAGCACCCTCACCTCTTGCACCACCCTCACAACCATTTCCTGCCATGCCGAGCCCTAGTATTTATCTGAGAACCCCAGATGCAACCCCAGGTAGCTTTGTCAAAATATTGTGGGACTTTACCCGTAGTACCATGGGTTCTACCCAAACACCCCAGTACGAGCTGTTCAAATCGAGAATCACACCTTCCACCTTGAAATATTGGGCAGCAGTACACATCCCTCCCGTAGACTCCAACCAAGACCTAATGGAGGTCACCTTCGTGGGGAAATCTATGCCAACCCCACATATGTCCATAGAAGCTGCGGCTTACGAAGCACTCGCTCGCCTTCAATTCACGGTACCCTATGCCAGCGAACGAGGGTATTATTACTTTCTGAGCCGTGCAGCACCCGGAGGAGTAACATCTTTTCCCGATGGACGGATTGAGAGAGACCCAGTACTTGCCAACCTGGTCCAGTACGTCATCACTCGAGAATGTTTGACCCAGCGAGTAATGGGTTACCTCCGGAGTCTCGCTGATTTGAATCCTCAGATTGCCGTCGGCAGACCACTGAGGCCCGACCAGGAGAGTCACATTCATCGGCTGATCAATCCGCTTTCCCCGATAGAAGAGGAGTACATCCCAGCACCAGAGACATTTTCTCGGGACCCCGTCCAGTTACCATTTGCATTATAGACATCGCTGCTATGTTTTTGCAACTTTTACTTATGTGTTGTAACTTATGCGTGGTACCCTGAGTTTGCGCAGCGAGTAAATTATTTAGTTTCTATTAATGTGAGTAGTTCTGTTGCGGTTTGACTCTTTTATATTACTGTTTCTCTCGCGAAAAATCCTGGAGTGAGATTTCCTTTCCCTGAGTTGCTGCATTGTATATCTTCTCACGACGTGGATTATTTTTAATTCACACACCTCCCCGGCAGCAGACTCACAACCGCTCGAACACATACACTGCTTGCAAAGACACGTAACCATGGGGTATTTGTTTTCCAAAACCGCTCTTAGCAAATCTCGAGGACGAGATTTTTTTTCTTAAGTGGGAAAGTGTTGGGACACCCCAAAATTTTAACCTTGTTTTATTAATTAAAGTTTTGCCAGGAAACTAAAACTTTTATTTTCGGTATTTCCTTCTGATTTCAGAACCATTCTTTTCTTTATTATTATGGAGTTTTACCCCAAGTGAAATCTTTTCAATCATTGTTGGACATATTTTTTTCTCTCAAGTAAAACAATTCTTTCATCAGTGGGATTATTTGCATAATTAGTTTCCCTCATGCCTTATTTCTATAAAAAAAATGATTTTTCTAAGCTTCAGGGCCTCTTTTGCACTACAGCCATTTGGTAAATTCATTTAAAAATTCCACCAAAATTTGGAGAGGTCATGTCATGTTTATAAAACACTTTTATGCAAAAACATATTTCATACCTTGGATATTTTGAGTTCTGCACCAAGTTTTCAAATCTGGTCCAGTGGACAGTTTTGCACTACCACCTATTTAAATATTTCTTTAAAACTTCTAACAAAATTTTGGGACGTCAACAGGAGTATATTAATCATCTTTTTGCAAAAACCTAGTGATGTTCTTTGGAAAAATTGAGTGTATCAACCTCTTTTTCATTCTGGTGCAATTTGGTGATTTACACTGCAACCATCTTCTAACTTGCTCCTTTTGCTGTGATTCTTTTTCCCACTTGTAGCCCTCCCTGCTAGAACCTTAAGTCCAAGAGGTTGGACTCATTGGAGCAATTCTAGTTCATGCAATCATGCCCTGTTATTTCTGTCCAGAATTGAACTTTTGCAAAACTTGCTCTGGCAAGTTTCTTCTTTTGGCAAACTAACCTCACCACCCTCTCTTGCATCTAAAGAGACCCCACTCTGGGAGATTTGACCACTCCAAGAAATGCCTAGGTGCATGTGGCATTCTGTCGAGCACCCTGTGGGCATGACCAGTTTTGACATGAGTCTTAGCTTGCACTGTGATCTTGCTTCCCTTGCCTAACTACCTTGTCCAATAGACTTCTAGATACTCATAACCTAGGTCTGCTAATTCCCAGCCTCACCCGAGGCCTCTAACACGCCCTGGCATTTCGTCGAGCACGTCCCGTGCGTGCTCTGGGCGCAAGCAGAGCGCGTGTTTTGCACGTGCCGCGCCCGAGCCGCCACGTCGCGCCGCTGGTTTTGCCCACACCACAGAGCCGCGCCATGCACTCCCCTTCTCACCAGAACACGCCAAGCAGCCTTGGTGCCCTGCAGCACCGCCGTCAGAGCCCTTGGCGGCATGCCGGCGTCCGCAGCACGCCTCTGCCAGGTCGGTGCCGCCCATGCCTCTCCCGCTCGCCACCTGCCCCTAGAACAGCTTATCCTCATCCTCTCGGGTGTCCTCTAGCTCTCGTCGTCGCCATGACACCCTGACGCTAGAGGGAGGTGGTTCGCCGACGAACTTATCCGGCCGCCGCTAACCGACCTTGTTGTGATATATAAGGAGGCCCCCGAACCCATTCGAGCATGGAGGCAACCTCAGGCCACCTTCATGGCACCCCCACAGCCTGCAATCGTCGGAGGGAGGCCTTCTTCCCCCGTCTCCGGCAACTGCAGCCGCCGCCACCGCCCCGGCCATTCCGGCACCACCAGGGCCTCCCCCTCTCCACTCTCTTCACCAGGAACTCCCTCTTCCCCTCGTGAATGCATCCCCTGCTCGATTTTGATCGGGACTCATTGTGGGAGAAAAATCACTTTGCCCGACGACCACCGTCCGCCGCGAAGCTCACTGCCGGTAGCTCCGTCCACCCCAGAACAATATCAACCACCGGAGTGACCGTCTTGATACCCTGAGCACGCGGATGGCCTCCGTTTTCTGAACGGTGCCGTCATTCGCCGGTGAGCCTCGCCGGAGCACCGCCTCTGTTTCGGCCAGAGGAGGCGACGGGTGCGTGGACTGGTCAAACCTGACCAGTGGGTCAGGCGGGTCCACTGTCAGTGACCCAGTGCCGATCCACGCAGGCATAAGTGGAAACATATTTTTAGAATACGCCTTCGACGTGGTCAGTCTGAATCGTTTTTCTTTTTCTGTTTTTATTTCTTTTTAAAACAGATTTTGACCACAGCTTTGACTGCCTATAACTTTTTAATGATAACTCCAAATGAATTGATTCCTTTTCCTACCTCTCTCCAATTTAACCTAGTTTATTTTAAGATTTATTCGAAAAAAATTCAAACAACTTTTTTGTGCTGTTTTGAATTTGCGTGTTAATTCAAATTTATTTAAAATAGGACTTTGGAGAGAGAGAAGCAAACTTTCAAAAGTTTTGGAGTGCACCTTGCCTTTCCACATATTGAAGGCAAGCATTCTGAACCCTGGCATAATATTTTGCATGCATCATTTGACACGATTATGACATAACCTCAAAACGTGGAACTCGTTATTTTATGTGGTGATGTGATCGTTTGCATGAATGCTTATTTGACATTTCCTTGCTGTTGGAAATGGACATGCTGGTGATATTGATCATCCTCGTATGCCTTTCATGCCTACCAGAAGGAAAACGGGAAAGTCTCTATCTTGGGTAGACCCGAGCTTGTCCCTAGTTTCTCGTCGAGACGAGTGTGTCCGGCATGGCATGTGGGGTATGATGAGTGGTGATTCTGTCTGTTGGATGAAATATACTCCATATGTTAATCTTGCAGGGAATACTTAAAACCTCCTGAGTCGACCATAGATCGAGCCTTGTTCCAGTAACCCCCATACTTCTTTCGGACTACCACTCGTCTCTACAACAAGTAGAGTACGGTTCAGTAAGTTGTCAACCTCTTTCTAGCACACACCATACAGAGAGGCCATGGTGGAATATACCTGTTGTAGCTGGTAGGCAGGCCACCTGGTCCGGGGGCATGGGTGTTTCCAGTTGAGACCGAGAGGGGAGGCCACCCCTTAGAGCGCGCGATATAAATTTGATCCCAGGCTACGCGAGGTTGTAGCCTCCCCACTTAGAGTTTTGCTTAACCAGTGTCGTGGGTGATTCCAGACACTGGTGAGTTAAGCTAGTGTGTGCAAGTTAGGTGTGTTTTCAACTAAAAGGCCGTAGACGGAATTAGTCCCGATGGACTAAATGAATCCGTTACTCGTGGGTAAAGAATACACCCTCTGCAGAGATTAAACCTATTCGAATAGCCGTGTTCATGGTTAAGGATTACAGTCTGGGATGGGTCAAGTGTCGGTCTTAGTGTCGGTCTTTGGAGGAGAAAAACTATTAAACCAGAACATGGATTGTGACTTGTGATGATTATGATTATTATTTTGTTATGGACTAACCCGTTATATTATTTGAATATTGAGTATCCCTTGGATGGTTTTACCTCCTGGATATTCACTATATTTATTTTCTTTATAAGCCCTTTATGTGGTGTCGCTCAGACGCCCGACTGTGGCATGCTGTTATTTATTTCTTTATAAGCCCTTTATGTGGTGTCGCTCAGACGCCCGACTGTGGCATGCTGTTATTTATTTTCTTTATAAGCCCTTTATGTGGTGTCGCTCAGACGCCCGACTGTGGCATGCTGTTATTTATTTTCTTTATAAGCCCTTTATGTGGTGTCGCTCAGACGCCCGACTGAGGCATTTCTCTTTGTTTACTAACCTTTCGAGGCGTCGCTTCAGACACCCGATCGGTGCATTTTATTATTAATATGTTATTGCATATTCATAAATAACCTGCTTGCATGCATCAGAGTTTTATTATCTTTTGTGACTGACGTCGTGAGCATAAAATATTTTAGAACATCGTTGTGATATTATACCCGTGTTCATAATGTTTGCGAGTACATTCAAAGTACTCACTGGCTTGTTCCTGGCTATTGTCTTGGCCAGATTTCTTGCGCGGAGAGGAGCGACCGTGACGACAACCCCGGAACTTAAGCAACGGTGATAACAGTCTCGTGAAGATAGGAGTTAACCTGGTCAGCTATTCCCGTGGGAAATGGAGTCCCATAGACACTGATGATCCACAAACCGCTTCCGCCATCAACCACCAGAAACCAAATTGTTGCACTCACAGGCCAGAATGGTCTTGTACTACATATTTTGTATTTTGCTTGGAGTTTCTGTAACAAGTTGGTGCCTCATCAGCTAACAGTAATCCTGGGGCTGATGAGCACAAAGGCCATTTTCTGGGAAATTAATACCCGGAAAACCGGTCGCGACAAACATAAGATAGATGCAAAATTTATTACTAAACAAAAACAAAAACAAAAATCACAAATAAAATGGGGTTGCCTCCCTGCTAGCGCTATCGTTTAACGCCCCTAGCTAGGCACAAAAACGAAGATAGATCTAAGTACTGCCATCTTTGGTACTCAATTCATAAGTAGCTCGCATGATAGATTCATAAGGTAATTTAATTTTCTTTCTTGGAAAGTGTTCCATGCCTTTCCTTAATGGAAATTGGAATCTAATATTCCCTTCCTTCATATCAATAATCGCGCCAATCATTCTAAGGAATGGTCTACCAAGAATAACAGGGGCAAGAAAGATTGCAATCTATATCAAGAACGATAAAATCTACGGGCACCAAATTTCTATTTGCAAAAATGAGAACATCATTGATCCTTCCCATTGGCTTTTTAATGGTGGAATCCACAAGGTGCAAATTTAAAGAACAATCATCAAGATCATGGAAACCTAGAATATCACATAAAGTTTTCGGAATCGTGGAAACACTAGCACCCAAATCACTCAAAGCAAAACACTCATGATCTTTAATTTTAATCTTTATAGTAGGTTCCCACTCATCATTAAGTTTTCTAGGTATAGAAACTTCCAAATTAAGTTTTTCATCATAAGATTGCACCAAGGCATCAACGATATGTTTGGTAAAAGCATTATTTTGACTATAAGCATGAGGAGAATTAACAACGAATTGCAACAAGGAAATAAAACCTTCTAAATAACAATTATCATAATCAAGTTCCTTGAAATCCGAGATAGTGGGTTCAATGTTATTTAAAGTCATGACCTCTCCAATCCCACTTTTACCTAATTTAGCATCAAGATCTAAAAACTCCGAATTATTGGGACGCCTTATAACTAAAGTTGTCATCTCCAGTCCCATTATTATTAAGTTTCATATTGCAAAACAAAGATCTAATAGGAGACACATCAATAACTTTAAGATCTTCATCATTATTTTCATTGAAACTAGAAGAACACGCCTTTACAAAGCAATCTTTCTTAGCACGCAATCTAGCGGTTCTTTCCTTGCACTCATCAATGGAAATTCTCATTTCTTTGAGAGACTCATTGATATCATGCTTAGGAGGAGTATATCTAAGTTTAAGAGAATCAACATCAAGCGAAAGTCTATCAACATTCCTAGCCAAATCATCAACTTTGAGTAATTTTTCTTCAAGCAAGGCATTAAAATTCTTTTGAGAGATCATAAATTCTTCCACACTATTCTCAAAATCAGAGGGCATGTTATTAAAATTACCATAAGAATTATTGTAGGAATTTCCATAATTATTAGAGGCATTACTAGGGAACGGTCTAGGATTAATGTTTCCTCTATAAGCATTGTTTCCAAAACTATTCCTACCAACAAAATTCACATCCATAGATTCATTCTTATTCTCAATCAAAGTAGACAAAGGCATATCATTGGAATCAAAAGGAGCACTCTTAGTAGCAAATAATTTCATAAGTTCATCCATCTTTCCACTCGAAACATTGATTTCTTCTATAGCATGCACTTTTTTACTAGAAGATCTTTCGGTGTGCCATTGAGAATAATTAGCCATAATATATCAAGGAGTTTTGTAGCATATCCTAAAGTGATTTCCATAAACGTGCCTCCCGCGGCCGAATCTAAAAGATTTCTAGAAGAAAAGTTCAAACCGGCATATAAATTTTGTATGATCATCCATAAATTCGAACCATGAGTAGGGCAATTGTGAATCATCAATTTCATTCTTTCCCAAGATTGGGAAACATGCTCATGACAAAGTTGTTTAAAATTCATAATATCATTCCTAAGAGTGATGATCTTAGCGGGAGGAAAATATTTAGAGATAAAAGCATCTCTGCACTTATTCCAACAATCAATACTATTTTTGGGCAAAGACAAAAACCAAGCTTTAGCACGATCTCTAAGTGAAAAGGGAAATAACCAATTTAACAATATTATTATCCATATTGTTCTTCTTTTGCATATCACACAAATCAACAAAGTTGTTTAGATGGGTAGCGGCATCTTCACTAGGAAGGCCGGTGAATTGATCTTTCATAACAAGATTCAGCAAAGCAGTATTGATTTCATAAGACTCAACATCATTAAGAGAAGCAATCGGAGTACTAAGGAAATCATTATTATTGGTATTGGAGAAATCACACAATTTGGTATTATCTTGCGCCATGGGAACGAGTAATCCAACACACAAGCAAACAGAAAAAGGCAAGCGAAAAAGAGAGAGATTGGGAAAGAGAGGGCAAATAAAACGGCAAGGGTGAAGTGGGGGAGAGGAAAGCGAGAGGCAAATGGAAAATAATGTAAATGCGAGCGAGATGAGTTTGTGATGGGTACTTGGTATGTCTTGACTTGAGCGAAGACCTCCCCAGCAACGGCGCCAGAAATCCTTCTTGCTACGTCTTGAGCTTGCGTTGGTTTTCCTTGAAGAGGAAAGGGTGATGCAGCAATAGTAGCGTAAGTATTTCCCTCAGTTTTTGAGAACCAAGGTATCAATCCAGTAGGAGGCTCCTCAAAAGTCCCACGCACCTACACAAAGAAACAAAGAACTCACAACCAACGCAATAAAGGGGTAGTCAATCCCTTCACGGCCACTTGTGAAAGTGAGATCTGATAGAGATCGTATGATAAGATAAATATATTTTTTGTATTTTATAATATAGATTGGAAAAGTAAAGATGCAAATAAAAGTAGATTGCAAGCTTATATGATAAAAGATATGTTGGAAATATGCCCTAGAGGCAATAATAAAATGGTTATTATTATATTTCCTTGTTCATGATAATTGTCTATTGTTCATGCTATAATTGTGTTATCCGAAAATCGTAATACATGTGTGAATACATAGACCACAACATGTCCCTAGTGAGCCTCTAGTTGACTAGCTCGTTGATCAATGGATCGTCACGGTTTCCTGACCATGGACATTGGATGCCGTTGATAACAGGATCACATTTTGGGAGAATGATGTGATGGACAAGACCCAATCCTAAGCATAGCACAAGATCGTGTAGTTCGTTTGCTAGAGCTTTTCTAATGTCAACTATAATTTCCTTAGACCATGAGATCGTGTAATTCCCGGATACCGTAGGAGTGCTTTGGGTGTACCAAACATCACAACGTAACTGGGTGGCTATAAAGGTATACTACAGGTATCTCCGAAAGTGTCTGTTGGGTTGTCACGGATCGAGACTGGGATTTGTCACTCCGTAAGACGGAGAAGTATCTATGGGCCCACTCGGTAATGCATCATCATAATGAGCTCAATGTGACCAAGTGGTTGGTCACGGGATCATGCATTACGGTACGAGTAAAGTGACTTGCCGGTAACGAGATTGAACGAGGTATTGGGATACCGACGATAGAATCTCGGGCAAGTAACGTACCGATTGACAAAGGGAATTGTATATGGGATTACTTGAATCCTCGACATCGTGGTTCATCCGATGAGATCATCATGTAACATGTGGGAGACAACATGGGCATCTAGATCCCGCTGTTGGTTATTGGCCAGAGAGTTGTCTCGGTCATGTCTGCGTGATTCCCGAACATGTAGGGTCTACACACTTAAGGTTCGATGATGCTAGGATTATTAGGAATACTTGTATGTGATTACTGAATGTTGTTTGGAGTCCTGTATGAGATCCCGGACGTCACGAGGAGTTCCGGAATGGTCCGTAGGTGAATATTTATATATGGGACGTTATCATACGGTCACCGGAAAAGTTATCATACGGCGCCCCCCTTGCTTGGGGTGCAAGCCCACTCCCCTTGGCCGCCCCCCCTCTAGATCTCATCTAGTGGGGTCCGGCACCCTTTACCCTTCCCCTATAAATAGAGGGGTGATGGGAGGGCTGCATACCACATCCAAGGCGCCGCCCCTCCCCTCCCCAACACCTCTCCTCCTTCGTTAAGCGCTTGGCGAAGCCCTGTCGGAGTACTGCCACTCCATCACCACCACGCCGTCGTGCTGCTGTTGGAGCTCTCTTCCTCAACCTCTCCTTCCCCTTGCTTGATCAAGAAGGAGGAGACGTCACCACTCTGTATGTGTGTTGAACGCGGAGGTGCCGTCCGTTCGGCGCTAGGATCATCGGTGATTTGGATCACGACGAGTACGACTCCATCAACCCCGTTCTCTTGAACGCTTCCGCTTGCAATCTACAAGGGTATGTAGATGCACTCCTCTCTCTCGTTGTTAGATGACTCCATAGATTGATCTTGGTTATGCGTAGAAAATTTTTATTTTCTGCAACGATCCCCAACAGTGGCATCATGAGCTAGGTCTATGCGTTGTTTCTATGCACGAGTAGAACACAATTTTGTTGTGGGCGTAGATTTTGTCAATTTACTTGCCACTACTAGTCTTATCTTGTTTCAGTGGCATCTTGGGATGAAGCGGCCCAGACCGACCTTACACATACGCTTACGTGAGACAGGTTCCACCGGCTGACATGCACTAGTTGCATAAGGTGGCTAGCGGGTGTCTGTCTCTCCCACTTTAGTCGGATCGGATTCGATGAAAGGGGTCCTTATGAAGGGTAAATAGAAATTGGCATATCACGTTGTGGTTTTGGCGTAGGTAAGAAACGTTCTTGCTAGAACCCTATTGCAGCCACGTAAAAACATGCGACAACAATTAGAGGACATCTAACTTGTTTTTGCAGCATATGCCTTGTGATGTGATATGGCCAAAAGGATGTGATGAATGAAATATATGTGATGTATGAGATTGATCATGTTCTTGTAATAGGAATCACGACTTCCATGTCGATGACTATGACAACCGACAGGAGCCATAGGAGTTGTCTTTATTTTTTGTATAACCTGCCTGTCATTGAATAACGCCATGTAATTACTTTACTTTATTGCTAAACCGTTAGCCATAGTAGTAGAAGTAATCATTGGCGTGACAACTTCATGAAGACACGATGATGGAGATCATGATGATGGAGATCATGATGATGGAGATCATGGTGTCATGCCGGTGACGATGATGATCATGGCGCCCCGACGATGGAGATCAAAAGGAGCAAAATGATATTGGCCATATCATGTCACTATTTGATTGCATGTGATGTTTATCATGTTTTGCATCTTATTCGCTTAGAATGATGGTAGCATAAATAAGATGATCGCTCATAATAATTTCAAGAAAGTGTTCCCCCTAACTGTGCGCTGTTGCGAAAGTTCATTGTCTCGAAGCACCATGTGATGATCGGGTGTGATAGATTCTAACGCTCACATACAACGGGTGTAAGCCAGATTTACACATGCAAAACACTTAGGTTGACTTCACGAGCCTAGCATGTACAGACATGGCCTAGAAACACAAGAGACCGAAAGGTCGAACATGAGTCGTATAGAAGGTACGATCAACATGAAGATGTTCACCGATGATGACTAGTCCGTCTCATGTGATGATCGGACACGGCCTAGTTGACCCGGATCATGTCTCACTTAGATGACTGGAGGGATGTATATCTAAGCGGGAGTTCATTATATAATTTGATTAGATGAACTTAATTATCATGAACTTTGTCTAAAATCTTTGCAATATGTCTTGTAGATCAAATGGCCCACGCTAATGTTGCCCTCAACTTCAACGCGTTCCTAGAGAAAACCAAGCTGAAAGACGATGGCAGCAACTATACGGACTGGGTCCGAAACTTGAGGATAATCCTCATAGCTTCCCAGAAAGCATATGTCCTAGATGCACTGCTAGGTGAAGCACCCGTTTTCCCAACAACTCAAGAAGTTATGAACGCCTAGCAGTCGCGTAGTGATGATTACTCCCTAGTTCAGTGCGGCATGCTTTACAGCTTAGAATCGGGGTTCCAAAAGCATTTTGAGCAGCACGGAGCATATGAGATGTTCCAAGAGCTGAACATGGTTTTCCAAGCTCATGCCCGGGTCGAGAGATATGAAGTCTCCGACAAGTTCTACAGTTGTAAGATAGAGGGGAATGGTTCTGTCAGCGAGCACATACTCAAAATGTCTTGGTTGCACAACCGCTTGTCTCAGCTGGGAGTTAATCTCCCAGATGATGTAGTCATTGACAGAATCCTCAGTCGCTCCCACCTAGCTACAAAAGCTTTGTGATGAACTACAATATGCAGGGGATGGTGAAAACCATTCCTGAGGTATTTTCAATGCTGAAATCAGCGGAGGTGGATATCAAAAAGGAACATCAAGTGTTGATGGTCAATAAAACCACTAGTTTCAAGAAAGGCAAGGGTAAGAAGAACTTCAAGAAGGACAAAAAGGGAGTTGCCGCGCCCGGTAAGCCAGTTGCCAGGAAGAAGCCAAAGCATGGACCCAAACCTGAGACTGAGTGCTTTTATTGCAAGGGAAGCGGACACTGGAAGCGTAACTGCCCCAAGTACTTAGCGGACAAGAAGGCCGGCAACACAAAAGGTATATGTGATATATATGTAATTGATGTGTACCTTACAGTACTCGTAGTAGCTCTTGGGTATTTGATACCGGTGCGGTTGCTCATATTTGTAACTCAAAACAGGAGCTACGGAATAAGCGGAGACTGGCGAAGGACGAGGTGACGATGCGCGTTGGGAATGGTTCCAAGGTCGATGTGATCTCCGTCGGCACGCTACCTCTACATTTACCTGCGGGATTAGTTTTAAACCTCAATAATTGTTATTAGTGCCATGTTTGAGCATGAACATTGTATCTGGATCTCGTTTAATACGAGATCGCTACTCATTTAAATCCAAGAATAATGGTTGTTCCATTTATATGAGAGATATGTTTTATGGTGATGCCCCGCTAGTCAATGGTTTATTCTTAATGAATCTCGAACGTGATGTTACACATATTCATAGTGTGAATACCAAAATATGTAAGCTTGATAACGATAGTCCCACATACTTGTGGCACTGCCGCCTTGGTCACATTGGTGTCAAACGCATGAAGAAGCTCCATGCCGATAGACTTTTGGAGTATCTTGATTACGAATCATTTGACACATGCAAAGCATGCTTTATGGGCAAAATGATCAAGACTCCATTCTCTGGAACAATGGAGCAAGCAACCAACTTATTGGAAATCATACATACTGATGTGTGCGGTCCAATGAGTGTTGAGGCTCACGGAGGCTATCATTATGTTCTCACGCTCACCGATGACTTAAGTAGATATGGGTGTGTCTACTTGATGAAACACAAGTCTGAGACCTTTGAAAAGTTCAAGTAATTTCAGAATAAGGTAGAGAATCAACGTGACCGAAAGATAAAGTTCTTACGATCAGATCATGGGGGAGAATATTTAAGTCACGAATTTGGTACGCACTTAAGGAAATGTGGAATCGTTTCACAACTCATGCCTCCTAGAACACCTTAGCATAACGGTGTGTCCGAACATCATAATCGCACTCTATTGGATATGGTGCGATCTATGATGTCACTCACCGATTTACCGCTATCATTTTGGGGATACGCTCTAGAGACAGTTGCATTCACTTTAAATAGGGTACCGTCTAAATCCGTTGAGACGACACCGTATGAATCATGGTCTGGGAAGAAACCTAAGTTGTCATTTCTAAAAGTTTGGGGATGCGATGCTTATGTCAAGAAACTTCAACCTGAAAAGCTCGAACCCAAGTCGGAAAAATGCGTCTTCATAGGAGACCCTAAAGAAACCATTGGGTATACCCTCTACCTTAGATCCGAAGGAAAGATCTTTGTTGCCAAGAACGGGTCCTTTCTGGAGAAAGAGTTTCTCTCAAAATAAATAAGTGGGAGGAAAGTAGAACTCGATGAAGTACTGCCTCTTGAACCGGAAAGTGGCGCAGCTCAGTAATATGTTCTTGTGGTGCCTGCACCGACTAGAGAGGAAGCTAATGATGATGATCAAGGTACTTCGGATCAATTTGCTACTGAAATTTGTAGGTCCACAAGGACACGTTCCACACTAGAATGGTATGGCAAGCCTGTCCTAGAAATCATGTTGTTAGACAACGGTGAACCTTCGAACTATGAAGAAGCGATGGCGGGCCTAGATTCCAACAAATGGCTTGAAGCCATGCAATCCAAGATAGGATCCATGTATGAAAACAAAGTACGGACTTTGACAGACTTGCCCGATGATCGGCGAGCGATAGAAAATAAATGGATCTTTAAGAAGAAGACGGACGCGGATGGTAATGTTACCATCTATAAAGCTCGACTTGTCGCTAAGGGTTATCGACAAGTTCAAGGGGTTGACTACGATGAGACCTTCTCACCCGTAGCGAAGCTGAAGTCCGTCCGAATCATGTTAGTAATTGCCGCATTCTACGATTATGAAATATGGCAAATGGACGTCAAAACGGCATTCCTTAACGGCTTCCTTAAGGAAGAATTGTATATGATGCAGCCGGAAGGTTTTGTCGATCCTAAGAGTACTAACAAGGTATGCACGCTCCAGCACTCCATCTACGGGCTGGTGCAAGCATATCGGAGTTGGAAAATTCGCTTTGATGAAATGATCAAAGCATTTGGGTTTATGCAGACTTATGGAGAAGCCTGCGTTTACAAGAAAGTGAGTGGGAGCTCTGTAGCATTTCTCATATTATATGTAGATGACATACTTTTGATGGGAAATGATATAGAACTTTTGGACAACATTAAGGCCTACTTGAATAAGTGTTTTTCAATGAAGGACCTTGGAGAAGCTGCTTACATATTAGGCATGAAGATCTATAGAGATAGATCGAGACGCCTCATAGGTCTTTCACAAAGCACATACCTTGATAAGATATTGAAGAAGTTCAATATGAATCAGTCCAAGAAGGGGTTCTTGCCTGTGTTACAAGGTGTGAAATTGAGCTTGGCTCAATGCCCGACCACGACAGAAGATAGAGAAAAGATGAGTGTCATCCCCTATGCCTCGGCCATAGGGTCTATTATGTATGCCATGCTATGTAACAGACCTGATGTAAACCTTGCCGTAATTTTGGTAGGAAGGTACCAAAGTAATCCCAGCATGGAACACTGGACAGCGGTCAAGAATATCCTAAAGTACCTGAAAAGGACTAAGGATATGTTTCTCGTTTATGGAGGTGACGAAGAGCTCGTCGTAAAGGATTACGTCGATGCTAGCTTTGACACAGATCTGGATGACTCTAAGTAACAAACCAGATATGTGTATATTTTGAATGGTGGGGAAGTAAGCTGGTGCAGTTGCAAGCAAAGCATCATGGCGGGATCTACATGTGAAGCGGAATACATGGCAGTCTCGGAGGCAGCACATGAAGCAATCTGGATGAAGGAGTTCATTACCGACCTAGGAGTTATTCCCAATGCATCGGGGCCGATGACTGTCTTCTGTGACAATACTGGAGCCATTGCCCTTGCCAAGGAGCCTAGGTTTCACAAGAAGACCAGGCATAGCAAGCGTCGCTTCAACTCCATTCGTGAAAATGTTCAAGATAGAGACAGAGATATTTGCAAAGTGCATACGGATCTGAATGTCGCAGATCCGTTGACTAAACCTCTTCCACGAGCAAAACATGATCAACACCAGAACTCCATGGGTGTTCGATTCATCACAATGTAACTAGATTATTGACTCTAGTGCAAGTGGGAGACTCTTGGAAATATGCCCTAGAGGCAATAATAAAATGGTTATTATTATATTCCCTTGTTCATGATAATTGTCTATTGTTCATGCTATAATTGTGTTATCCGGAAATCGTAATACATGTGTGAATACATAAACCACAACATGTCCCTAGTGAGACTCTAGTTGACTAGCTCGTTGATCAATGGATGGTCACGGTTTCCTGACCATGGACATTGGATGTTGTTGATAACGGGATCACATCATTGGGAGAATGATGTGATGGACAAGACCCAATCCTAAGCATAGCACAAGATCATGTAGTTCGTTTGCTAGAGCTTTTCTAATGTCAAGTATCATTTCCTTAGACCATGAGATTGTGTAACTCCCGGATACCGTAGGAGTACTTTGGGTGTACCAAACATCACAACGTAACTAGGTGGTTATAAGGTATACTACAGGTATCTCCTAAAGTGTCTGTTGGGTTGGCACGGATCGAGACTGGGATTTGTCACTCCGTATGACGGAGAGGTATCTCTGGGCCCACTCGGTAATGCATCATCATAATGAGCTCAATGTGACCAAGTGGTTGGTCACGGGATCATGCATTACGGTACGAGTAAAGTGACTTGCCGGTAACGAGATTGAACGAGGTATTGGGATACCGAGATCGAATTTTGGGCAAGTAACGTACCGATTGACAAAGTGAATTCTATACTGGATTACTAGAATTCTAGACATCGTGATTCATCCGATGATATCATCATGGAACATGTGGGAGCCAACATGGGTATCCAGATCCTGCTGTTGGTTATTGGCCAGAGAGTTGTCTCGGTCATGTCTGTGTGATTCCCGAACCCGTAGGGTCTACACACTTAAGGTTCGATGACGCTAGGGTTATTAGGAAGAGTTGTATGTGATTGCCGAATGTTGTCTGGAGTCCCGGATGAGATCTCGGACGTCACGAGGAGTTCCAGAATGGTCCGGAGGTGAAGATTTATATATGGGAAGTTATCATACGGTCACCGGAAAAGATCGGGGGATATCGGTATTGTACCGGGGCCACCGGAGGGGTTCCGGGGGTCCACCGAGAGGGGCCACCTCTCTTGGAGGGCCTCATGGGCCGTGGGGGAAAGGGAACCAGCCCTTGGAGGGCTTGGCGCATCCCGCCCTTGGGCCCATGCGCCTAGGGTTGGGGGGGTACCCTAGAGGGGGTGCCCCCCTTGCTTGCGGGGCAAGCCCCTTCCCCTTGGCCGCCGCCCCTCCCCCCCCCTCTAGATATCATCTAGAGGGGGCCGGCCCCCTTTCCCCTTCCCCTATAAATAGAGGGGCGAGGGGAGGGCAGCATACCACATCCAAGGCGCAGCCCCGCCCCTCCCCAACACCTCTCCTCCTTCGTTAAGCGCTTGGCGAAGCCCTGTCGGAGTACTGCCACTCCATCACCACCACGCCGTCGTGCTGCTGTTGGAGCTCTCTTCCTCAACCTCTCCTTCCCCTTGATGGAACAAGAAGGAGGAGACGTCACCGCTCCGTACGTGTGTTGAACGCGAAGGTGCCATCCGTTCGGCGCTAGGATCATCGGTGATTTGGATCACGACGAGTACGAGTCCATCAACCCCGTTCTCTTGAACGCTTCCGCTCGCGATCTACAAGGGTATGTAGATGCACTCCTCTCTCTCATTGCTAGATGACTCCATGGATTGATATTGGTGATTCGTAGAAAAAATTTATTTTCTGCAACGATCCCCAACAATATAGACCCAGGGGCCATAGGTTTCTAGTGGCTTCTCTCAAGATAGCATAAGTATTACGGTGGGTGAACAAATTACTGTCGAGAAATTGATAGAAAAGCATATAATTATGAGATTATCTAGGCATGATCATGTATATAGGCATCACGTCCGCGACAAGTAGACCGACTCCTGCCTGCATCTACTACTATTACTCCACACATCAACCGCTATCCAGCATGCCTCTATAGTATTAAGTTCATAAGAACAGAGTAATGCATTAAGAAAGATGACATGATGTAGAGGGATAAACTCATGAAATATGATATAGACCCCATATTTTTATCCTCGATGGCCACAATACAATACGTGCCTTGCAACCCCTATTGTCACTGGGTAAGGACACCACAAGATTGAACCCAAAGCTAAGCACTTCTCCCATGGCAAGAAAGATCAATCTAGTAGGCCAAACCAAACTGATAATTCAAAGAGACTTGCCAAGTTAACTCAATCATACATAAAAGAATTCAGAGGAGATTCAAATATTTCTCATAGATAAACTTGATCATAAACCCACAATTCATCGGATCTCGACAAACACACCGCAAAAAGAGTTACATCAAATAGATCTTCACAAGAGAGGGGGAGAACATGGTATTGAGATCCAAAAAGAGAGAAGAAGCCATCTAGCTAATACCTATGGACCCCAAGGTCTGTGGTAAATTACTCACAACTCATCGGAGGGGCTATGGTGTGGATGTAGTGGATGTAGAAGCCCTCCGTGGTTGATTCCCCCTCCGGCGGAGCACAGGCAAAGGCTCCAAGATGGAATCTCGCGGATACAGAAGGTTACAGCGGTGGAAATTGTTTTTTGTTGGCTCCCTGGATGTTTTCGGGGT
Source organism: Triticum aestivum (assembly GCF_018294505.1). NCBI lineage: Eukaryota > Viridiplantae > Streptophyta > Magnoliopsida > Poales > Poaceae > Triticum > Triticum aestivum. The sequence goes on from NC_057798.1 coordinate 317,857,025, forward strand.
ACGTGGGTATATATAGGAGGAAGAAGTAGGTCGGTGGCCGCCCGAGGGGCCCATGAGACAGGGGGGCACACTCTGTAGGGGTGGGCGCGCTCTCCACCCTCGTGGCCGCCTCGGCTGCTTCTTGGCTTCCACTTCAAGTCCACTGGATCACGTTCGTTCCAAAAATCACGCTCCCGAAGGTTTCATTCCGTTTGGACTCCGTTTGATATTCCTTTCCTTCGAAATACTGAAATAGGCAAAAAAACAACAATACGGGCTAGGCCTCCGGTTAGTGTAAAATAAAGCCCATAAACATCCAAAAGAGGTAATATAATAGCATGGAAAAATCAAAAATTATAGATACGTTGGAGACGTATCAGCCGAGCAGGGGGAGGGGTGGTCAGGACCCCCCTCCCCTCCCCCTGCGAGGTCGAGACAGGAACGAGCCAGAGTATGCGACGACATGGTGTACCGCGTCGTCGCATGCAGAGGCGAGTCCGTGACATCCATGACCCCACTATCTATCTTAGGGGTGTGTCTCTAGGGTGCGTGTGGTGGCGGTGGAAACAGAATAACCGCATTGCCTCCTCTCAAAACCTAGCGCACAACAATGAGGTAGCGCGAGGCCGAGCAGGGGGGAGGGGGTCAGGACCCCCCCCCCCTCCCTGCCCCTTGCGAGTCCGAGACAGGAACAAGCCAGAGCAGGCGACGATGCGGCGTGCCGCGTCGTCACATGCAGAGGCGAGTCCGTCACATCCATGACCCTACTATCTATCTTAGGGGTGTAGCTCTAGGGTGCGTGCGGTGGGGGTGGAAACAAAATAACCGCATTGCGTCCTGTCAAAACCTAGCGTGCAGCAGTGTGGTAGCGCGAGGCCGAGCAGGGGGGGAGGGGTGGTCGGGACCCCCCCTCCCCGCCCCCTACGAGGCAGAAACATGATTGAGCCAGAGCAAGCAACAACGCGGCGTGTTGCGTCTTCGCATGTAGAGGCGGGTCCGTCACATCCGTGACTCCACTATCTATCTTAGGGGTGTGGCTCTGGGGTGCGTGCAGTGGGGGTGGAAACAGAATAACCGCATTGCATCCTGTCAAAATCTAGCGTGGAGCAATGCGGTAGCGCGAGGTCGAGCAGGGGGGTAGGGGAGTCAGGACCCCCCTCCCCTCCCCCAGCGAGGCTGTGAAAGGAATGAGCCGGAGCAGGCGATGACGTGTCATGCCGCGTTGTCACATGTGGAGCCAAGTCCGTCACATCCGTGAGCCCACTATCTATCTCAGGGGTGTGGCCTTGGGGTGCGTGGGGTGGGGGTGGAAACAGAATAATCGCATTGCGTCCTTACAAAACCTAGCGCGTAGCAATGCTGTAGCGCGAGGCCGGGCAGGGGGGGTCGGGGCCCCTATCCCCTCCCCCTGTGAGGCCAAGACAGGAACGAGCCGGAGCAGGCGACGACGCGGCATGCCGCATCATCGCATGCGGAGGTGAGTCCGTCACATCTGTGACCCTACTATCTATCTTAGGGGTGTGGCTTTCGTTTCTAAGTTTTATATTTTACTTTGTTATATGGACTTCATATGTTTATGTATTTGAACTACTTCTGTTTGTTTATTATTGAATATTTATTTATTTTTCTTACTTCACTTGATAGTGTACTGAACTTCTGTTATTTATTTTGAATTTTGAACTTCTATATTTTTTCTAAGTTGTGTGTTTTACTTATATATGGACTTCATCTGTTTTTGTATTTGAACTTCTTTTTACTGTTTCTTACTGTTTATTTATTCATATGCCTTGACTTCCCTGATTAGTGTACTTGAAGTTGTGTTGTTTATTTCGTGAACTTATTTCTCTTGTTTGTGTAGGTGCATATTTATGTATGCATTTTTATTCCCTTGGTAGTGTATTTGCTATTAATTTTTGGTTTTGAGGAAACCAGCAGTTTTGTTGTGTGATCTTATCAATTTATAATAGATGCATTCAAATCGTGCATTCATTTATCAATAGGGCATTTACTTTTTTAGTTGTTGGGGGGGGTAAACTATAATTAATTGGGTGCTGCACACCCCACTACAGGGAGGCATTAAGTGACCGACTCCCTCGCCACTACCTGTCAGAAATCCCCTCCTCCTCCTGTCGCTCGCTCTCTTCTCCCTCTCTGACACTCCGCTGCTCTCCTCTCCTCCAACCTCCCCCGACTTCTCCGCCGCTGTCGCCTGTGCTCGTTTGTGGAGTAACCGCCGCGCGCCACGCTCCTATTTCTCCCCCACGCCCCGCTCTCCCTCGCCCCAATCCGCGCTCTTCCCCTTTAAAGTGAAGCTGCAACTGCGTGCGCAGTTCCAAACTGCGCGTGGCGTTGTGGGGGTGGAAGAACCGTCGAGGATCCGTGCGTGTGGGGGTCATTTGTAGAGGTACAAGTGCTTCCCCCCTAATTCTTGATCTTAGTTTCTCCAGATCTGTCAAGGCCTGTCTGTTTCTTCTGTGTGCTCTCGCATTTGCCTCCTACCCCTTCTTTTGATGGTTGGGTTGGAGATTTGGTAGGGTTCTTGTGCGTGTGGTGGGTGGATTCCATTTCCCTGTGGTGAGATTTGTCTGTGAGATGCTTATTTGTGCTATTTTTCCCCTTCAGGCTTGTGTGGATTTATTTCCCCTTTGGTGATTTCAGCAGTCAGATGCATGTAAGGAGGGTTTGCTTTGTTGGTTCATGCTGGATCTGATGTATCTCATTGCATTAGTGCTGTTGATTTCAAAGTCTAGATTGTGTCTGACACATGCTAGTTAGTTTATGGATATTTGTTGTTGTTGTGCTTGCCTAGTTGTGCTACTGTTCATGTTTTTCATACTTGTTGGTATGTTCTAGTTGTTTCATCCTAGGGTTTGATTTAGTTTCTTTTTGTATCTCTTGTATGATTTTCTTCTTGCTAACTATAAGCAATCTATCACCTATTTTTAGTAGGTTGTTCTAGGGTTTGGAGTTCCATTCATCAAGGGGTTCTATTGTCATGGTTTCAAAACCTTCTCCAGGTATTGTATTGTAGTTGGATCTTGTATTTTAAGTAGCAATTTTCTTATATATTCTTGCTCATATCTTCACTTAGTTGTCTTGTTGTACTGCCTTTTCTTAATAGTGTGAACTTCTAACAAATGTCATCTATATGCATTTTACCCTTAGTTTAAGTTATTAGATTGTTGTTGAGTGTTTATTTGTTGAATTGCTGGTGAACTATGTCACCAAGTGTTGTTGGACTTCCCAAATCTTTCATTTCTATAGTGTATATCTTTCTTTTTTTTTCTTTTTTGTGTGATCAATTTCATGGTATTGATATTTAGTTTGCGTGTGAAATAGTATTTCTGCTCATGCTACATCTTTTTTATGTCGTACTTTCTTGGGCCACATAGTTGAACTTCTGGTTTAATTATTTTTTGTTTATAATGAAATTTGGTTGAACTTATGTTCTATGTATTTGTTTTACTGCTTTGTTATATATTGTTGAACTTTTGGATATTCATCTTATATATAGTACCCCCTCTGGTGTAGATAGTTCTATATTTAGTAAGTAAATTGTAAATGTTCATTGTGTTTACTTCTTTGTTAGGTATTCTTGAACTTCTGGGTATTATATATTGATGCAATAGTAGAACTCCCTTTGGTGTAGGATTGTGGATTAGGACTCAACTTCCTTTTTACTTGCATTTTTGTAGTTGATGATGAATTGAATAGTTCTGGAAAAAATGCCTGTAATCAAGATGGAGCTTCAGAAGTTAATACTGATGCTCCAATATCTGATGCAGCTAAATCACCTATTATTCCTTTGACTTTTATTGCTGAGGTTGCTTCAAGCCTTGAGAATAATTCAAGCCTCGAGGAACTTGCTTCTGCAGCTCTTGCTTCACCTAGTATGTGCAACTCCTTTTCTTTTTATTTTAAATTCTCGAGCCATGTTTTTTTAACTTGTTCCTGTCGTGTGTGTGTGTTTTTGTTGCAGACTATTTTTATTTTTTGCTATGCTTTTTGTGTTCTTTGTAGATGTGTCCACGGGAGAGGAAGCTGTGAACACCATCAACGATATTCTATCTGAGATGGGTTTATCAGAAAACACTGCTTCTGCCGAGCAGGGGGCTCCGTCAATTGAAGGATGTGATTCCGTTCCGGATCCTTTGTGCTCTGCTCATATGTCAGAGACGCAGTCGCAGTCTGTTGATGGCATTGAACCTCTCATGCAACTTGAGGATGTGCCTCTTTATCTTCTTATGGAGTACTAGCGTGAGAGGAAGAATCAAGAAGATTTTGACAAGAAGATGGCGGCCTGCCTACAGAAAGGTTCTGATGTTCCTGAAACTGTTGATGTTGCTGAGCTCATGGTTGGGCATTGCTCTATTGTTGAGGAAGACGTGTCGTGTGGCGCTGATGTCGGTGTTGTCCCCGTGAAGAAGAAAATCAAGAAGACCGCTACCAGGAAGAATTTAGTTGGTGAACTTACTCCTCGAAGGAGCCCACGTGTTTCAAGGACTGCAGAACTTGCTGAAGAGGAAGGGCTAGCACTTGGTGGTATACCACGCCGTAGTCCTCGTGTGCTTGCCACTGCGGCGCCTACGCCTTCTTCGCTTGGTGCTGGTGCATCTGGTAAGGGGAAGAAATGCGGCATTAAGCGCAAGGTTGCACCTGCAAAGGTCAACAAGGGTGTGAAGAAGCGTTCTCGTGTTAATCCAGAGGACAAGGATGATGTTGATTTCAATGCTGATGACGAGGATGATGATGATGATGATGATGCTGTCGCTAATCAGGTATGAACCTCGCACGTTTACTATTTTTGCGAGCATTTGTAGATTTGTTGTAGTTTTTGTGTTTGTAGCATTGCCTTGGTGTACATGGTTGAACTTCTGCTATGTACATAGCTAACCTTCTGCTTCATATAGACGAGTAAATTAGCTGAACTGCTTGGCTTATATGGTATTACTACCTTTGTTACATAGGTGAACTTCTGGATATATACATAAGAAATTAGGTTAACTTGTTGTTGTACATGTTTTATTACTGCCTTGGTGTACATGGTTGCACTTCTGCTATGTACATTTCTAACATTTTGAAAGCATGTTAACTTCTGGTCATACATGGTTGTACTGCCTATGTAGACATAGTTGGACTTCTGAAATGTACTTTGCATGTAGGCATTAGTGGAATTTTGGTGTAGTTCGTGTATCTCCTTGTTCTTCCTTTTTTCCTTGTCATTGTATTTTTTTCAGTATCAGCTTGTGGAGCGGCCTGAGAGGAGGAAGAGAGCAGGCAAAGTGCCCAAATAAGGTGACGAAGGAGGAGGTGCGGCGAAACGTTTTAACAAGACGGTTCGCTGCTCACTGAAAGAGGTCAAGACGCGTGGGAAAATGCTACAACTTAGGCACAAGACGAGGGTTATCAAGGCTGGTTTTGGTTGTGTGTTTGACTTGACTGTTCATTCCAACATTTCTCATCCTTTGATGGGTAACATCTACACGAGGATTGACCCTACAACCATGATTCTGGATATGGGTGAGGGGAACAAGGTTTTGCGTATTACAAGTGATGCTATTCACCATCTTTTTTGATTCCCTCAAGGTGATTGTACCCCCTCTAGGCCCTCAAATGATGGGTTTGATGATGCTGTCATGAGGCTGAAGTCCAAACTTGGCTATGCTAGGAGTGATGACATCAAGACAAAGGATTTGTGGAATATCCTTGCGAAACTTGTGAAGGATGAGATGAATGATGATCTGGCTCTGGAGGTGTTTTACCTGATTCTTTTCATGAAGGTGGTTATTCCTGGTACATCTACACGAGAGTCCAGGGAGGCAGCAAAGGCTGAGAACCTTGTCTCCGAAGATATGGTAGATATGGACTACTGCCAGTTGGTTGTTGACGACATTCGAAGGGTCGTTATTAGGTATTAGCAAGGGACTAGCAGAGGAAAAGCTGTCACAGGTTGTGCCATCGCGCCGCTTCTTATGTATTTGGACTGCCTTAGCATTGACAAGAAGCCTGTTGTTGACTTGAGGACCCCTCACATAAGTTTCATGAATGAGGCCAATCCTCTTGAGCTTGCTGCGGCTGACTTGGTCAGGAAGGGTGATGATGACCCGACCAACTGGGTGTTTGGGAAACTGCATGTGAGTGTTTCTTCTTTCCTGTGTAGTTTAACTTGAACTTCTGGTATTGTCTTCTATATTTTTGTTTCCACGTTCTTTCATTTGTTCTGCGACTTGTTGACTTTTGTTTTGTATGCAGTGGAAGACACAGGCTCAGGTTGTGTTCTTTTGGCATATTGAACGTCCTGATCTTACTATGCCTCGTGCCTCCGACCTAGGGAGTGTAACTTCCCCAAGATTTTAATTCGCCTGGGATGTCAACACTGGTGCCCCCCTATAGATCCAGGAGGTTCTTCTGCCTGTGTGAGTGCTGCAGGTGGCGTGTCTTCTAAGGGTTTGTTTGATGCTATCAATCTTTCCCTTGCTAGGATTGATGGACTTCTTGAAATTGTTTGTGGAGAGATAGCTCGTGTTCCGACAACTATTGAGCGTCTTAACAGCGTTGATTGGATTCTTCGTCCCAGCCACAGTTTTGATGCTAAGTCTTTGAAGGAGGTTTTGTCGATTGGAGCTAAATATCTTGCTGAGCTTCGAGAGAGCACTTCCCACCTCCATGCAAGCTTTCGGCTATTCTAAGAAATGTAGGATGATCGTTGCAAGCCTTTTGAAGATGAGGATAATATTGTTGTCAAACAGATTGAGAGGTAAAATCCTATTCGTTTGGGTCGTGAAGGACGCCACGTGGAGCATACCAAAGAGGTTTGTTTTTATGTTGGCTTTTGGTAGTTCTTTTGCATTAATGATCATTATTAGCTTTTAGTTATTACTGTTTGTAGTCAAAGGTGACCCTCATTGATTTCATGTGTACTAAACTTTTTCTTTTTAGCACTAGTGTTTCCTAGGTGACGTTCTCTGTTTACAGTACTTGACCTTCAGGGGCTACATCACTTGAACTTCTCTCATTTCCTGGCCCTTTTTGTTCCCTTTTGCATTAGAGTAGTTTGCTATCTGACTTTCTATGTTTACTTTATTTGGACTTCCACTATGTGTCATTTTGTCATAGCTGACCTTCTTTTATTATGTAATGTGAACTTCTGCTGATTAGGCATTTGTGTTGTACATGATTTTTTTGTAGGCTGTTGATGATGGTGCTAGGGTTGAGGAGGATATTTTACCTGAAAGCGCAACTGGTCCTGTGCATGAACGTGTTCTCGCGAGTGATGTATTAGTTGATGAGGTTCATGGCAGTGAAAATAAAGTACCATTTTTTTGTCCATTTGTCTCATTTTTTATTTTACTTGTTTTTGCATTTTATCACCATGTGCCCATTTGTAATGACTTTTTGTTCTTTGCTGCAGAATGATGATTCTAGTGTTGCTCCAGAGAAGGTTGCAGACAAGACCGTGTCAGGAACCAACTGCTCTGATGGGGTGGAGTCAGCTGAACCTTAGTTGTCCATTGGGGTTGTGGTTTCTGATGCTGAGCAGGGCAAGACAGCTGGAGATATCATTTTGGAGAAATATCCCGTCGAGGCTACTGTTGAGACTCGTGGTAGTGCTGCTACAGGCCTGGAGAAGTCTCCTGCAGCAGAGCCATCAGTTGTTGTTGATGCTAGTTCCCCAGCTGCTCCAACTGCTCCAACTGCTCCAACAGTTTTTGTTGTTTCAGATTCTCCAGCTGCTCCAACTGCTGCTGCTGTCCTCGCTGATGATGTTGCAATGTCTACTATAGATGACGATGAAGAGACAGAAAGCGATAGCATGGGAGAGGAGGTTGATCATTCAAGTGCTGCGACTCGAATAGGCAAGAACCAATAAAGACAGAAGCATGCTTCTCTCTTCTTTCCCCGTCCCCATTGCTTTTGTATTTTGGTTTTGGTCCACGATATCCCGGTGAACTGCCTGTTTGGTGCAAGTTGAACTTCTGGTTTGTGCTTTGTCGGTTGGTTTGTAAATGAAGTTAAGTGAACCTGTTTCTATGTGGGGGGAGGTCTGTAATGCATGGGTTGTGATGTTTATAATCCTATTGTTTTATCTTTTCTGGTGTAGCAGCTGAGATGTGCTTGTGTTTGAATGTTGTGCTCGAATGTTGCTCTTAATTTCTATTTCTTTTGCTGAGCAGATAGTGAACTTGTTGTCATCCGAATGAATGTTGATGACTTTTATTTTAGTGTTACTAGGCTTAAGAATGATCATTCTAAGAGATGAGTGCAGATGGTCAAAATTTACATCCATCTACCACTATGAACTACCTGCTGTTTCATACCTGAACTTCTTTACTCTTTGTTGCTGAACTTTTAATTTCTTCTCTGGTGCTGAACATCAAGTCTTTCTTTATTGCCTGTTGTGATGTAGCTGAACTTCTGTGCTTATATGTGTGATGAACTTCTTGAGTTCCTGATGCGGAACTTATTTGTACTTTCTATTGCTTGTTTTAGATCAAAGATTATGTTCCAAAACAATGAGTGTGAAGCTACTACTGAAGATGTAGCAATATCTTTTTCTCCTCGCAAAATGCTTCGATTTAATGTAGCTAAGATTACACTGTATTGTCTACGTGCGAAATACCAAGGATCAGATAAACTCATTCTGCTGTATTTGGTTTGTGTAAGTCAACCCTATAGTGATTTTTTTTCTTGTTTTGTTCCTTACCATTTTAGTAAACACTTGTTTGTCTCATTTGTATTTTCATATGTTACTGTTGTCTGCATTATTTTAGGACAAGATTTTCAGAGGTCAATTTGATCCCGTGTGAGGAAGTACTTCTTGGCGACTGGTCCAGATAGCATGGATGCACACGATTCTGTAAGCAATATCTTGTTCTTTGTCTTTTGTAGTTTGCACTGTGATCCACTCTGTTTTTTTGGTTTTTTTTGTTTGTACCGTTTGATATTAATTTTCATTTTTTAATAATTTGTGTGTTTCTGTTACTTCAGGTTGTTTTCCCCACTTTTGGCCCACCTGTAATGCCTTCTCACTTGGGTGGTGTTGATCATTGGGTTTAGATATTTCTTGACCTGAAGAATTCAAGGTTCCAGCTTCTTGACTCGTACTATGGACCAAACGATGACTGTGCGGTACGTCTGTTTCGGCGGATGACTGATAACAACAAAAAGCTTTGGAATGATGCCAGCATTGACAGGGAGAAACCCTCCAGTCCTCTTTCTACTGAAAATTTCCCTTTGGATAGGATTGATGTGCCCCAACAGCAAAACAAGTATGAGTTCCACTTTTCTCTCCATCACTTCTGTTTTAACTGTAGTCGTACGTAAGTGTCAGGACCCCGATCCTAAGTCACACCGATCTAGCATGTAACACATCATATTACTTTGCGGCCTCACGCACGGTATTCCCATGGGTGCCACCTTACCTGGCCCAGGACCGTTTGCACCTTTTGGGTCACGTATATGATAGTGCCGCTAGCATCCATATGACAAAGAACCTGGGCTGACATGACTAGTCATGGACCCAAAGTGGCGCCAACTAAAAGGGACAGGCATACATGACCCAACAACAAACGTGTCGATCAACAACGTATGAACCCAAGTTGTAGCAAGCTACATGGACTTGAGGAACAACGCGTGACATTTCCCTGAATGGATAGACACAGGAACAAAGAAGGACACATGCCGGCCAGCCTAAGTCTTCCGGAGCAGTAGCAAGCTACCATGGCTTAGTGGAAGCACCAGGAGACATTTCCCGGTAAGAGAGGCTACCAAGGATGAACAACTAGGTTGTCAGATCCCACACATACCAAGCATTTCAAATCATACACATAATATGCTCAATATGTGCAAATACAACAAGGCATCACAACATAACTCTATCACTCAAAGTATTTATTCAATAGGCTCCGGGGAGCGAGATATTACAAACATGGGTCTCATGACCCAACATTAAGAGCATACAAGTCAAAGCACATGCGGAAGCTTAACATGTCTGAGTACATACATCTACAAATGAAAAAGGCTGAGAAGCTTGACTATCTACGAGATCCTGCTGAGCGCACAAGATCGTAGCTGTTAGAGTTGTGTCGAATATTATTGTACAAGGTAGGTTACAGTTGGACTTGGTTTTGGACTGTGTGTAGATAGGGTAGGAGTTGTGTCCTAATAGGACACTTGTATCCTAGGCCTCTCATATATAGCGGGGTAGACACACGATGTAACCTATGCCAACATAATAGCACGGGCACGCGGGGGAGCCGGCGACGTGTGCCGGTGCCCGGGCGGCCCGAGTGCGGTATTGTGACGGTGTCAAGGGGAGGAGCGCCCGTAGTCAAGCCCCGGGGATGTAGCCATATTGGTGAACCTCGTTAACGAATCTCGGTGTCATGCTCGTGTGATTGCTTGGTCCTCGATGATTGATGGAGTGCCTCAGATTTATTCTAACAAATGGTATCATGAGTTAGGTTACTCGAAGGTTACGACGTATTGATCTAGAGGATGGATCGTTCCATTTAAAGCCAACATGAGGAAGGATCGTATCGAAGCTAGTCGATTAGAAGAGTCCTTTGGAAGTTGTCTGGTTGCGATCGGGCGAGATTGAAGAAAAGCAGTCGGAATCGGGCAGAAGATCGTGTGGATTTGTTAAAGGAAAAGAAAGGATCTCGAACAGATCGAAGGCGGCAGTAGCAGCGGACCGGATCGGTTTGCCTCATCGAGCGGTGGCTGCGCAGTGCAGCCGTAATCGATTCAAAGCCGAGCGTGATGGTGCAAGGCCGAGTTGGGGCGCCAGCGTGGCATCAGGCAGGAAGTGCATGTCGTACGCGATGCGGTCCAGTGGGACATGCAGCGTGCATGGTGGCGCTTGGACCAGGTACTGGTGAGGTCCAAGGGAGGCGGCGACTTAACTCGGAAGCTAAGTGGGATGCGATACGTTCGTGGAGGTCCAACGGTGGACGAGTTGGATCGTTTGTGATAAGGCGGGTGCGTTTGGTGTTGTTACGTTGCAAGGAGAAGCTGCTGGATATGGGATGAACCCGAAGCGTGCATGTATGTGAAGAAACAAAACAAAAGAAAGTGCAAGGAAGTCACGTGTGCTGTTATGGATTGGTCTTGAGATTTATTGCTGATCATAGATATCCAGTTTGGACACACAAGGAAGGCTACCAAGGCTATCTCTTTTGTTTTTTTTGTTTTCTTGGGTATGCAGATTGTTCATCAAGATGTCAATAAGGCAGTGACCTTGTTGTCCGTCAACACAGATTCGTAGTGCATCACACATGGATCATGCATACACAGGGCGTCAAGCAATGCACTGAGACGTGCGGGCGGACAAGATGCGGGGTGGAGCATGGTTTCAGTCGGATAACTTCGACTGGGTCGGACTGGACTGTCTGACGGACCGACATGGATGTTGGTCTAAGGAGAAGATGGCGGTGTTTTGAGCGACGACGACATAGAATCGTGATGCTGATGGTGGCAGACTTCTGGGGCGTGGAAACACATGGTGCAGGCATGAGGGATTGTGCGGCTTCGACAAGACTATGGCGCAGGGTTGATTCAAGGCAGTGCACACATGAGAGTTTGAAATCGACGGAGCGCGGGGGTAGCATAGCGCAGCTACATGGAGTCATGTTGAAGGTGGAGCTGGAGTCTGATGGATGACTATGCTCTGTGCTGATGGAGGGGCTACGGTGTAAGATATCGGAGAGTCGAAGCCTATTTCAGCGGGATAGCGAGAGACACGTGGATCGGACTGTGTACCAGTGGTCTGATGGAGACGTGATACTCGGCATCGGTCGGTGATGATCGATGGTTCTCTACAGTGGGGGTTGAGGCAGTGGGGGCTAGCTACCCGGGAGACTCGACCAGGACAGCAGAGGCTCAACGCGGTGATAGCGGCGAGGCGTGCGGTAAGCATGGGACATAGCGACAGACCAAGGCACTGGTGGTCAGACATGTGGTCAGACTAAATGTGCAAGGGTGCTGAAGCAGTGTTGACAAGTACCAGATTCGAGTTGGTGACTGGGTCTATCAGTGCTAGTTGATGGACAGGAGTTGACCATGGAAGAATCTGAGAAAGTGGCGGAAAGTCTGAAATTGTCAAAAGCTGAGGGAGTACATGGCCGTATATTCTGTGGTGTTCAGTGCACATGGCAAAGTGCGGATGACAAATACAGAAGGAGGCGGAGTGCTATAGCTGTGGGAGATGCCAGAGACTATCCGGAAAAGGGGTGAGACAACTGTGAATTTGACTCATGGTGACACAGGGCGACGGTGAAATTCCTTCAAGTTTCAGACAAGCAGTCAAGAAAGAGCAGTGACATTGAGTTCAGGTAACTCTTATATGTGGCGTCCAATATGTGAGTTGTTCATTTTCATGCAGAAAGTGGTCGGTGTGTGATGGTGTTGAACGGATTCTCCGGAAGTTGGAAGCACAAGGTAGAGTAATGAGGAACTTAATTTTGCTCGAGTGTTGATTGTGAAGAAGACAAGAAGGGACTACAGTTGCAGGTGGAGTCACATGGAGTCTGGGAGTAGCAGCGGTGCTCATGGCATATCTCAAGTCCAATGTACATGGAGGTTCGACGCACAGACGAATTCAAGGTGGTGGAGAATATTCGCCAAGGTGGAGTTTGTTAGAGTTGTGCCGAATATTATTGTACAAGGCAGGTTACAGTTGGACTTGGTTTTGGACTGTGTGTAGATAGGGTAGGAGTTGTGTCCTAATAGGACACTTGTATCCTAGGCCTCTCATATATAGCGGGGTAGACACACGATGTAACCGATGCCAACATAATAGCACGGGCACACGGGGGGAGCCGGCGACGTGTGCCGGCGTCCGGGCGGCCGGAGTGCGGTATTGTGACGGTGTCAAGGGGAGGAGCGCCCATAGTCAAGCCCCGGGGATGTAGCCATATTGGTGAACCTCGTTAACAAATCTCGGTGTCATGCTCGTGTGATTGCTTGATCCTCGGATGATCGATGGAGTGCATCAGATTTATTCTAACAGTAGCCGAGGTAACAAGATGAACGTCGAAGTCCATGCGGAACTACTAGCAAGACTGTACTCTCTCTGCAAAAACATAAATTAAGCAAACGTGAGTACAAATTTACCCAGCAAGACTTACATCAGAATTAACTACATATGCATTAGTGTCAACAAAGGGGATGGTGTGGTATAACTACAGCAAGCCAACTTTGACTCGGTGGCTATCCTAAACTACGACTTCAAGAAACTCTTTTCAGGTGACACCCACGAGTCCACATATTCACCAAACAATACACCACTTTGGATCCACTCCCGTCTCGCTACGAGAACGCCATCCATAGCACTCACGCTTATCTTGCGCATTTTAGAGTATCCACTTTCACTTGTCTATGAACAGTATAGGCAACCCAGAGGTCCTTTACCGCGGACGCAGCTATTCGAATAGATCATTTATAACCTTGAAGTGGTGTACTTCTTCACACATGTTTCCACCACTTAGCATCTGCACACGACATGTGCTCGGCATACTTCAAGAGAAAGCCGACGTGGGTGTAGACCACGACCTGACTAGCCACACAAGTCTCTAGTCCAGGTTTATCGCCTATTCAGGTTCCATCTGCAGGGAGCCCGGCTGAAGTTTCCACATACGGTCCTGAACGATGTGTGCAGGGTTCCCGAGACACCAAACGGGCGCCCGGTACACCGTGCCACATGCCTACCGCATCATAGCCCACCCCTCGGGTCAATGCTGCGCACGGCCTCCAACAAACTACAAACACTAGAAACTACTTGCAACTCCTGGACAGAGGACTGGGGCGGTTAATAAGTAGAGCGGGGTCATATTTCGGGGCCGAACATGTAGTAGTAGCTCTTTCATGGATCACAAACACAGAACTCAGTTCCTGAGGATGGCTTCAATGAGACAACCCACCATGTACTCCTACATGGCCTCTCACTGCTACCTTTACCAAATCGTGTTCACACACTTAGCTCACACACCATAGGACATGTTCACAACCTTCCAATTCATCCCCGATGAATCAGACCAGACTCAACTCTAAGCAGTAGCAGGCATGACAAACAAGCATGAATGAGTAGGCACATCAGGGCTCAAACAACTCCAACTCATGCTAGTGGGTTTCATCTATTTACTCTGGCAATGACAGGTCATGCAGAGGATAAAGGGTTCAACTACCGCAACATGTAACAGTTGAATCGTTGTTGTCCTAATGCAGTAAAAGAGAGCAGAGCGAGAGAGTGGGTTTGTATCGAAATGAACAAGGGGTTTTTGCTTGCGTGGCACTTCTGAAGATAGTATAGCTCTTGATCGGTTTCATCATACTCATCGTCGGTACCACGTCTATCGAGAGGGGACAAATACTGGCAAACAGGAAAAGACACAATCAATGCAATGCACAATATGATGTATGATCATGACATGGTAAAATGAATGTGTTGGCCTAATGTCACTATAACCAGGGTGGTTTGAGTCATTTTGAACCAAAGGTTCAGCTTCAAACTCAAACTATGAATTCAAATAGTGCCTTATCATGTTTTGAACTAAACAGCAAGGTTAAGTTGTTTAAACATGCATGAAACCAATACAGATGGATAGATTGGATTTTTCTGATCATTTTTTGTATATAAATTATTTCATTCTGAGTTATAGATTATTTTCTATGAATCTTACAAGTTTAGGGCATTTTCTGAATTTTTCTAATTTATTTGAAAGACATAAAATGATACATTGCATCACCAGTACGTCACTGTGATGTCAGCAGGTCAACTGACCGGGTCTAGGTCAAACCTGACCAGTAGGGTCCGCATGTTTGTGTCTTAACTAATTAACAGAGACTGTTAATGCTAATTCACAAATCAGCTTAATTAAATTATAGGCTGGGCCTAGAAGTCAGTGACTCAGAGGGGAGTCAAACCTAGTCAACCAGGGTCAAACTCGCCGGAGTTGACCCGTGCTCATCGCCGGCGAGGCCAGAGATGCCGGAGGGGCTCGGGATTTGACCTCCGGCGACCAAATCGACGGCTTAGCCCATCTATGAGGAGCTGGAGCTCACGCGCATCGACTAGGGTGGGGGGGTAAGCTTGGGCCGGGGTGGTCTAAGAAGATGGTGGTGGCAACAGCAGTGGCGGCCGGAGTTTGGCCAAGCTCGGGGACGAGGCTATGGTGGTCGTGGCATTGCGTGCTTGGCTCCCACGGCACCTACGTGGCACGGCGAGCACGTGGGTGAGATCGATTGGAGGCTACGGTGACCGTGTTCACGGCGGTGAGGAGCTCGGGTGGTGACGCGATTCGGTCATCGTCAAAACGATGGCTATGAAGAGAAGCTGAGCACGGGAGCGAGGGGAAGAGGTGGAGGAGCTCACAGCGAGGCCGGGGGAGGTCTCAGCGGCTCGGGGAAGGTCCGGTGCAGGCGGAACGGCGGAGACGATCTCTGGTGATCCGAGGAGGAAGGCAATGGCGGGACGGCGATGTAGAGCTCCCGTTGAGGCGTAGCTCGACGAGGAGGAAGGGGGCGTTGTGGCACAGCTTCTTGGCGCGTCGGCGGGGCATGGGGTGGCCGGTGACCACGGCAATGGCAAACAACAGCGACGGTTGCGCTCGGCGCGAGAGGGAGAGAGAGCAGAGCAGGGGAGAAGCACGAGAGAGAGAGAGTGAGAGGCGACCAGGGGGGATGCGTGGCATCGCCAGAGAAGGCCAGGGCGTAGCACCAAGTAGGAGCTGGCCTGGGCGCGTGCTGGCATGCTGTGGCCACGCCACGTGCCTACTGGCCTGGGGAACAAGACGACAGGGAGGAGGAGGAGGTGGGCTGGACCGGCCACTTGGGCCGCCAGGTGGGCTGCACAGGTAGGTTAGGTAGGTTTCCTTCCTTTTCTATTTTTCTTCTGTTTTCTATTTTGCTGTCACTTTAGGGCTGTATGAAAAATACTT
Source organism: Triticum aestivum (assembly GCF_018294505.1). NCBI lineage: Eukaryota > Viridiplantae > Streptophyta > Magnoliopsida > Poales > Poaceae > Triticum > Triticum aestivum. Next base: position 317,872,939 of record NC_057798.1, read on the forward strand.
AAATAGATCCAAAAATCATGAAACTGCTCAATGCCACTGTTTGGAATATAACCAACAACAAACATTTTAGTTTATGATTATTTGAGCATTTAAAATATTTTTAGCATTTAAATGCCCAATTGCAAATAGAATATGATTTAATTCAGTGACCCTCTGTTGTCCTAGAAAAGTGTGCACCATTTTTGTCAGATGTTCTAGACCAAGGCAAAGATGATGAACATTTTAGAAGGGCATTTCAGGTTCATTGAAGAAGATTTTAGTAAACCTTGGTTGGTTTATGGGGGGTGTTGGGGGTTCTGTCCTCCCCATTTCAAGTTTCTGAGAAATTTAAACATGATGCAACACCAGATGCTAGCACTAAGCAGTACCAGAGGCTAGTGATGTGACAACTCACCCCCACTAAACAAGAATCTCATCCCGAGATTCAAGCGTAGGGTAAGATGAAGGGGAACGCAACTAACATAATCTTCACGATCCAGGTTGCACTTCATAAGGGTGTGATGACCCACAAGTGTAGGGGATCTATCGTAGTCCTTTCGATAAGTAAGAGTGTCGAACCCAACGAGGAGCAGAAGGAAATGATAAGCGGTTTTCAGTAAGGTTTTCTCTGCAAGCACTGAAATTGTAGGTGATAGATAGTTTTGTGATAAGATAAATAGTAACGAGTAACAAGTTAATAAAGTAAACAAAGTCCAGCAAGGTGGCCCAATCCTTTATGTAGCAAAGGAAAAGCCTAAACAATTTCTAATAATGAGAAAGGAGCTCCCGAGGACACATTGGGAATTATCGTCAAGCTAGTTTTCATCACGTTCATATGATTCACGTTCGGTACTTTGATAATTTGATATGTGGGTGGACCGGTACTTGGGTACTAACCTAACTTGGACAAGCATCCCACTTATGATTAACCCCTATTGCAAGCGTCCGCAATTACAAAAGAAGTATTAAGGTAAACCTAACCACAACATTAAACATATGGATCCATAACAGCCCCTAACGAAGCAACACATAAACTAGGGTTTGAGCTTCTGTCACTCTAGCAACCCATCATCAACTTATTACTTCCCCATTCCTTCCTCTAGGCCCAAATAATGGTGAAGTGTCATGTAGTCGACGTTCACATAACACCACTAGAGGAAAAGACAACATACATCTCATCAAACTATCGAACGAATACCAAATTCACATGACTACTAATAGCAAGACATCACCCATGTCCTCAGGAACAAACGTAACTACTCACAAAGAATATTCATGTTCATAATCAGAGGAGTAATAATATGCATAAAGGATCTGAACATATGATATTCCACCAAGTTAACCAATTAGCATCAACTACAAGGAGTAATCAACACCACTAGCAACCCACAGGTACCAATTTGTGGTTTTGATACAAGATTGGATACAAGAGATGAACTAGGGTTTTGAGAGGAGATGGTGCTGGTGAAGATGTTGATGGAGATGGACCCCCTCCTGATGAGAGGATCGTTGGTGATGATGTCGGTGATGATTTCCCCCTCCCGGAGGGAAGTGTCCCCGGCAGAACAGCTCCGCCGGAGCCCTAGATTGGTTCCGCCTCGTGGCGGCGGAGTTTCATCCAGTAAGCTTGACCACAATTTTTTCCACGGTAAAAGTGATGATATAGCAGAAGATGGACACCGGAGGCCCACCAGGGGGCCCATGAGATAGGGAGGCGCGCCCTATAGGGGGGGCGCCCCCTATCTCCTGGACTGGGTGTGGGCCCCCTGGTGTATGTCTTTCGCTCAAAAGTTCTTATTAATTCCAAAAAGTTGTTTCATGGAGTCTCAGGACTTTTGGAGCTGTGCAGAATAGGTTTCCAACGTTTGCTCCTTTTCCAGCCAGAATTCCAGCTGCCGGCGTTCCCCCTCTTCATGGTAAACCTTGTAAAATAAGAGAGAATAGCCATTAGTATTGAGATATAATGTGTAATAACAGCCCATAATGCAATAAATATTGATATAAAAGCATGATGCAAAATGGACGTATCAACTCCTCCAAGCTTAGACCTCGCTTGTCCTCAAGTGGAAGCCGAAATTGAAAAATATGTCCACATGTTTAGAGATAGAGGTGTCAATAAAAATAAAATACGGACATGAGGGCATCATGATCATTCTAATAACAGCAACATATATATATTTTGTCATACGATTTCCTATGCTCAAGTGACAAGCAATTCACAATGTGAAGTATGGTTCAAAAACTTCACTGGGAACTAACAAACTATAATCTCAGTCATTGAAGCAATTACAGTTTATCATAACATTAGAAAGAGTCAACAATAGAGCTTTTCAGCAAGCTCACATACTCAACTATCTCGTATACTTCTACAATTACTAACACTCACGCAGTACTTGTGGTTATAGAGTTTCAGCCGGACACTTAGAAAGATAGGGGCTTATTGTGTTGCCTCCCAACGTATTCACCTTTAGGTGATGTGAACAATAATAGCATATTCTAACTTACATCAAATTGGATATATATATATCATGATCTTTCAAACACGAGGAGCTTGCCAAAGGATAAAATGAAAAAGGGAAAGGTGAGATTCACCTTGACTCAAGCATAAAGTAAAAACATAAAGTAAAAGATAGGCCCTTCACAGAGGGAAGCAGAGGTTGTCATGTGCGTTTAGGGTCGATGCACAAAATCCTAATGCAAAAGAACGTCACTTTATATTGCCCCTTGTATGTGGACCTTTATTAGGCAGTCCGTCGCTTTTATTACTTCCACAACAAGTTCATACAAAGCTTATTTTCTCTGCACTAATAAGTCATACAGATTTAGATAGCAATTTTTATTGCTTGCAACATGACAACTTATTTGAAGGATCTTACTCAATCCATAGGTAGGTATGGTGGACTCTCATGGCAAAACTGGGTTTAAGGGTGTTTGGAAGCACAAGTAGTATCTCTACCTGGTGCAAGGAATTTGGCTAGCATGAGGAGGAAAGGCAAGCTCAACATGTTTGGAAGGTCAATGACAATATACTTTAACTGAGATGTCGGAAAACATTACGTTGTCTTCCTTGTCCAACGTCAACTCTTTTAGCATGTCATACTTAATGAGTGCTCCCAATTATAAAAGGTGTCCAAGATAATGTATTTGTATGTGAACCCCTCTTTCCTTATCACTTCCTATTAATTGCAACGATGACCAAGGCTAAGTTTATCAACTCTCAACAATTTTTATGCCTCATACTTTCTATGTGTGACGTTATCACTATCCATAAGATCAATATGAACTCTTTTATTCTTTCTACTTTCTCAAGATCATAGCAACATAGCAAATCCCTTGAGTCAACACTAATCTTCATTATAGATGGCTCACAAACTCGATTACAAAAAGAGATCACAATGCAAAACTAAAAACTACTTGATATCAAAACTTCAAACTACTAGATCAAGATACTACTAAAAGGATCGAATCTAAATAAAGCGGTAAAGATATGAGTGTGCTGGTGATATGATACCGGGGCACCTCCCCAAGCTTGGCAGTTGCCAAGGGGAGTGCCCATACCCATGTGATTATTCTCCTTCTTCATGGTTGGTGTTATGATCTTCTTGGCGATGATGCCCTTCATGATACGGTTCTCCTCCTCGAGCTTATTGACTTGTTGTTTGAGATCCATAATTTCTTTATAGAGCTTGCCCGTAACGGCCGAAGCTCCTTTTACCCAAGGATGCTGCATAGCTTCTGGAGAGCAAGTGAAACTCTTTTTCATATTTTCATAAGAAAGAAATCTAGAGTTGGAAGGGATGACCGAAGTAGGGACTGTTGGGGAACGTAGAAGAAATTCAAAAAATTTCCTACGTGTCACCAAGATCTATATATGGAGAAACCAGCAACGAGGGGAAGGAGAGTGCATCTACACACCCTTGTAGATCGCTAAGCAGAAGCATTCAAGAGAATGGGGTTGAAGGAGTCGTACTCGTCGTGATCCAAATCACTGGAGATCCTAGTGCCGAATGGACAGCACCTACGCGTTCAACACACGTACAGCCCGGTGACGTCTCCCATGCCTTGATCCAGTAAGGAGAGAGGGGGAGGTTGAGGAATACTACATCCAACAGCAGCACGACGGCGTGGTGGTGGTGGAGGAGTGTGTCAATCCTGCAGGGCTTCGCCAAGCACCGCGGGAGAGGAGGAGGACTTGGGAGAGGGTGAGGGCTGCGCCAAAACTTTGGTGCGGCAGCCCTCCCACCCCCCACATATATATAGGGGCAAAGGACAGGGTGGCCGGCCCCCTCAGATCCAATCTGAGGAGGGGGCGGCAGCCAGGGGGGTTACCTTGCCCCCCACGGCAAGGGGGTGCCCCCCTTTAGGGTTTCCCCAAAGCCCTAGGCGCCTTGGGCCTTTGTGGGGGGGCGCACCAGCCCACCTGGGGCTGGTCCCCTCCCACACTTGGCCCATGCAGACCTCTGGGGCCGGTGGCCCCACTTGGTGGACCCCCGGGACCCTCCCGGTGGTCTCGGTACATTACCGATAGCACCCGGAACTTTTCCGGTGACCAAAACAGGACTTCCCATATATAAATCTTTACCTCCGGACCATTCCGGAACTCCTTGTGACGTCCGGGATCTCATCCGGAACTCCGAACAACATTCGGGAACCACATACAAACTTCTTTATAACCCTAGCGTCATCGAACCTTAAGTGTGTAGACCCTACGGGTTCGGAAATCATGCAGACATGACCGAGACGTTCTCCGGTCAATAACCAACAGCGGGATTTGGATACCCATGTTGGCTCCCACATGTTCCATGATGATCTCATCGGATGAACCACGATGTCGAGGACTCAATCGATCCCGTATACAATTCCCTTTGTCTAGCGGTATTGTACTTGCCCGAGATTCGATCGTCGGTATCCCGATACCTTGTTCAATCTCGTTACCGGCAAGTCTCTTTACTCGTTCTGTAACACATCATCCCGTGATCAACCCCTTGGTCACATTGTGCACATTATGATGATGTCCTACCGAGTGGGCCCAGAGATACCTCTCCGTTAACCGGAGTGACAAATCCCAATCTCGATTCGTGCCAACCCAACAGCCACTTTTGGAGATACCTTTGGTGCACATTTATAGCCACCCAGTTACGCTGTGACGTTTGGTACACCCAAAGCATTCCTACGGTATCCGGGAGTTGCACAATCTCATGGTCTAAGGAAATGATACTTGACATTAGAAAAGCTTTAGCATACGAACTATGATCTTTGTGCTAGGCTTAGGATTGGGTCTTGTCCATCACATCATTCTCCTAATGATGTGATCCCGTTATCAACGACATCCAATGTCCATGGTCAGGAAACCGTAACCATCTATTGATCAACGAGCTAGTCAACTAGAGGCTTACTAGGGACATGGTGTTGTCTATGTATCCACACATGTATCTGAGTTTCCTTTCAATAGAATTATAGCATGGATAATAAAAGATTATCATGAACAAGGAAATATAATAATAATAAATAATTTATTATTGCCTCTAGGGCATATTTCCAATAGTCTCCCACTTGCACTAGAGTCAATAATCTAGTTCACATCGCCATGTGATTAACACTGATAGGTCACATCGCCATGTGACCAACATCCAAAGAGTTTACTAGTGTCTTAAACTAGTTCACATCACCATGTGATTAAGTCTCAATGAGTTCTGGGGTTTGATCATGTTTTGCTTGTGAGAGAGGTTTTAGTCAACGGGTCTGTAACATTCAGATCCGTATGTACTTTGCAATTCTCTATGTCATATTGTAAATGCTGATTCCACGCTCCACTTGAAGCTATTCCAAATGGTTGCTCCACTATACGTATCCGGTTTGCTACTTAGAGTCATTTGGATAGGTGTTAAAGCTTGCATCGATGTAACCCTTTACGCCGAACTCTTTATCACCTCCATAAACGAGAAACATGTCCTTTATTTACTCCAAGGACAATTTTGACCGCTGTCCAATGACCCATTCCTGGATCATTCTTGTACCCCTTGACTAACTCATGGCAAGGCACACTTCCGATGCGGTACACAGCATAGCATACTACAGAGCCTACGTCTGAAGCATAGGGGACGACCTTCGTCCTTTCTCTCTCTTCTGCCGTGGTCAAGCTTTAACTCTTAACTTCATACCTTACAACTCAGGCAAGAACTCCTTCTTTGACTATGTCAAGGTATGTGCTCATTTGAAAGTACCATTGAGCGGTTTTTGATCTATCCTCATAGATCTTGATGCTCAATGTTCAAGCATCTTAATCCAGGTTCTCTATTGAAAAACACTTTTCAAATAACCCTATATGCTTTCCAAAAATTCTACATCATTTCTGATCAACAATATGTCAACAACATATACTCATCAGAAATTCTATAGTGCTCCCACTCACTTCTTTGGAAATACAAGTTTCTCATAAACTTTGTATAGACCCAAAATCTTTGATCATATCATCCAAGCGTACATTCCAACTCCGAGATGCTTACTCCAGTCCATGGAAGGATCGCTGGAGCTAGCATACCTTTTAGCATCTTTAGGATCGACAAAACCTTTCTGATTGTATCACATACAACCTTTTCCTTACGAAAACTGGTAAGGAAACTCATTTTGACATCCATCTGCCAGATTTCATAAATGCAGCTAATGCTAACATGATTCCGACGGACTTAAGCATCGCTACGGATGAGAAAATCTTATCATAGTCAACTCCTTGAACTTGTGAAAAACTCTTCGCCACAAGTCGAGCTTCATAGACGGTGACATTACTATCCACGTCCGTCTTCTTCTTGAAGATCCATTTATCTCAATGGCTTGCCGATCATCGGGCAAGTCCACCAAAGTCCATGCTTTGTTCTGATACATGGATCCTATCTCGGATTTCATGGCTTCTAACCATTTGTCGGAATTTGGGCCCACCATCGCTTCCCCATAGCTCGTAGGTTCATTGTTGTCTAGCAACATGACCTTTCAAGACAGGATTACTGTACCACTCTGAAGTAGTACGCATCCTTGTCAACCTACGAGGTACGGTAGTGACTTGATCCAAAACTTCATGATCACCATCATAAGCTTCTACTTCAATTGGTGTAGGCGCCACAGGAACAACTTCCTGTGCCCTGCTACACATTTGTTGAAGTGATGGTTCAATAACCTCATCAAGTCTCCACCATCCTCCCACTCAATTCTCGAGACAAACCTTTCCTCGAGAAAGGACCCGATTCAAGAAACAATCCCTATTGCTTTCGGATCTGAATTAGGAGGTATACCCAACTGTTTTGGGTGTCCTATGAAGATGCATTTTATCCTCTTTGGGTTCGAGCTTATCAACCTGAAACTTTTCACATAAGCGTCGCAGCCCCAAACTTTTAAGAAATGACAACTTAGGTTTCTCCAAACCATAGTTCAAATGGTGTCGTCTCAACGGAATTACGTGGTGCCCTATTAAAGTGAGTGCGATTGTCTCTAATGCCTAACCCATGAACGATAGTGGTAATTCGATAAGAGACATCATGGTACGCACCATATCCCATAGGGTGCAACTATGATGTTCGGACACACCATCACACTATGGTGTTCCAGGCGGTATTAATTGTGAAACAATTTCCACAATGTCTTAATTGCGTGCCAAAGCTCGTAACTCAGATACTCATCTCTATGATCATATCATGGACATTTTATGCTCTTGTCACAATGATCTTCAACTTCACTCTGAAATTACTTGAACCATTCAATAATTCAGACTTGTGTTTCATCAAGTAAATATACTCAACATCTACTCGAATCATCGGTGAAGTAAGAACATAACGATATTCACTTCATGCCTCAGCACTCATTCGACTGCACACATCAAAATGTGTTACTTCCAACAAGTTGCTATCTTGTTCCATCTTACTAAAAACGAGGCTTTTCAGTCATCTTACCCATGTGGTATGATTTGCATGTCTCAAGTGATTCAAAATCAAGTGAGTCCAAACGGTCCATTTGCATGGAGTTTCTTCATGCATTTTTATACCAATATGACTAACATGGCAGTGCCACAAGTAAGTGCTCCTATCATTATTATCTTATATCTTTTGGCATGAAAATGTGTATCACTACGATCGAGATTCAATGAACCATTCATTTTTAGGTGCAAGACCATTGAAGGTATTATTCAAATAAACAGAGTAATCATTATTCTCCTTAAATGAATAACCGTATTGCGATAGACATAATCCAATCATGTCTATGCTCGACGCAAACGCCAAATAACAATTATTTAGGTTTAATACTAATCTTGATGGTAGAGGGAGCGTGCGATGTTTGATCACATCAACCTTGGAAACACTTCCAACACATATCGTCAGCTCACCTTTAGCTAGTCTCTGTTTATTCCGTAGCTCTTATTTCGAGTTACTAACACTTAGCAACCGAACCGGTATCTAATACCCTGGTGCTACTAGGAGTACTAGTAAAGTACACATTAACATAATGTATATCCAATATACTTCTATCGACCTTGCCAGCCTTCTCATCTACCAAGTATCTAGGGTGATTCTGCTCCAGTGGTTGTTCCCCTTATTACAGAAGCACTTAGTCTCGGGTTTGGGTTCAACCTTGGGTTTCTTCACTAGAGCAGCAACTGATTTGCCGTTTCATGAAGTATCCCTTCTTGCCCTTGCCCTTTTTGAAACTAGTGGTTTCACTAACCATCAACAATTGATGCTCCTACTTGATTTCTACTTTCGCGGTGTCAAACATCGCGAATACTTCAAGGATCATCATATCTATCCCTGATATGTTATAGTTCATCACGAAGCTCTAGCAGCTTGGTGGCAATGACTTTGGAGAAACATCACTATCTCATCTGGAAGATCAACTCCCACTCGATTAAAGTGATTGTTGTACTCAGACAATCTGAGCACAAGCTCAATGATTGAGCTTTTCTCCCTTAGTTTGCAGGCTAAGAAAATCGTCGGAGGTCTCATACCTCTTGACGTGGGCACGAGCCTGAAATCCCAATTTCAGCCCTCAAAACATCTCATATGTTCCGTGACGTTTCGAAAATGTCTTTGGTGCCTCTACTCTAAACCATTTAACTGAACTATCACGTAGTTATCAAAACGTGTATGTTAGATGTTCGCAACATCCACAGACTACGTTCGAGGTCTAGCACACCGAGCGGTGCATTAAGAACATAAGCCTTCTATGAAGCAACGAGGACAATCCTCAGTTCACGGACCCAGTCCGCATAATTGCTACTATCAACTTTCAACTAAATTTTCTCTAGGAACATATCTAAAATAGTAGAACTAAAGCGCGAGCTTATGACATAATTTGCAAAGATCTTTTGACTATGTTCAGGATAATTAAGTTCATCTCATGAACTCCCACTCAGATAGACATCCCTCTAGTCATCTAAGTGATTACATGATCCGAGTCAACTAGGTCGTGTCCGATCATCACGTGATACGGACTAGTCATCATCGGTGAACATCTTCATGTTGATCGTATCCACCATAGACTCATGCTCGACCTTTCGATCTCTTGTGTTCCGAGGCCATGTATGTACATGCTAGGCTCGTCAAGTCAACCTAAGTGTTTCGCGTGTGTAAATCTGGCTTACACCCGTTGTATGTGAACGTAAGAATCTATCACACCCGATCATCACGTGGTGCTTCAAAACGACGAACTTTCGCAACGGTGCACAGTTAGGGGGAACACTTTCTTGAAATTTTAATGAGGGATCATCTTATTTACTACCGTCGTTCTAAGCAAATAAGATGCATAAACATGATAAACATCACATGCAATCAAATAGTGACATGATATGGCCAATATCATTTTGCTCCTTTTGATCTCCATCTTCGGGGCTCCATGATCATCATCGTCACCGGCATGACACCATGATCTCCATCATCATGATCTCCATCATCGTGTCTCCATGAAGTTGTCTCGCCAACTTATTACTTCTACTACTATGGCTACCGGTTAGCAATAAAGTAAAGTAATTACATGGCGTTGTTCAATGACACGCAGGTCATACAATAAATTAAGACAACTCCTATGGCTCCTGCCGGTTGTCATACTCATCGACATGCAAGTCGTGATTCCTATTACAAGAACATGATCAATCTCATACATCACATATCATTCATCACATTCTTCTTGGCCATATCACACCCCATAGCATACCCTGCAAAAACAAGTTAAACGTCCTCTAATTGTTGTTTGCATGTTTTACGTGGCGGCTATGGGTTTCTAGCAAGAACGTTTCTTACCTACGCAAAACCACAACGTGATATGCCAATTGCTATTTACACTTCATAAGGACCATTTTCATCCAATCCGTTCCGACTAAAGTGGGAGAGACTGGCACCCGCTAGCCACCTTATGCACCAAGTGCATGTCAGTCGGTGGAACCTGTCTCACGTAAGTGTACGTGTAAGGTCGGTCCGGGCCGCTTCATCCCACAATACCGTCGAAACAAGATTGGACTAGTAACGGTAAGCATATTGAACAAAATCAACGCCCACAACTACTTTGGGTTCTACTCGTGCAAAGAATCTACGGAATAGACCTAGCTCATGATGCCACTGTTGGGGAATGCAGCAGAAATTCAAAAAAAATTCCTATGTGTCACCAAGATCTATCTATGGAGAAACCAGCAACGAGGGGAAGGAGAGTGCATCTACATACCCTTGTAGATCGCTAAGCGGAAGCGTTCAAGAACGCGGGGTTGATGGAGTCGTACTCATCGTGATCCAAATCACCGGAGATCCTAGTGCCGGACAGAAGGCACCTCCGTGTTCAACACACGTACAGCCCGGTGACGTCTCCCATGCCTTGATCCAGCAAGGAGAGAGGGATAGGTTGAGGAAGACTCCATCCAGCAGCAGCACGACGGAGTGGTGGTGGTGGAGGAGCGTGGCAATCCTGCAGGGCTTCGCCAAGCACCGCGGGAGAGGAGGACGACTTGGGAGAGGGGCAGGGCTGCGCCAGAACTTTGGTGCGGCTGCCCTCCCACCCCCACATATATATAGGGGAAAATTAGAGGGGGGCCGGCCCCCTCAGATCCAATCTAAGGAGGGGGCGGCGGCCAGGGGGGTTGCCTTGCCCCCCAAGGCAAGGGGGGCGCCCCCCTTTAGGGTTTCCCCCAAGCCCTAGGCGCCTTGGGCCTCGGTGGGGGGGCGCACCAGCCCACCTGGGGCTGGTCCCCTCCCACACTTGGCCCATGCAGCCCTCTGGGGCCGGTGGCCCCACTTGGTGGACCCCCGGGACCCTCCCGGTGGTCCTGGTACATTATCGATAGCACCCGGAACTTTTCCGGTGACCAAAACAGGACTTCCCATATATAAATCTTTACCTCCGGACCATTCCGGAACTCCTCGTTTTCCGGGATCTCATCCAGGACTTCGAACAACATTCGGTAACCACATACAAACTTCCTTTATAACCCTAGCGTCATCGAACCTTAAGTGTGTAGACCCTACGGGTTCAGGAATCATGCAGACATGACCGAGATGTTCTACGGTCAATAACCAACAGCGGGATCTGGATACCCATGTTGGCTCCCACATGTTCCACGATGATCTCATCGGATGAACCACGATGTCGAGGACTCAATCGATCCCGTATACAATTCCCTTTGTCTAGCGGTATTGTACTTGCCCGAGATTCGATCGTCGGTATCCCGATACCTTGTTAAATCTCGTTACCGGCAAGTCTCTTTACTTGTTCCGTAACACATCATCCCGTGATCAACCCCTTGGTCACATTGTGCACATTATGATGATGTCCTACCAAGTGGGCCCAGAGATACCTCTCCATTAACCGGAGTGACAAATCCCAGTCTTGATTCGTGCCAACCCAACAGACACTTTCGGAGATACCTGTAGTGCACCTTTATAGCCACCCAGTTACGTTGTGACGTTTGGTACACCCAAAGCATTCCTACGGTATCCGGGAGTTGCACAATATCATGGTCTAAGGAAATGATACTTGACATTAGAAAAGCTTTACCATACGAATTACGATCTTTGTGCTAGCCTTAGGATTGGGTCTTGTCCATCACATCATTCTCCTAATGATGTGATCCCGTTATCAACGACATCCAATGTCCATGGTCATGAAACCGTAACCATCTATTGATCAACGAGCTAGTCAACTAGAGGCTTACTAGGGACATGGTGTTGTCTATGTATCCACACATGTATCTGAGTTTCCTTTCAATACAATTATAGCATGGATAATAAACGGTTATCATGAACAAGGAAATATAATAATAATAACTAATTTATTATTGCCTCTAGGGCATATTTCCAACAGGGACAACCATGCTAGGTAATTCCCCCATAGTGAATTCTGCTCGGAGACGAGAGGTAACTTCTTGATTCTCCTCCATGGCATCTATTCTTTTCAAATCAGCCTCCATCTCATCCTCCGTTGATGGTCCAAAGTGATAGGCATCGCTATTTGCTCCGGGACCTGGCATTGGGTGAGACACCCGAATCTCCCCGACTGATTCCTGAGAATAGTTCTTCCTTTATTCTGCAGTAGGAACAACTCAAAACAAAAACAAAGGATATTTGCATGATACGGTGGTCAAAACCTTCGGGAGTATATATAATGAATTTTTACCGATCAATACGTAACGTGCAAGAAAACAGAGTCCGGGAGGCACACAAGGTGCCCACGAGATAGGGGGGCGCGCCCTATAGGGGGGGGCCTCCACTCTTGTGGGAGCCTCATGTCCCTTTCGGACTACTTATTTCTTCCTAAAATTCTTAAATAATCCAAAACTGATAAAAATTGCCATTAGAGTTGTTTTGGAGTCAGCTTACTTACCATACCACATACCTATACCTTTTCGGAGTCTGGAACGTTCTGGAAAGTGTCCCTTATGTATTCCTCAACAGTTACGGTTTCAATAATATTAGTTTCAACATTGATGGGATTACTTGAAATATAATGTTTAATTCTTTGACTGTTTACCACCCTCGTATTTGTGCCTTTGAAGTTGTTGATTTTTATAGCACCAGAATGATAGACCTCCTCGATAACATAGGGACCTTCCCATTTTGAGAGAAGTTCTCCTACAAAAAATCTTAAACAAGAGTTGAATAATAACACATAATCTCCTACGTTAAACTGACGCTTTTGTATCCTCTTATCATGCCAGCGTTTGACTTTTTCTTTGAAAAGCTTGGCATTCTCATAGGCTTGGGTTCTCCTTTCATCAAGTGAGCTAATATAAAACAACCTCTTCTCACCGGCAAGTTTGAAGTCATAATTGAGCTCTTTGATAGCCCAATATGCCTTATGTTCAAGTTCAAGAGGTAAATGACATGCTTTTCCATAAACCATCTTATAAGGAGACATACCCATAGGATTTTTGTATGCAGTTCTATAGGCCCATAGTGCATCATCAAGTTTTTTGGACCAATTCTTTCTAGATCTATTCACAGTCTTTTGCAAAATTAATTTGTGCTCTCTATTGCTCAACTCTACTTGACCACTAGACTGCAGATGATAAGGAGATGCGAGTCTATGATTGACATCATACTTAGCAAGCATCTTACGGAAATCACCATGAATAAAATGTGAACCACCATCAGTCATAAGATATCTAAGTACTCCAAACCTCGGAAAAATAACTTCTTTAAGCATTTTAGTAGAGGTGTTATGATCAGCACTACTAGTTGGAATAGCTTCTACCCACTTAGTAACGTAATCAACAGCAACTAAAATATGTGTATAACCATTAGAGGCAGGAAAAGGTCCCATATAATCAAAGCCCCAAACATCAAACGGTTCAACAACAAGAGAATAATTCATAGGCATTTCTTGACGTCTACTAATGTTACCTATTATTTGACATTCATCACAAGATAAGACAATCTTATGAGCATCTTTGAAGAGAGTAGGCCAATAAAAACCATACTGTAGTACCTTGTGTGCAGTTCTATCTCCAGCGTGGTGTCCTCCATAAGACTCAGAGTGACACTTGCATAGAATCTGTTCCTGTTCATGCTCAGGCACACAACATCTAATAACACCATCTACTCCTTCTTTATAAAGGTGTGGATCATCCCAGAAGTAATGTCTTAAATCATAAAAGAACTTTTTCTATTGCTGGTATGTGAAACTAGGCAGTATATATTTAGCAACAATGTAGCATAATCAGCATACCAAGGAGTAGTACGAGAAGCATTGACGACCGCTAATTGTTTATCAAGAAAGCTATCATTAATAGGCAGTGGGTCATCAAGAACATTCTCTAACCTAGACAAGTTGTCTGCAATGGGGTTCTCAGCTCCCTTTCTATCAATAATATGCAAATCAAATCTTGGAGCAAGAGAACCCATCTAATGAGTTTAGGCTTATCATCTTTCTTTTCCATAAGATATTTAATAGCAGCATGATCAGTGTGAATAGTAACTTTGGAATCAACAATATAAGGTCTAAACTTATCACATGCAAACACAACTACTAAGAACTCTTTTTCAGTAGTAGCATAATTTCTCTAGGCAGTATCAAGAGTCTTACTAGCATACTGGATAACATTCAATTTCTTATCGACTCTTTGCCCTAAAACAGCACCTACAGCATAATCACTAGCATCGCACATAATTTCAAAAGGTAAATTCCAATCAGGCGGCTGAACAATAGGTGTAGTGATCAAAGCTTTCTTAAGTACTTCAAATGCTTCTACACAATCATCATCAAAGGCAAAAGGAATATCTTTTTGCAATAAATTAGTCAGAGGCCTAGAGAATTTAGAAAAGTCCTTAATGAACCTCCTATAAAAACCATCGTGACCAAGGAAACTTCTTATACCTTTTATGTCCTTGGGACATGGCATCTTTTCAATAGCATCGACTTTGGCTTTATCAACTTCAATACCTCTCTCGGAGATCTTGTGCCCCAAGACAATGCCTTCATTAACCATAAAGTGACACTTTTCCCAATTCAAGATGAGACTAGTGTCTTCACATCTCTGCAAAACTCGATCAAGGTTGCTCAAACAATCATCAAAAGAGGATCCATAGACTGAGAAGTCATCCATGAATATCTCACAAATCTTTTCACGAAAATCAGAGAATATAGCCATCATGCATCTTTCAAAGGTAGGAGGTGCATTACATAAACCAAAAGGCTTACGTCTATAAGCAAAAGTACCAAAAGGGCAAGTAAAAGTAGTTTTAGATTGATCCTTCGCTGACGCAGGTATTTGAGAGAAGCCAGAATAACCATCTAGGAAGCATAAATGTGTGTGTTTGGATAGTCTTTCTAGCTTTTGATCAATAAAAGGTAAAGGGTAATGATCTTTCTTAGTAGCTTTATTTAACTTACGGAAATCAATTACCATCCAATAACCTGTAATAATTCTTTGCGGGATCAATTCATCTTTATCATTAGGAACAACGGTAATACCTCCCTTTTTAGGAACACAATGAACAGGGCTTACCCATTCACAATCAGCAACGGTATAAATAATACCTGCCTCAAGGAGCTTTAGTATCTCCTTTCTTCCCACTTCTTTCATCTTGGGATTTAATAGTCTTTCAGGATCTCTAAATAGTTTGGCATCTTTCTCCACTGAAATTTTGCGTTGGCATAATGTGGGACTAATGCCCTTAAGATCATCGAGAGTATATCCAATAGCTGCTCGGTGCTTCTTCAGAGTTTTCAGTAATGTTTCTTCTTCTTTCCTTGAAAGGTTAGCACTAATAATAACAGGATATATTTCCTTTTCATCAAGATAAGCATACTTAAGATTATCAGGCAAGGGTTTAAGTTCAAACACGGGATCACCCTTGGGTGGAGGGGGATCCCTAAGAATTTCAACGGGAAGGTTATGTTTCAGCATAGGTTCCTGTTTAAAGAACACTTCATCTATTTCCTCCCTTTCTTTCATAAACATATGGTTTTCATGGTCTAGCAAATATTGTTCTAACGGATCAGTTGGAGGAACATCAATGGAAGCAAGACCAATAATTTCATCCTTACTAGGTGGTTCCCTATCACGAGGTTGTCTACTAAACTTAGAGAAATTAAACTCATGAGACATACCATCTATGCCAACAGCGACAATATTCTTTTCACAATTAATCTTAGCACTAGCTGTATTCAAGAAGGGTCTACCAAAAATAATGGGACAAAAATCATCTTGTGGGGAACCAAGAACAAGAAAATCAGTAGGGTATTTAACCTTCCCACACAAAACTTCAACATCTCTAACAATCCCAAAGGGTTTAATGGTATCCCTATTAGCAAGCTTAATAGTAACATCAATGTCTTCTAATTCAATGGGTGCAATGTCATGCATAATTTCTTGATATAAAGTATAGGGTATTGCACTAGCACTAGCACCCATATCACATAAGCCATGATAACAATGATCTCCTATTTTAACAGAAATGATAGGCATGCCTACGACATGTCTACGTGTCTTAGTATCAGGTCTTGCAATATTGGCAGTCTCGCCACAGAAAGAAATAACATGCCCATCTAAATCCTCATCCAAGAGATCTTTAACCATAGCAATACTAGGTTCAACATTAATTCGCTCAGGAGGTGTATAAGTCCTTGTGTTACTCTTACGAACAACAGTCGAAGCTTTAGCATGATCTTTTATCCTAACAGGAAAAGGAGGTTTTTCAACATAAGCAGTAGGAACAATAGGATCACTATAGGTAATAGTCTTTTCTTCGACTGTAATAGGTGCAACTACTTTCACTTCAACAGGAGGGTTATATTTAAACCACTTCTCTTTAGGGAGATCAACGTGAATAGCAAAATATTCACAGAAAGAAGCTACTATCTCAGAGTCAAGTCCATACTTAGCGCTAAATCCACGAAAAGCATCAATATCCATAAAAGATTTGACACAATCGAATTTAGGTGTCATACCTGACTCCTTACCATCATCGGAACTCCAATCTTCAGAGTTGCGTTTAATTCTTTCCAATAAGTCCCATTTTAAATCAATAGTCTTCATCATATAAGAACCAACACAAGAAGTATCGAGCAGGTTGCGATTATCAAGAGAAAGCCGAGCATAAAAATTCTGAATAATCATTTCCCGAGAGAGCTCGTGATTGGGGCATGAATATAACCTTGACTTAAGCCCCCCCCCTCCCAAGCTTGAGCGATGCTTTCTCCTTCGCGAGGCCAGAAATTATATATGTAATTACGATCACGATGAACAAGATGCATAGGATAGAACTTCTGGTGAAATTCCAACTTCAATCACTTATAATTCCAAGATCTCGTGTCATCAGATAGCCTATACCATGTCAATGCATCTCCCTTCAAAGATAAAGGGAAGACCTTCCTTTTGACAACATCATCGGGAATACCTGCAAGCTTAAATAATCCACAAACTTCATCCACAAAGATAAGGTGTAAATCGGGATGCAATGTTCCATCTCCTGCAAATGGATTAGCTAGCAGTTTCTCTATCATACCCGAAGGAATATCAAAGTAAATATTTTCATAAAGTTCAGTAGGTTGAGGAGCAACTCTTTGCTCTTTTGTTTGGGGTGAAGATACCCCAAACAAGCCTCTCAAAGGATTAGTTTCCATAGTGACAAGTAATAGAAAATTTCAGCACACTATATAAATGTTTCCTTACCAAGTTCCACTCACCAAAAGCGCTACACTCCCCGGCAACGGCGCCAAAAGAGAGTCTTGATGACCCACAAGTGTAGAGGATCTATCATAGTCCTTTTGATAAGTAAGAGTGTCGAACCCAATGAGGAGCAGAAGGAAATGATAAGCGGTTTTCAGTAAGGTTTTCTCTGCAAGCACTGAAATTGTAGGTCATAGATAGTTTTGTGATAAGATAAATAGTAATGAGTAACAAGTAAATAAAGTAAACAAAGTGCAGCAAGGTGGCCCAACCCTTTATGTAGAAAAGGATAAGCATGGACAATTTCTAATAATGAGAAAGGATCTCCCGAGGACACATTGGGAATTATCGTCAAGCTAGTTTTCATCACGTTCATATGATTCGCGTTCGGTACTTTGATAAGTTGATATGTGGGTGGACCGGTACTTGGGTACTGCCCTAACTTGGACCAGCATCCCACTTATGGTTAACCCCTATTGCAAGCGTCCGCAACTACAAAAGAAGTATTAAGGTAAACCTAACCACAACATTAAACATATGGATCCATAACAGCCCCTAACGAAGCAACGCATAAACTAGGGTTTAAGCTTCTGTCACTCTAGCAACCCATCATCTACTTATTACTTCCCCATGCCTTTATCTAGGCCCAAATAATGGTGAAGTGTCATGTAGTCGACATTCACATAACACCACTAGAGGAAAAGACAACATACATCTCATCAAAATATCGAACGAATACCAAATTCACATGACTACTAATAGCAAGACTTCACCCATGTCCTCAGGAACAAACGTAACTACTCACAAAGAATATTAATGTTCATAATGAGGAGTAATAATATGCATAAAGGATCTGAACATATGATCTTCCACCAAGTAAACCAATTAGCACCAACTACAAGGAGTAATCAACACTACTAGCAACCCACATGTACCAATTTGTGGTTTTGATACAAGGTTGGATACAAGAGATGAACTAGGGGTTTGAGAGGAGATGGTGCTGGTGAAGATTTTGATGGAGATTGACACCCTCCCAATGAGAGGATCGTTGGTGATGATGTTGGTGATGATTTCCCCCTCCCGGACGAAGTGTCCCCGGCAGAACAGCTCTGCAAGAGCCCTAGCTTGATTCTGCCGAGGTTCCACCTCATGGCGGTGGAGCTTCGTCCCGTAAGCTTGCCCACGATTGTTTCTAGGGTAAAAGTGATGATATAGGAGAAGAGGGACACTGGAGGCCCACCATGGGGCACGGGAGATAGGGGGGCGCGCCCTATAGGGGGGGGGGGCGCCCCCTGTCTCCTGGACAGGGTGTGGGCCCCCTGGTGTATTTCTTTTGCTCAAAAATTCTTATTAATTCCAAAAAGTTGTTTCATGGAGTCTCAGGACTTTTGGAGCTGTGCAGAATAGGTTTCCAACGTTTGCTCCTTTTCCAGCCAGAATTCCAGCTGTCGGCATTCCCCCTCTTCATGGTAAACCTTGTAAAACAAGAGAGAATAGCCATAAGTATTGAGATATAATGTGTAATAACAGCCCATAATGCAATAAATATTGATATAAAAGCATGATGCAAAATGGACGTATCAGGGCGTTGATTCAATCACCATCTTTGTTTCGTTGTCTTGCTCTGAGAACTCCAGCCAACATGACAACGAGAGGAATAGGAAACTGTAGAAGGATCGATTTTCTCGGAGATCGAACAACTCAGGATCAACTCACGAAGTGAGACATAACACATCTCTCGAGCTGAGACACGAAACACACGTCCAAAGGGATGGGTGAAAAAGATGACAAAGGTTCACTAGGTAGGCACCAATTTCACGCTTAAGAAGGTGGTGAACGGTCGTTAATGTAGCGAGGAGTTGAGTTGCCATGACACCATAACGAGATATCTTAGAGGAGGTGGCTTGTAGGATCATCCCTTAAGTGGCAAAATGAATTACTTTTGATATCTAGATCATTGAAACTCTTTATACCAGCCTAAGGCAATTCACCAACAATCGTTGGCAGAGTATGAAAAATGGCATACCCAGACTAGAATGGACGATGTGGATTACCTTGTTGAGGACAACACAAGGGGTGATTTTGCTTATCATCGGAGATGGATGGAATCCAAGGTAGGACCACTTGGAAATGATCCTGATCAATAATTACTGAGAAGGGTAGAACATGGTAGGGTGACACAATGGCGGTGTAAGATGGAAACAGAATGCAAATGTTGGGAATGATTCTAGTAACTGAGGAGAGACTCAACAGTAGAGAGTGATTCCACTTTTTGAAAAGTTATAACATAATCAAAGAATTTGAGGACAAATCCCAACTAATGTTGACGATAAAAGCCTAGTGCTTGCGCGTGCTCTCAAGAACTTGAGTATTTCCATATTCATCAAGGTTTTACCAATATCCGTGTCAAGGATCCTAGCAACACAACTTACTACCATGATGAATGGTGATGGATGATGCAGATGCAAAAGAGGATAACACCTCCTCAGATTTCACGTTAGCAAGGCCAAGGAATCAAAAATCCGGATGATCGACTGAGAGACATTTAGCACTCTGCTTCTAATGTTCTCCTTGATGTGTTAGCGTAACCCATTTACATGGTTTGGTATCTAGAACATGAAGTAAAAGGTGGGACTTCGGGAGCACAAGAGTCCATAAGGAATAACTATGGAGATAAATCCTACGAAATTCTAATGGGGAGGTGGCCAACTTTCTCAGTCAAGATACTACAGTAATAGGTCTTCCAGCTGGGTGTGTTGGCCACGACATCCACTTTACCAGGTTACAGGGAGACCAATATTATAGTTCTTGGGAAATGTTCCAACCATCATATCTGCCTGAGATTCAGATCTGGTTGGTGTCAGGACATTCCAGACTCATCAAGTCTAGAGAGAAAAATGAAAGTTTGCAGCACAAATTGATGAGATGACGTTGCGGGGTTCTCGGGAAATGAACTACGATAGCAAGCTCCAAAATATGAGCTGGTTCTGCTACAAACATGTGAACACATTGTCCCAGACAAGCATGATCACATGGTAGTCTTACAATGAAACACTACTGAGTTCAGGTGGGGGAACTCTCATCGAGGATATCGAAGACCTCACATAAGGCATGATCTTAAGAAGGAACTTCTTCTCCTTGAACAAATCAATCAGTGGCTTGTTGAGCTAGGGATACGTATAGAATGAAGATGATCAGTCTATCAGACCATAGAATACTTCGCACGTGCATAATTTACTTGGGATGATCCTAGAGGAAGTGTTAACAAGCCTTCTCAAATTCATGGCGGCAACTTGCATCAAGTGCGCATGAACTAGAGGAAGTCACTCCTTTCATCCAAGCATATGCTTCATGAATGGGATATGAAGATAATGCTTATAAAGTTTCCAATACTAACTGGCAGTTCAACACGAATCATGGAGAAGATAACAATGTTGCTGATGGGCTCAACAACAAATCATCCAGGTTTCCATATAAGTGGAATTCCACAATTATGTGAACAATGTGATAGCATCGGTCAGACCCAACGGATATAATGGTGTATGCTCGAGGAATCAACCAGGAGTAAGACAACATTTCAAATATCGTTGGTTCTGATTTGATTTGACAATAGCTGGTACTCAAATCAAAGATTGGATAAGATGATAGGTCCATTAACTGATCACGATGGTCAATGGATGACGACACCATCTTTCTTCAGCACACATACAAGATATCCCTTAAAATGAACTAAGTCGGACAAGCTTTTATCTTTCAACTCTCCAAGTTGTTGTTTAGCTTAACCAACTAGCTCAGGGTATCCGACACAGATTCTTGGAGAAAGGATGGATTACAAGAAAACCAACATGGTCATGAACTCAACATAGCGGCCAGGTGATGACCTGGTGATACTTTTGAGAAGATATTCAAAAAACCCACGAACCACCGATATGTTACTAATCTCAAGAACAATCTTGCTTTACAGGCAAGATGATATGATCAAGCAAGCAAGGATTGACACGTTCCGAACTCATTGATTGCCGGGGGCGATGCTGATTCCCGCTAACACCTATGGGGACAGGGCCCCTTTTGGTTCGGTGGGGGGCGGAGAGCGCGCAAAGAGCGGATCGAGGCAGTGCACGCGGGGCAATTTTTTACCCAGCTTCAGGCCGCACGGATGCGTAAAACCCTACTGCTGCTTGTTCGTGTATATTATATTCTTGCTCAGGAGCGATGGACGCTGCCAGACTGAGCGTGAGAGTGTTCTTTTGAGTTCCCGAAATGCGGAACCCCCTTGAAAATGCTCAACCCCTTCTACGTTGCCCTTGGGCCTCCTTTTATACTCAAGGGGTCACCGACAGGGGGCAACGCAGACAGGAAGGGTAAAAACGGAAAAAGGATGTGGTAGGTATAGCTACCGCTACTGTGGATACAGTGTATCCTACCTAACTCTGACGGCAGGGGACAAGGGCATTAAATGCCTGTCTGAGTCTCCTAAACAGTGCAAAACGGGTGACCGTAGGAGCGCCACCGTTTGCCACGATGGGCTTCTTTTCATCTCCGCTTGCCACCACGTACCCCTAGCTGCACGGCCTCCCGCCACGTGCGCTCTGGGAGAGTCCCAGAGCGACACGTTAGCAGGTGAGCTGGAGCGCGGGCACGCAGTGGGAGTTTCCCGCGGCAAGCTCCTTGCCGCGGCCGTCGTCTTGTCGCTTCCGGAAGCTTGTCGCTCGCCGGATCTTGCCGGGGCGCAGGGCGCGTCGCGGCAAGCTTTCTTGGTATGTCTTGCGTGGTCTTCCCGGCAAGCTCCTCTTGCCGGGGTCTCGTCTCTTCCCGGTAAGCTCCCCTTGCCGGGGCCTTGGTTGGCCTTCCCGACAAGCTCCTCTTGCCGAGGCCTTGGCTTGAGTACTTTGTTCTTGAATGGTCTTAAAGGGGACCACGGAGGGTCCTGGCGGTCACCCGGCAAGCCTTGCCGCGGGGGGCTGCATCTGCCCGTGCACGAGTTCAGGGTAATAGGGTACCCCTACTCTAGTACACCGACAGGAGCCCCCGGGCCTGGGCCATACACGGTGCCGAGCGCTGTTGGGCCAGGCCCAAAACAGTGCACGGGCACGTGCGGCCTAGGTCGCGCCGAATTTAACTCCGCTCCCACCGCGCACGCCCAGAACGGCACACGTCAAATGCGGCGTCTTGGGGGAGATCGTGGGAGGCGTGCGTGGGGCTAAGCCTCCCGAGCATGCGTCAGGCCATGATGATGGAGGTGGTTCACGCCCGCCTCCTTAAACAGGGGTAGGTGCGAGGGCGTGGTGTATTTACTGGACGGAGCCGGCGCGTGGTTTTCGGGACGTCCACTCCCCGCGTTCACGGGGTGGAATGATGCCGCCTCATCTGTCGCCTCAGTTCTGCACCCCCGCCACGTTTCCCCCATGCGTTTGGGGTAACGGACGGTGGAGTGGGAAACTGGGCCGTCGCGAGCGGGTCGGCCCCGACTCCCTGCCCTTCTCGTGCCTTGATTCGCCGAGCAGGGCGGCCGAGCCCCCACCTCGCTCCTTTATAAAGAGCGGGATGGGAGCACAGAAGCCCTCACTCTCTCATCTTCTCTTTTCTTCAGCTTCTGTTCCCCTTTCTCTCCTCTGCCATGGAGAAAGGGAACCCAGGCCGTTCATCGGTGGCGGGGAGGGTCGCCGCCCAACAGCGCATCTCTCCCTCTTCCACGCCTGTGGTGGCAGAGCCAACCATGAGGGGAAGAGGGAGGGTGCGAGGCCGCGGACGAGGTCGAGGACGGGGTCGAGGCGCTCGGGGAAGAGGCGGACGGGGCGGCACGTCAACTTCACCTCCGCCGGCGGCTTCTCCCCCCATGGCGGTCCATATAGGGGACGACCCTTGCGAGTTCTTCGTTAGGCTGCGCCGGGCGCCTCGTCGTCGCCTCCGTCTTCCTGCTCCATTTGTGCGCGCGATGGAAGTGGAGCCGCCCGAGACGCTGAGGCTGCACATGAGGGGCTGTGGGATCAGCGGCACGCGAGTCCGCGTTGCATTCCCAGCCCCTAATGTGATGTATCTTGATCGAGGGTGGAAGACGTTCGCCCGCATCCACAGCTTGACGGAGGGGTTTACCCTCCATATTAAGTTGATGGAGGGTGATCTCCTCTCCGTCAAGGCCTTCGGGTGCTTCAGCACTCGGTTGAAGTGCTGCGTGGACAGCTCCTCCGACGGCGAAGGCTCCTCCTCGAGTGAGAGCGACGAGGAGGGGAGCGATAGCGACAACGAGGGTAGCGGGCGGCGGAGTAGCGGGTCCGACTAGGCGTCGGGCGCCGCCTCGCGTGGCACCGGCGACCCCATCATCCGCGTCGCCGGCTTCTTGAATTCGCCGGGGTCGTCTCCTTGGGCGGCTGGCGTAGGGAGGCTGCGGAAGGGGAAGAGTGCGGGCGACAAGGCCGTCAAGCCGGAGTACGGGGGCGTGGTGCCCTCAACAGCGTGCTGACGCCCCGTCGCCCCGTCTTCGAGCCCCGCTTCCGGCGTCGCCGTCGCCGTTCAGCCTTCGGACGGCCCCCGGGATGTTCCCTTGGTGTCTTCTGGCACCCGTAGCTCGCCTAGGCACTCTTTTTGCCCTTTTCGCCTCCTTGACCTGCCTCCTGAAAAGGGGAACAGGAAAGGGATTACGGGCATCTTATCTTTTTAGTTTGTAAGCCCTTGGGCCTTAGCTGTATCTAGAACTTGTAATCCTCTCTTTCATGTTTTTCATCCTCTATGGACTGTACCTGAGTGGGATGTTTTTAATGAAAAGGGAATGTTTGCTGGGTTATTTGTCTCGCGAGTTAAACTCACGCCAAGGAACAAATCCTTGGTATCCCTCAGACAGACAATTTCTCTCCCGGCAACAGACCCTGCCGCCTTCCCACGTCGCTCGACCTTTCTCACGCTTTTGACGGAGATAGGAACGAGGTGGTGCGGTATCCCCGTTCCATCCCTTTGCTGCCGCGACTACAACCAATCTTGGCCCCGAGGACGAGCCCCAGGGCCTAGAGTCGGGGGAGCACGGCAGTTTCCGGGGAGGAACGTGGGTTTGCTTTCCCCAGTCCATAAGAGGATGCATGATGAGGGACAAAAAAACTTATCTGATAGTGCAGCCCCCGGCAACTCTGATTTGCCGTGGACGATTCTTGGCACTGATAGCCCCCAGCGATACTGGCCTGCCGGGAAGGCTTTCATCTTCGGCAGAGAACTTTGACGTTCTCGATGTCGGCTTCCGGCAAGCTGGTTGCCAGGAAGACTTTCATTTTCAGCAGAGAACATTGACGTTCTCGATGCCGGCTTCCGGCAAGCTGGTTGCCAGGAAGACTTTTATTTTCAGCAGAGAACTTTGACGTTCTCGATGCCAGCTTCCGGCAAGCTGGTTGCCAGGAAGACTTTTATTTTCAGCAGAGAACTTTGACGTTCTCGATGCCGGCTTCCGGCAAGCTGGTTGCCAGGGAGACTTTTATTTTCAGCAGAGAACTTTGACGTTCTCGATGCCGGCTTCCGGCAAGCTGGTTGCCAGGAAGACTTTCATTTTCAGCAGAGAACTTTGACGTTCTCGATGCCGGCTTCCGGCAAGCTGGTTGCCAGGAAGACTTTCATTTTGAGCAGAGAACTTTGACGTTCTCGATGCCGGCTTCCGGCAAGCTGGTTGCCAGGAAGACTTTTATTTTCAGCAGAGAACTTTGACGTTCTCGATGCCGGCATCCGGCAAGCTGGTTGCCAGGAAGACTTTTATTTTCAGCAGAGAACTTTGACGTTCTCGATGCCGGCTTCCGGCAAGCTGGTTGCCAGGAAGACTTTTATTTTCAGCAGAGAACTTTGACGTTCTCGATGCCGGCTTCCGGCAAGCTGGTTGCCAGGAAGACTTTGGGCGAAGAACTTCGTCGCTCTTGACACCGGCTCCCGGCAGGATCGTTGCCGGAAAGGCTTATGGCGAAGAGCGTCGTCATTCTTGACGCCGGAGATATTGGCCTTAAGGGCGTTGCCAGCCCCCGGGCCATAACTGCGTTCAAACATAGCAAGTGATTAGCATCCGGAGTGCACTCAACTTGCTCGTGAATTTCGACTTTTGCTGCATATTCCCTGTGCCTGCCGGAATGCTTTCCGGTGCGTGTGATCCAGCCAATAGCACTTGAGGGAACGGGCCCTTTGCGGCTATTTGGGAACAACGCCTCCCGGAAAGGTTTACCTTCTCGTTCTAGCGCAACCGCACAAGTTGCTGAGCGGACTCGAGGCAATCATGGAGCGCAACTAGTCCCGAGAAGGCTCCTTGGCACACAGGTCCGTGCAGAAATCTTAAGTAAATAACGCATGCTATTTTCCTGTTCAATCCCTCTTTGTACGTCCACCCTACGCTTTCTAGGGAAACTTGCCGGTGCAGGCACCCTTGCCGCGAGCGCCGAGTGCGGAACTTCAGCAGCCTGCTGGCGGGGTCGCTACCGACAAGTAATCTCGTCGCAACTAGCTGCAGCTTGCTTAAGTTGTTGAGCGGACTCGAAAACAAAGTAAGGGCGCTAGCGGCTCACTTAAGTTGCTGAGCGGACTCGAAGCAAAGTAAGGGCACTAGCAGCTCGCTTAAGTTGTTGAGCGGACTCGAAACAAAGTAAGGGCGCGGCTAGCTACGAGTTGATTCCTCCACGCACAGGTTTTTCGTACAAAGAACAAGGTCTCCGAGGCGGATAACCTTATATAGAAAGGAAATATCTAAAATTTGCATGACTTAGGTTTTTCTGTTGCCGTACTGGCGCTGTTCTTTTGCTCGCCCGCTCCTTGGGAGCCATGACGATGAAGATCTAGCTTCGCATGCACGCCGGATCGGGTTCGCGCGATCTCGACGCACCCCCTACCCGGCGCGCCAGAGATGCCGGGGGCGATGCTGATTCCCGCCAACACCTATGGGGACAGGGCCCCTTTCGGTTCGGTGGGGGGCGGAGAGCGCGCAAAGAGCGGATCGAGGCAGTGCACGCGGGGCGATTTTTTACCCAGCTTCGGGCCGCACGGATGCGTAAAACCCTACTGCTGCTTGTTCGTGTATATTAGATTCTTGCTCATGAGCGATGGACGCTGCCAGACTGAGCGTGAGAGTGTTCTTCTGAGTTCCCGAAATGCGGAACCCCCTTGAAAATGCTCAACCCCTTCTACGTTGCCCTTGGGCCTCCTTTTATACTCAAGGGGTCACCGACAGGGGGCAACGCAGACAGGAAGGGTAAAAACGGAAAAAGGATGTGGTAGGTATAGCTACCGCTACTGTGGATACAGTGTACCCTACCTAACTCTGACGGCAGGGGACAAGGGCATTAAATGCCTGTCTGAGTCTCCTAAACAGTGCAAAAGGGGTGACCGTTAGGAGCGCCACCGTTTGCCACGATGGGCTTCTTTTCATCTCCGCTTGCCACCACGTACCCCTAGCTGCACGGCCTCCCGCCACGTGCACTCTGGGAGAGTCCCAGAGCGACACGTTAGCAGGTGAGCTGGAGCGCGGGCACGCAGTGGGAGTTTCCCGCGGCAAGCTCCTTGCCGCGGCCGTCGTCTTGTCGCTTCCGGAAGCTTGTCGCTCGCCGGATCTTGCCGGGGCGCAGGGCGCGCCGCGGCAAGCTTTCTTGGTATGTCTTGCGTGGTCTTCCCGGCAAGCTCCTCTTGCCGGGGTCTCGTCTCTTCCCGGTAAGCTCCCCTTGCCGGGGCCTTGGTTGGCCTTCCCGACAAGCTCCTCTTGCCGAAGCCTTGGCTTGAGTACTTTGTTCTTGAATGGTCTTAAAGGGGACCACGGAGGGTCCTGGCGGTCACCCGGCAAGCCTTGCCGCGGGGGGCTGCATCTGCCCGTGCATGAGTTCGGGGTAATAGGGTACCCCTACTCTAGTACATTGATCGAAGAGTGCACCAGGATAGAAGGACTAGATAGCACAATCTATCTTAGAATGATAATTCAAGAACCAACACGCTAAGAATGAAATTTATTGTCCTTTATCTACCAAGCAATAGGGTTGCTAGGAGTATTGATTTCGCACATCAGAGTCCACTTGTCGGCATTCCGGTTGCATCAACACAGGGACCGAGGAATGAATAATGATGCTGAGAAGTATCACTACATCAAGGATTTATTAGAGCTGGTGCAATTCTCATGACAATCCCGACATAAAGAGGGTAACACTCCAAGGTGGAACAGAACAAAAGCTGGATTAGTATTTGATATGCCGAACACAACTGCTTTGACCCAATCCTGGATATGGATGAGGTACTGGAGTTTGTTTCTCCTAGTCATTCCGGAATACAATGGCTTGACGGACCACAAGAGTAATAGGCATTGATAACACGAGTGCACGACTACTCCTGACTATCAATTGATAGTTGGGGTCAGAATACAACTAAGGAGGGACAACTCAAAGGAACATATGATTTTCTGAGTGGTGGATGCATGGATTATCATGTCAAAGGAGTTCAACATATTTCTTCTGGATAACCCATGCAGAAAGGTTGAACTGGCAGAGTCACAATATAGAATGGAGAACTCATCGTGAGCAGTCTTGTTGTGATCTTTCGATGCAGCGAGGGATTTCTCTCATAAGCAGTTCATGGTATTTGGAAGAGGAAGATACCACAAACCTCGAGGACTATCGCAAAGGTTACTCATAACCTAAAGAAATGAGCAAACACTATCAACATGAGGTAAGTAGGGTAATCTCAGGTTCAAAAACCCAGGAGTAGAATACCTAGTACTAAGTGGCATCATGGGATGCTTTCAAGAATGACTGCCAGAATCATCACACCGGGACACTAAACATGGCTAGACTACTAGGTGATACTCTAAGACACCTAGGGTCATAATAACATCTTCAACATAAATGCCGAGGCAATGAAATACCTCAACACACTAGTTAGTGTGGTTGATCTGGCATAAAGGAACTTCGGAACGGTAAGAAGGGATTTGCAAATGCATCAGACTATCTAGAAACCTGGGATGACTCGGACAGCATAACAGCTGTAAATGCTCAAAGGATTTGAGACATCCTACAAAAATGTTGTCATAACCACTCAGAAGCATAATATCAAGGTTCCGAGACCAACGATGAACACACGGAAGTAGTAGAAACTGAACTGGGGCTTAAATCCAACAATATTATAAGTCTACAGATTAGTAACACGTGATCCTGATAGAAAGAAGAGGAAGCCTAGTTCCTTAACCCCGTAGAAAATATAGGATGACTCAGATCAGAAGGCATAAGGTATAAGGAGTAAAAAGAGCCTTACATTCCCATCCACAATCAATTCCCTTATATAACTAAAGAATTTCTAGACACAACTTCGACCAATTTGGCTTGGTAATCCTACAGGCAGTCAAGCTCTGATACCAAAGCTGTCAGGACGTCGATCCTAAGTCACATCGATCTAGCATGTAACACATCATATTACTTTGCGACCTCACGCACGGTATTCCAACGGGTGCCACCTTACCTGGCCCGGGACCGTTTGCGCCTTTTGGCTCACGTATCTGGTAGTGCCGCTAGCCTCCAGATGACAAAGAACCCGGGCTAACATGACTAGTCATGGACCCAAAGTGGCGCTAACTTACAGGGACAGGCATACATGACCCAACAACAAACATGTCGATCAACAACGTATGAACCCAAGTCATAGCAAGCTACATGGACTTGAGGAACAACACTTGACATTTCCCTGGGGGGACAGACACAGGAATGAAGAAGGACACATGCCGGCCAGCCTAAGTGTTTCGGAGCAGTAGCAAGCTACCATGCCTCAGTGGAAGCACTAGGAGACATTTCCCAGTAAGAGAGGCTACAAAGGATGAACAACTAGGTTGTTAGATCCCACACATACCAAGCATTTCAAATCATACACACAATATGCTCGATCTGTGAAAATACAACATGGCATCACAACATAACTCTATGACTCAAAGTATTTATTCAATAGGCTCCGGGGAGTGAGATATTACAAACATGGGTCTCATGACCCAACATTAAGAGCATACAAGTCAAAGCACATGCGGAAGCTTAACATGTCTGAGTACAGACGTCTACAAATGAAAAAGGCTGAGAAGCCTGACTATCTACCAGATCCTGCCAAGGGCACAATATCATAGCTGAGGTAACAAGCTAAACGTCGAAGTTCACACGGAACTACTAGCGAGACTGTAGTCTCTCAGCAAAAACATAAATTAAGAAAACATGAGTACAAATGTACCCAGCAAGACTTACATCAGAACTAACTACATAAGCAATAGTATCAACAAAGGGGATGGTGGGGTACAACTGCATCAAGCCAGCTTTGACTCTGTGGCTATCCTGAACTACGACTGTAAGTAACTCTTTTCAGGTGACGCCCACGAGTCCACATATTCACCAAACAATACACCACTTTGGATCCGCTCCAGTCTTCCTACGAGAATGCCATCCATAGCACTCTGCGCATTTTAGAGTATCCACTTTCGCTTGTCTATTAACTGTATAGGCAACCCAGAGGTCCTTTGCCACGGACGCGGCTATTCAAATAGATCATTTATAACCCTGTAGGGGTGTACTTCTTCACACATGTTTCCACCACTTAGCGTCTGCACATGACATGTGCTCGGCAGACTCAAGCAAAAGTCGACGTGGGCGTAGACCACAACCTGACTAACCACACAAGTCTCTAGTCCAGGTTTATCGCCTATTCAGATACCATCCTCAAGTAGTCTGGCCGAATATTCAACATACGGCCCCGAACAATGTGTGCAGGGTTCCCGAGACACCAAATAGGCGCCTGGCACACCGTGCGATGTGCCTACCGCATCACATCCCACTCCTCGGGTCAGCGCTGCGCACGGCCTCCAGCAAACTACAAACACCAGAAACTAGTTGCATCTCCTGGACAGAGGACAGGTGTGGTTAATAAGTTGAGCGGGGTTATATTTTAGGGCCCAACGTGTGGTAGTAGCTGTTTCATGGATCACAAACACAAAATTCAGTTCCTGAGGACGGCTTCAATGAGAAAACCCACCATGTACTCCTACATGGCCTCCTACCGCTACCTTTAGCAAATTGTGTTCACACACTTAGCTCGCACACAGTAGGACATGTTCACAACCTTCCAAATCATCCCCGAGGAATCAGACCAGACTCAACTCTAAGCAGTAGCAGGCATGACAAACAAGCATGAATGAGTAGGCACATCAGGGCTCAAACAACTCCTACTCATGCTAGTGGGTATCATCTATTTACTGTGGCAATGACAGGTCATGCAAAGGATAAGGGGTTCAACTACCGCAGCATGTACCAATTGAATCATTGTTTTCCTAAAATGCACTAAAAGATAGCAGAGTGAGAGAGTGGGCTTGTATCAGAATGAACAAGGGGGGTTTTCTTGCCTGGCACTTCTGAAGATAGTATAGCTCTTCATCGGTGTCATCGAACTCATCTTCGATACCACGTCTATCGAGAGGGGACAAATACCGGCAAACAGGAAAAGACACAATCAATGCAATGCACAATATGATGCATCATCATGGCATGGCAAAATGAATGTGTTGGCCTAATGCAACTATAACCAGGGTGGTTTGAGTCATTTTGAACCAAAGGTTCAACTTCAAACACAAACTATGAATTCAAATAGTGCCTTATCATTTTTTGAACTACAGAAAGGTTAAGTTGTTTAAACTTGCATGTAACTAGTGCAGATGGATAGATTGTATTTTTCTGATCATTTTTCATATATAAATTATTTCATTCTGAGTTATAGATTATTTTCTATGAATTTTAGAAGTTCTGGGGGTTTTCTGAATTTTCTGATTTATTTTAAAGCCAGAAAATGATAAATTGTGCTAGCACTACATCACTATGACGTCAGCAGGTCAACTGACCCGGTCCAGGTCAGACATGACCAGTAGGGTCCGCATGTCAGTGTCTTAACTAATTAATAGATTGTTAATGCTAATTAACAAATCAGCTAAATTAAACCAGAGGCTGGGCCTAGAAGTCAGTGACTCAGAGTGGATCCAAACCTAGTTAACCGGGGTCAAACTCGCTGGAGTTGACCCACGGCTCATCGCCGGCGAGGCCAGAGACAGCGGAGGGGCTCGGGATTTGACCTCCGGCGACCAAATCGACGGCTGAGCCCATCTACGAGGAGCTAGAGCTCGTGCGCATCGACTGATGGGGTTAGCTTGGGCCGGGGTGGTCTAAGACAACGATGGTGGCAATCGGCAGCGGCGGCCGGAGTTCGGCCGAGCACGGGGATGAGGCTATGGTGGCCGTGGCGTTGCGTGCTTGGCTCCCACGGCACCTATGCGGCACGGCGAGCACGTGGGTGAGCTCCGTTGGAGGCTACGGTGATCGTGGCCACGACGGTGAGGAGCTTAGGCGGCGGCGCGATTTGATCATAGTCAAAACAACGGCTACGTAGAGAAGCTGAGCACGGGAGCGAGGGGAAGAGGCAGAGAAGCTCATAGCGAGGCCGGAGGAGGTCTAAGCGGCTCGGAGAAGGTCCGGTGCATGCGGAACGGCGGAGACGATCTCCGGCGATCCGAGGGAAGACGATGGTGGAACGGCAATGCAGAGCTCCCGGTCAGGTGTAGCTCAACGAGGAGGAAGGGGGCGTTGTGGCGGAGCTTCTTGGCGCGTCGGTGGGGCATGGGATGGCCGGTGGCCACGGCAACGACGAACGACGGTGATGGTTGTGCTCGGCACGAGAGGGAGAGAGAGCAGAGCAGGGGAGAAGCACGAGAGAGAGAGTGAGAGGCGGCCTGGAGGGATGCGTGGCGTCGCCAGAGAAGGCCAAGGCGTCGGGTGGGGGGGAGCAGCAAGCAAGAGGTGGCCGGGGCGCGTGCCGGCGCGCTGCGGCCACGCGCTCTGCCTATTAGCCTGGGGAAGAAGACGATAGGGAGGAGGAGGTGGAACGGGTCGGCCACTTGGGCCGCCAGGTGGGCTGCATAGGTAAGTTAGGTACATTTCCTTCCTTTTCTATTTTCTTCTATTTTCTATTTTGCTGTCACTTAGGGCTTTATTAAAAATACTTAAACATATCCAAAAATCATGAAACTGCTCAATGCCACTCTTTGGAGTATAACCAACAGCAAAAAAATTAGTTTATGATTATTTGAGCATTTAAAATATTTTATAGCATTTAAATGCCCAATTGCAAATATAATATGATTTAGTTCAGTGACCCTCTGTTGTCCTAGAAAAATGTGCACCATTTTTATCAGAGTTTCTAGACCAAGCCAAAGATGATGAACATTTTAGAAGGGCGTTTCAGGTTCATTGAAGAAAATTTTAGTAAACCCTAGTTGGTTTAAGGGGGGTGCTGGGGGTTCTATCGTCCCCATTTCATGTTTCTCAGAAATTTAAACATGATGCAACACCAGATGCTAGCACTAAGCAGTACCATAAGCTAGGGATGTTACAGTAAGCTACAACGTCTTTTATACTTTTGGCTTTCTTTTGTTTTAACACTATTATTTTTTTATTTGTTGACAGCATCGACTGCGGATTCTTCATGCTTACGAATGTTAATTCGTTTCATGAAGGGGTTCTTGCAAACTATTCCCATCATAATATCGCGGATACCAAAAAGACGTGGATGCACTCTATTGCTTCTTCTAACCTCTTTGAAATAGACTTCCAAAGTCTATTTGGCTACTATACATGTAAGCCTTGACACTTGGACTGCTTGCCTGTACTTCATGTTTTATTGTACATGAACTTCATTTTTATCTTTTTTATTTTGCTTGTGTATTTTGTTTCAGTAAGTTTTTCCTTTCATTGCTTACTTGGACAGGAGCATTTCTTCTACTAGAACTCCAGGATATGATGCCTTTTATGCTTTTGTTAGCTATAGTTGATTGTTTTCCAATTCATCAGTTTATGTTGAACTGTGCCTTTGGTTGTGCCTGAACTTCATTTAGTTTTTAAATGCAACACATATTTTTAGGTCGGCTTTAGTAGTAACCATGTCATCTATATTAGTTGGACTGTACATTGTGTTGTACCTAAACTTCAGTTATATTTAATGGTCTTTTTTGTCTTCCTTTTCTTTGAAAGTGGAGCCGTTGGACTTGACCGATTACCACTACTCATTCCTCGGGTCTAAGGAATACCAGCCTAGGGAGGAATCGATGAGTACAACCCCGAGAGAAGATGATAGCGCTTGAACCCTTATTCCTTCCAAGTTGGGGAAGCAGGCTGTCGGTATTTGTGGTGCTCCAAACACCCCTTGCTCCAGGAAGGTTGGTGCAGTCTAAGCAGAGAAGCAGAGGTGATTTCGTCGGATGATGATTTTGAGAAGATTGCTTACCCGAAGAATGGTAAATCTGCTGCTGGTACTGTTGCTGGGAGAGGCGGGAAGAATGTTGTCATCATCAGGAGGAAACCGGCAGTTGAGTCTAGAAACATAACTTCCTCCAAGAGAGCATCAAGATTGCCTTTGAAGTGGCATTCTGCTGTCATTCCCCTAAATATGTACTTTTACCCTCATCTATCAGAGGCCCGGTGTGTGTGAAACAGTTTGTGCTTAGGGATGATGGTCTAAAAGAAGCATTCTAACTGAGTTTTCTTCTTCTTATTTTTGTTGCTGCCAGAGATGCTACTTTATTCTGAACTTCTATTGTATTAGTATCTGAACTTCTGTTAATTTCTCCCTGCCTTTTGGAGTTATAGTTTCTGAACTTCTGTTGTAGTGTCTGAACTTCTAATTTTTTCCCATCCTTTTAAATCTGCAGGACCAGCTACTTCATGTTTACCATCCCTAGGAATATGATTGACCTCACAGGACGTGTCCTTTATACTCTTTTCGGTGAAGGGAAGCAGATGCAAGGAGATGTAATGGATTATCTCATAAACTTGTGGAAGGATAAGCCGGAGACCTCTGATACCTTCTCTTCTCCTGACAGGGTTGTACTTAGTCCCTACTTCATACAGGTTTTAGTTCTTTGCACCTCTTTCTCCCTTTTTTGCTCTAGTTTAGTTATAGTGGCATTTGGGAGGTTGTTTAATTTTTGTTTTTGTGAATGCATAGTACTGCTTGGAGTATGATTTCTTCGCTGCAACAGTTCCAAAGTTTGATGCAAAAAAATCGGCTAAACTCCTCCCAATGTTTGTTTGCAAGGAAGAAGATCTTCTTAATGCAAAGCTAGTTAGGTTTTCATAACTCTTTGCTTTTTTTCAATCTTATGTACATCCTTTTGCTGAGTTTGTCAAGAAGTTTGTGTTCATCCTGGTTATGCAATACCTATGCTTTATAGTTTGTGTTCACCATTTCTTTCATTCTTGGTAGGTTTTTTTGATACTATTCAAGCCAATTAACACAGTAGTGCACTACAGTGTGTATGTGCTGAATAGATCTCGTGGGAGCATTGACATCCTTGATTCACTTCCTTACAGTAATAAGGGAATGTCACGAACATCTTTCCATGGAGACTGCCAAAATATCGTGAGTGTTTCTTAGCCTAAACCTCCTTTCATATTTTCTTGTTTGACACAAAGTTTATTATTCCTTCCGTTGACAAAATATCTTTCTGTCTCTACTTTGGTAATACTGCTTGAACTATCTATCATTTGACAGTTGAACTTCTAGTATTTGTTTAGCTGGATCTTATGCAAGTGCCGCTTTTATGTACCTGAACTTAACTATTTTTGGTTAACATGTTTTTGATTTCATCTTATTTGTCATTTCTGGCAGATCAAGAGATTTTTTGGGTTGCTCGAGGAGGTGCACAGCAAGGCAGCATACAAAGCGAGCAAGCAGCCTAACTGGGTGAATATTGCAAAGAGGCCGACCTTTATCGATGTTCCAAAGCAAGTGAATAATGATTGTGGTTTCTTTGCCATGAAGTTCTGCTCTACATATGATGGCGATGAGCTTGTTGATGATTTCGGTGATGTGGAGGTATGTTTTGTCTCATCATCCTTTTCAAATTTTTTTGTGTTTTTGCTGAGACGCTCCTGCTGTGGTTTTAGTTATCCTTTACTAAACCATCATTTCATTTCTTGTTTGCAGGCTGCTACAGATGACTGGAAGGCCGAGTTCATGCACACTCTAATCTTTAGTGACAAGAATGAAGTCTTGCGTATAGAGCTTCCTAAAGAGATCCAGTCCTTGTGCCCGTGAATTCAAAGCATTAGTTTCAGTGTAAATTTGATTTCGTAAAGATTTAGGTTTCATAATGATTGGAACGATTCGGTAAAGATTTGATTGTAAGAATGGTGTAGTAATTTGTGTAGCTACAGCTACAGAACTATTATTTATGATATTGAGGACAAATGTATCTGGTGTGAAGAATGATTTGGCTTTGAGAATTTCAATGTACTACATCGTTTTCAGTATCCATGTGCTGTGTGTTTTTCCCCGGCATATGTACTTGAACTTCTCTCTGGGCTATGGTTGAACTGCTTGTTTTTTTGTGTTGTTTAATTTTGGGCCCGAACATATGATCTTTGACTTGAACTGATGTTCGAGACTTCGATGGGCTGCTGGTTTCAGATGTGAGAGGATTTTCGGTGTTGTGTAATGTATTGCTATTTTTCAATTCAACCAATATGTAGCCTTTTGCAGAGAATCTATATGTGCTTTTTTGTGATTTTTCAACTGCAAATGGTTTTCAATTATAACTTCGTGTAAAAATATTGTCATACAGTCCTTTACGTTTCTTTATCTTTTTGTCGGCATTCAACATGAACTTCTGCACGTATCCAAATAGAAACTTCACATCTGAATGCTTTGTCTTAGGCTTTCTAACCTTAGTTCATACGGCAATACATTTTTTTGTAGGCATATTTTTTCCTACATCAATTTATATACCAGAACTTCTTCTGCAAGATGACCTGAACTTCAGACTGTATACCAGAACTTCCACTGTAATCTTACTTGAACTTCATAGTGTATATTTTTTCATTTATATTCTTGATTGCACATTTATTGAATACATCACCAGCACAACACTTCCTCTCCTAATATATAAAGACTTCTACAGAAATATTACTTGAACTTTACAATGTATTTTTCCATTTTATTACTGCTTGCTCTTTCATACAATGCATCACCTGCACCTCCTCTCATACTATACCAGGACTTCTGAAGTAGGCTTACTTGAACTTCTAATGTATAATTTCTTTGAAAGTACAATAATAGAAGTTCAAGTAAGCTTCTTCTCCCTAAAATATTGTTTTGAAAGTGGAATAACCTTCATCTTCCTTTTCCTCTTCATCTTCCTCTTCCTCTTCCTCTTCATCATCCTCTTCTTGTTCATTATCCTCTTCCTCTTCCTCCTCGTTTTCCACTTCCTCCTCCTTCGTCTTCCTCTTCTTCCATGGTGTCTACATCTTCATCTTCCTCTTTATCTTCCACCACTCTCTTTTTGCTGGCTCTAGGTTTTGCATCATGTTTCTTCTCTAGCTTTTCGCTTGTCTTTTCAGCATCAGCGCGCTTCGGGCATGCTCTTGCATTATGTGGTTCATACTCCTTGCATATGCTACAAAGTCTGTTGCTTGCTTTCTGTGGGTGTGGTTCCTTGTTTTGTTCTATAAATTTGGGTTGCTTGACCTCCTCTGCATCGTTTCTTTCTAAGAGTGTTGTACATGTGAGCTTGTTGTGTCCTGCAACCTTTTTGCACACACTACATTGCCTGTGTCCAAGTGGCACTCCGTTCCCATCGAGCACGACGACTTTTCCTGCAGGTGGTGCCTTTATTTGATCTCTCTTGTCTCTTTTCTTTGCTGCAGAAATTTTCTTCCTACCCTTTGTTTCATAGTATAGTGGTAGTTTCATCGTCTCTTGCTGCCGCTGCTGCATTTATTGGTCAACACACCAATTAGATTGGTTGGCTTGAGTAGTGGCCTGGAGCATTTCAGCTGCATAATAATGATGGTCATCTTCAATTTCAGCATCCTCTTAAGCCATCCTTTGGTCAGCATCCGCTTGATTTGCTAAATGTATTGCATCAAGCTCTTCCACTAGCCTCTTGAGAACATAGAAGACTCTGTCATATCGCTGGTCACATCTCATCATTTTCTAGTTAACCATCAAATTTAGCTGCAGCAAGATGTCTTGCTTCGATAGTCTTGAGCTGCCATCCGATGCAGTCGTGTTGTAGTCCCTTGTATCAAAATGTTGGTTGTGATTTTGCAGTCTTTGTGTACCGTTTGAGGATATACTTGTCTGGAAATTTTTCAGGCTTTAGGTAGGTAAGTATGTTCATGATGTGAAGGCAGAACAGGCTTGCCTTTTTGTGATGAATACACAATACATAGTTTGTGAGCTAACAATGAGTTTCATCTATTTGATATGATACTACTAGTTTAGGTATTTAATGAGTTTGTTTTTCCGCTCACCTGTGTGTGTCCATAGCTTGCATTCACACTTGTATATTTCATTATCAGGGTCAGCTACAACTTGGAATTCATGCTTTGACCAGGCAAGTCTTTCTTCATCTTCATGGCCAGCCTTGTTGTGGTAGTACATATGGTACTTTGTGGGATCTGCTGTAGGCTTTGCACGAAATAGTGTCGCTTTTCTCATCCTAGTCCTCATCTCGGTGTACACGGCACTCGTGTACTTGATAGCCATGTGTTCCTCGTAGCCGTAATTTGTTTTTATCACATGATTGGTCTGCACACATGTCAACAAATAAGATATTAGGCCAACCAAAGTCATTTTTAAAACACAATATGCACATGTTGAAGTAAGTCACAATATGATGGGGGTGTTTTTTGTCTTAATACCATGTTGGTCATTGTTTGCTCGTTCTCCTTCTGCATCCGAGTTTGTATGCAGGCATTTACCCGCCTAGCAAACTTGTGTAGGTTCTGGGTCCCCTTGACAAACCCTCTCTTGAGCATGTGATTCATGCTCTCACTTCGTTGTGTGGAAGTCATTCTAGCACAGAAAATGTTCCTGTAATATGCTGAAATCCACATCTTCCTATCATTCCAGAGCTGCATCATCATCTGGTCGTTTGCAGGTTGAACTTCTGCACAAGTGTAGCCCAGACAGTTTCAAACTCTGTAGGCATTAGCGACCATTTTAAGATCGCTCTGAACTCCTCTTTGAATGTTTTATACTTTTTGTACAACAATGCGAGGTATTCCTTGATGTTCTTCAGGATGTGCCATCGACATAGCTTGTGGACGGTGTTTGGGAATGATTGTGGCATAGCTTTCACCATCGATGGGCACTGGTCTACATGAATTAAAAAATGAAACTTGCTTTTTTTTACTGATGGTGAACTTATGTTGTACAAGTACTTGAACTTCGTAGGTAGCAGTAGGACTAACTAATAATGTGACATATATTTTTTCTTACAGCAGTGTTGTTGAACTTCTATGGTACCAGTGCTTGAACTTCACATGCATAACTATATTTTTCCTGAACATGTTTCATGTGTTTTTTCTTACAGCAGTGTCCTTGAACTTCTATGGTTCATCTATTTGAACTTCACATCCAGAACTATATTTTTTTCTAAACATGTGACATATAATTTTGCTTCTTATACTATTTTTTTGGACTTCTGTGCTAATAGTGGTTGAACTAATTGCTTTACATTATTTTCAGAAAAAACTTGTGTACCCAGATAGAATGAAAAATTGATGAAATTTGTAGAGTTTTTTTTTTGAACTTCCTGTTAGAATGCAAGTTGGATGTTTGTTGTTCATGCACCGTACAAATGTATCGAACAACCACTTGATTGACTTTTCATCTTCATCCCTAATTATGGCAACAACAAATATCGTTTACTGCAAGTGAAGGTTTGTTCCAACAAACACTCCTAGAGGCATATGAAATCTGTTGGTCTTGTAATTTGTGTCGAATGTGACGCAATCGCCAAAGTCTTGATATGCTCCTCGACATCTTGCATTGGACCAGAAAATGTTTTTAACTGTTTTGTCGTTGTCTACTTGTATGTCATAGAAAAACTCATCATTGATTGCCTTCATGTCTTTAAAGAAAGATACAAGTTTCAATACATCATCCAAATCATCTTTCCTTGCATTCATTGCTTTCCTGCAAATTATATGCAAACATGCACTTTGCTAGCAATGGGTTGTGATTTAGGATGCTATGTACATTGCAGTATGTGCATTTTTGAATACTTACTGGTTTAGTAGGTCTCGTCCGGTCATACTTATGAAGTAGCTTCCATATTAATTTTTAGATAACATGGACATGATTGTTGTATGCTTGACATCATGGTACTGCAGGAGATTTACGTACTCCAGAATAGTGGGGTCATAATTCTTGTGTGAGTGCAAGAATACCAGCATGTCATCAGATTGCATGAGGTGGT
Organism: Triticum aestivum; assembly: GCF_018294505.1. Classification (NCBI taxonomy): domain Eukaryota; kingdom Viridiplantae; phylum Streptophyta; class Magnoliopsida; order Poales; family Poaceae; genus Triticum; species Triticum aestivum. The sequence continues at coordinate 317,912,817 of NC_057798.1, forward strand.
GATTATGATTGTACTCAATGTCCACTACCACACATCTGTCATCCTCCTGCATCTTCACCCTCATTCTGGCATTGCACCCTGTCCTCTACGATGTTTTGTTTCGTTTCCTGTCAGCCTCTGAAACAGAAGTCGTGTGTTTCCCTTGGAACGCGCAAACAAAATACTTATGATTGTCATTCCCTCCTGTCTTCCTGATTCCAAAACCTACGTGTCTAGCGTATCTGTTATAAAATTTCCTTGCTTTCTCTACATTCCGGAATCGCATTTTTAGTCTTGGTATTAGATAATCCGGGAGATCCGGCATATGTAGAAAAAGGAAAATAATCCAAATGGCACGTTAAAATGTAGTTTATGATCTTGTTATCCTAGGGGGAGTATAAAATTTGCAGATAATACACGATGCATATATAAATACCTAAATTTTTGTTTCACTTACGTGCGTGTATGATCGCAACTCCACTGGAGTCTTCCGCTGGCCCTCTGGGATGGGGCACGATGGAGTTATCATAGCAGGATGCAGGAGTGGATCACGAGGAGGAAGGAGTGCTGAAGATGGCCTCTCTCTTGTTTGCGTCCTTTTTGCTTGAGGTGGTTGTGGAGGTATTGTGATCCTACTTTTTGTTTTCTCTCTTGTTTTGTGAAGCAATCCATCTACCTTATGTCCCGTACAATTCTGAGTTGTAGCACCAGCAGGAGCAGCATCCAACGGTGGTAGTGTGCAGAGTACTCTCCTCTGTGTGTGTGTTCCTATTGGATTTATCTTGGGATCTGATTTAGTTGCTTCCCTTTGGCATTGACGAGGCACACCAGGATAACCTCCAGAGTTACACGCAAGGCTTGAGATAACCCCCTCCTCCATCGGCATGCTTGGGAGTCTGTTGGTGGATACAAAGAATCTGCGTGGGACTTCCGGCGTCACCCAATTAGGTGGAGGCGCAAAATTTTCTCCATGTGTTTTGGGTGTCATCCAATTTTGGTTGGAGCAGGTTGCTAATGTTGTTGGTGTGTTTGAGGTGTGACCCATTGAGGGGGTGGTGCAATGAGTACAGGCTTAGGATTGTGTACTTGCTGCTGGGAACTTCTAAGCTTCTTCATGTGTCTCTCGTCTTGCTGACATAAAAGGAAAAATGTTTGTTAGCACACAAGTTACATCTGCCTATAACTTTGTAACTGAACTGAGCATTATTCACAGCCGGAACTTCACATATAAAAGTTGTGTTCATGTACATATTTTTCCCTAGGACCGGCATCACACTCTGTACTGACCTGAGCATCTGCCAATAATTTTGTACCTGAACTGAGCACACTTCACAGAATGAAACTCACATTCTGTCAACTATACACTATTTGATTACTTATATGTACCTGAACTGAGCACTACCGACACCCTGAACTTCTTGTTTGCAAAGGGGAAATACTATCTACAGCTAAAAAAAGACTAAACCTTCATGAGCTTGAATGCTTGAACCACTAGTGCATACCAACCTGACCTTCATGTGATCACATGTATGTTTTTTTCCTTTTATTTTGTGCACACAACCAGTTACTTACCAACCTAAAATCTAGCACACTTACCAGTTGAACTTCACATGGCTTTTCACATCTGAATGCAGGCAGGGGTTCTTCTATTTTGTAGCCTGGACTGACGCTCACTTAATAGTTGAACTTCACATGGCTTTTCACATGTGAATATTTTCTACTATTTTGTAGCCTAGACTGAGGCTCACACACTACCAGAACTTCACATGGCTTTTCACACTACCAAAACTTCACATGGCTGTAAGAAATTAACAGACAGAAGGAAGTTCGACAAAACCCTGGCTACAAGTTCGGCCAACATTTTTCCAGCAGTAGATAGGCCACCTTGAGAGCAATTCATCGAGGAGCTAGGAGAGGAATTGCATGGGAATCCTTGTCTTGCAGAGGGCACGAAGTTCATCTGCATGAAGAAAGAAGGTCAGGCAAGGCAAGATTGAAGGAGAAGGCAAGCAGAGTGAGGAAGTTCATCTACCGTTGGTAGATTTGAAGGAGCAGCCGATGCGGCCTCCGCCGCCGAGATGCTTCCTTGGTCGTGCCGTTCGACGTAGCTTGCATCGGGGCCGTCATCTGCTCTTGTAATCTGTTGGGCGGTGAGGATGGATCGAGGAGGAGGCTTTTCAAAAGTCCATGGCGGCCGTTCGTCGCAAAAATCCGGCAGCTTCGCCGGCTCCAAGCGACATGGGCTCCCTCGCGCCGGCGTCCGCTGTCGCTCGCTCGCCCGCCCCGGCTGTCGGAGGGGAGGTAGCGACAGAGGGATGGCGCCGGATTCGGTCATCTAGGAGCTTGAGATAGAGGGGATTCGGCCGGGGAGGAGCTGGAGATGGCGGCGATCCATGGGGGGAGGATAGGGATCGAGGGTAGGAGCCGCGAGGAGGGGGGCTAGGGCGGCTTGGATCGGGATCGAGGAAGGTCAGGAGGATCCTGTCAGGGTGGCCTCGGGATCCCGTGGGTCAGGCCGGCTGGCAGTTCGAAAGTTCGGGAGGGCCCTGTCGGGCCCTTATAGGGGCTGTTGTGATCCAAATAACTATTCTAATCCTGGGATTAGAATAGTGTTGTCCTATATAACTATTCTAATCCTGGGATCCAAATAACTATTCTAACCTCACTACTGGATGTTCATCAAAGTGATGGACAACGACCTCGCAGGCCCACAGAAAGCGTCATACGCGAGTATCGAGTGTCGTGTAGGACAACCATCGACTGCATGTGGCCAAAACATGTATGTATGAAAGGGTTGTGTAATGTTTTAAATTATGAATTCACGACTCTGATGTGGCACTGGCCTGCCTAACAAAATGGCCAACCCACACGGTGGCTCACAGCTCGTAGTGTACTGCGAGCCACCCGCCACCCCCAGACACACACACACCCACATACACACTGTGAATCCACCGCAACTACGATGCATGTTAAATTAATTATCCCGCGGTGAACATATATATGTTACCAAAGGAGGGACGTTTTAATTTCGAAAAAAATCAGAGATCATTAAGACGTTTTAGTACATTAATTGATTAATTTTCTATGCGTATAAGGTGCAAAAATCAAATTCGACCTACATGCACACGTGACAGTGCACCTAAATGGATTGCAAAAACACATGTGTCTCACTGGGTGCATGTTTACTCCCCATGTAGCAATTTTCAAACAATGAGAATCTTGATTTTTAAATTATAGTACATCCAAAATTTATTTGAAGTTCATGAAACTTATCGTGCTGTCATATGGACACCAATACAAAGTTGCATTGTACTTTTTTGTTCAAATTTGAGACCAGTTTTGATGTCATCTTTATCTAATTACAAATGGGAGATTATTAATAGTTGGAACCAATATCCCAAACGGACTATTTATTCGAACCGTGAGTGTTAGACCAACAATGGATACGTGCCATGCTTTGGTTAAGCAATAAAGCGAAATCATTAATCATCCAAATGGAAAAACAATATACATGCCGCCACGTGACTAGTGTGCCATGCGAGCAGGCATGAGTTGATGGGACGCATGCGAGCAGTCCGCCGCTTAGGCAGACCAGTAGGCATGCGTGCAGGCGTGTGAATTGATGGAGGCGTGCTCGCTGTGCAGTGTCATCGGGAGGCGTGCAAGTAGCTGTGTGAAACGGCGGTGGGCATCACTACAAAAAAATACACTTCCGTGATGGTACGTGTTTGTCACAGTAGGTCACGTTTTTTGTCATGCATGTACATCCATGACGATTTTATGACAGAATCAAGATAGTCTTACCTGTGCTGTCGTAGAAGTATTCCATGACATTACCAAAATTATCATCACGGAAGATGTGGCATCCACTATAACAGAACGCTGTTAAACTATCGGGTCGGGTTTTGGATCCGATAACCCATTAACAGCCCGGACCAATGGGAAATTTCCACGTGTAAAATTCTGATTGGCCGGATGAAACACGTGTCAGCTCGTTAGTGGGTCAGATAGGCGCCTATGATATGTCGACACATGCGACGGCCCACCACTGGCCCATTTAGCTTACAAAGTCGGCCCGTTTGACTTTGTCAAAAGTTAACGGGCTGGCCCATGAAAAGCCTGTTAACGGTCTCTTCGCAAATAGCCTAGTTTATGGCCCGGTAACTCATGGTCCGTTAGGACCAAACGGAAATCGAACATCATGTGGGCCGTTGAATATAACACCAGCCCGTTTCACTTTCGGCCCATGTATGGCCCACGACGTCTTTCGGTCCATATGAGGCCTTCGTATCATTAGGCCCTTTAGAGGCCCACGGTGACTCTAGCCATAATGAACAGTAAATTTCTTTGTACATGTTAACGACCCGTGATTCACATGGGCCATTTCCAGCCCGTGTTAGCTTTCGGCCTATTGACGGCCCATACATTCTTGGGCTCCTTTCCGGCCCTTGATTACTTTCGGCCCTTTACTGGCCTGTTCCCCTAATGGGCCAAATTCAGCCCGTGGCAAGAGTCGGCCCGTTTCTGGCCTGTTAACCTGTTGCGCCGTTTCCATCCCGTCCTATATTCCGGCCCATTAACGACCCGTTATGCCTGTGATAGAATTAAGCCTTTGATGCCCTCCGGCCTGTTAACGGCCTGTTACCGTGTTGGGCCGATACCAATTACGCCCGTTTATGGCCCATGTAGACCCATTTATCGAACGGCCTGAGGCCCACCGATTCTACATTCCTGTTGGAGGCCCATTTATCAACGGCCCGTAGGAGACCCATGGATCCTATGGCCCGTAGCAGGGTCAAGGTTACCATGGTTCGTATATGGCTCATGGTTGTTGCGGCCACTAGAAAACCAGGGAAAAAGAACACTATGAAATAAATAAGCCACTAACACTAGGCTGTTAAGGTGATTGCACAGATTACATCCACTCGGCATCAAAGATCGCCACCAGTGCAAATATAGGGTACACCCTACACTACACAAAAATGTCTTGCTATTTTCTTCAGCCGGTGGCTGCTTGTTAAGAACAAATTTTGTATCACACCAAAACAAATTACAACTATAAAAAAAGGAAGGTTCGCATAAAAGTTAACAAACTAGCAGATAAATGCACCACTAGAAGCTCAGTTCATTTGACCTGACTGTTACATTTTCATGTTGTATTGTCCGATGGAGCACCATAACCTTCGCCTTCATTTCTCCTAGGCTCCTGAATAACATAGCAAATGTCTGATAGTCTAGTTTCAAAACCATGCATATCTTGACGACATTGAACAATGTCTCTCCTTGTTTCACAAAGGGTCTCTGTTAGGCAATGGACTTGTTTCTGGAGCATAGATACAACATTGTTTTTAGCTTGCATATCTTGATCATGAGGCAGTTTGGACGAGATTGCCTTAACAACCAACCCAATATTACGCAGGAACGTGCTTTTGGCACTATTAGTGGACAGGTACTGACCCATTGCAGCAAGACCTCACATTGCGGTTATAGTTGCCTCGCGACCTTCAGAAGGTGGCGGTTCGACCATTTTTCCATAGCTTGCTGAAAAGTTGAGTTTTTACATTAGTAGTGCCAGAACAGAAGATATTATGGTGGCAGCAAAACCAAACAAAATAGCTTTGGTCTATATACATAACTTATTCTGGTGAACCCATGTAAAATATTAGTTGTATTTTATTGCAAAATACATAATAAAACTAGGTTCCAAACATATGACCATGTACCATCGCTAATGTATTGTCTATTTCTTCACATTGTATTGAGGGCTAAGGATAAAGAGACAAAGTTTATAATATGGTAAGCATAGTATGACATCATTCATATCACAAAACAACTTAGAACAGAAAAACTGGCAATTGTAACATTGTGTGGGCAAGTCTAGCATGGAACTAGATTACAGGTCAAGATCGAAGGAACATCACTCCTCTCTTTTAAACCTTGTACGGTGCAACGATACGCTAAGACAATTGTGTATAAAATTGAAAAGAGTAATAGACATTGGCTGCAAACCATGCAGTTCAAGGCACAAGTTAGAGTAAGTAGTAGTTAAACGGCATGAGGATTAAGGACTTCAACAGCGGCTTTGACTGGTGTAGTCATGCTCTTCTTCTTGTTGGTGTGACAGTCCTTGAAGATTTCCACAGCATTTGGTTCAGGTAATTTTTGGTCCTTGCGGGCTTTCCTCTGCATTTGGAACAAGTCAATATAGATCGATAATATGGTACAGCAAAAAGAGTGAAACAACAGCTAATTACAAGAGCCTCGTAGTGTGCAATATAGCTACGAGATCATGTCGTCTGTTGGAATTTCACTTTCATACGGTTGGCCTTGTTCTTTGAACAGTTCACCTACAAGAAGATAGATTCGTGTGGCACATGCATAAATAGGACTTTAACATGTGATCTGATCACATATATATAATGTACCTGATACTTCAGATCAGACCAGTGTTTAACAAGGCCTCTCAAGTCTTCATCTGATGTATTTTCCACTGGAGATGTTTGGGCAAGTTCACTGTTAGCCTTTCCTTCAAAGAGAGTTTTCCTCAAGTTATACCGATACTATCGTAGAGTAGACTTGAAAACATGGGTGCAAGCTTGTCTGGTTGCATCATCTTGGCTATCCATCTTGAACCTCATCTCTTGAAAATTATGGGAGTCTCATTATCAGCAACCTAGAAAGTATGGGACAGAGCAAGACGATATTCCTAGTTTCCATACATAACCATACTTATAGATAAATGGTCGAGGAAGGTGTTGAACTGGGTTTCTTCTTTGTCATTCCTGTACTGAATCCATGTTGCGAGGATGCGTACATGACACCTAATGGCAACCGCTGCCTCTGATACTAACTTGGATGACTCTGTAGCATCACATGGCCTTTTTAAACCTGCCTCAAAATGGATCTCCATTCTTCCTCCTCTAGATTTAGGTAATCTATCGAGCATTATCCCTGATGTTTGTTTCCACTTGCACCTAGGTGCTAGTCCAACAATGAACATATGAAGTGTTAGTGTACATCAAACTGTGAGACTACATATAAAGAAGCATGCAACTGTAACTTGACTCCAGCAACTACCTTCTTGTTGTTGAAGCTCACAAGGTTCATCTGAGCTTGCCAACTCGTCTTGTGTCAAGAGTGCTTGGGAAGTAGTGTAAGGTGGCAAGGGAGCTTGGGAACATGCTGCTAGCTCTGTTGACGCACGAGTAACTTGTGCAGCTAGTAGTACTATGGAAGGTGTTGCAAGAACTAGGGATGTCTCCACTTTTTTGGTGGCAGCTATTTGTTTTTGTTTGGCTTTTTCCATAGCTCGTGTATCACGAGATACCCTTATTGTAGAATTTTCTGCTGGACTTTGACCTTCTATTGCACCATCAGTACGAGCAGAATCTGCAGGATTCTTCCGCTTCCCATTCCCTGCCATTCTGTGTTTCTTCCTCTTTCTTTGTGCCATGTTAAGTCAAGCCGACAAGAAAAACGAATAACAATTTAGTTCTTCAAAAAAAATTGATGCATGATATAGACGAACTAGACTTTGATGTTAGACAACCACATGATATGAGGATGTAATATGTACGAAAAACAGGACGTAAGAGATAACCAGAACTATGGTGAGTAAACTAAGCAGAAGACATTTCACTAAATTAGAAGCAATGCAATGGAAGGTAGAAACCATATGAAAGATGCTACAAATATCGCTCTGCCAAGTTAACAGTGTCTCATCATAAATGGCATGTAAACAAATGTGAAGTGGTACAAGAAATAAATCATATGCAAGATGCAAACAACATCACACTACCAAGTTAGAGGTCTCTCATCATTAGTGCCATTGCATATTCACAATTTATGATGTGTAAACTAAGGAGAAGGCATTTCAACAAATTAGAAGCAATGAAAGCTAGACACCATATGAAAGATGCAATGAATATCACTCTACCAAGTTAAAACTATCTCGTCATAAGTGCCATTTCAACAAATTTGTAGTACAAGCTAGAAAAGAATGCGATATGTAACCTATATCACACTCCCAAGTCAAACGTGCCTTATGATAAGTGATTGTTGCAGGTTACAGAACAGTAGTAATTTGATGTAAGAACATGGTGTGAAAGACAGATATTATATGTTCTAGAAACAGGAACACATGTCTTATTCACAAGTATAATGTGTAAAGTAAGCAGATGTAATTCAACAAAATTAGAAGCAATACAAGCTAGATATCACACATAACATGCAACCACATATAACAGTGCCAAGTTAGAGGGAGCAGCAGTGATGGTGCACTACGGGAGACGTGCTCATCATCAACACAGCTACGTTGAGTGTCTATGCGTGTGTTGTCTTGCAAATAATCTTGGGGGGATGGAGGAGTAGAATCCATAGAGGCCCTCCGTTTGCAAGGAGTACCTTTATCCGCTGCCTTGCTAACTTCCTTCCGCTTTATTGATTTTGAATTGTCAAGTAAAACCGACAAGAAAAAGCAATAAAATTCTCTCTTCAGAAGTCATTCATGCATGATACTGACAATCACTACTTTGATGTAAGGCAAACACATGATACCAGGATGTAATATGTACGAAAAATAGGATGGCATGGTATGTTCACAACTGTTTGTGTAAACTAAGCAGAAACCATTCCAACAAATAAGAAGCAATGCAAGCTAGACACCACATGAAAGATGCAACCAATACGACTCTGCCAAGTTAAAAGCATCCCATCATAAATGGCATTTCGACAAATTAGAAGCAGCGCATGCTATAAATCATATGAAAGACGCAACTAATATCGCATTGCATATACTAAAGGTGTCTCGTCATATTGATTGATGCGGGATACAAAAATAGTTTTATGAAGGACATGCTTAATAGACATATGTACTATGTACTAAATACAGGAAGGCATGTCACATTAACAGGTATAATGTATAAGCTAAGTAGAATAGCACATGTAGTTTAACTAGATTGGAAGAATTACAATCTAGACACCATATGCAACATGCAACCACATATCACGCTGCCAAGTTAGAGCAAGCACCTGCGATGCTAGTGTAGGGGAAATGCGGTAATGAACTGCATAGCTACAATCACTATCTTCATCTAGCCTTGCTGTTTGTTGAGAATCATGTCGGGAGGCTGACGCTGCATTCTTTAAATGAGTAGTCCACTTGCCTGAATGCCTCATCATAAGTGATTGATGAGGGATACACAAGAACATTAGTTTGATATAGAACATGGTTAATAGACAGATGTACTAGTATGTACCAAAAACATAAAGGCATGTCATATTCAAAGGTATAATGTGTAAGCTAAGAAGATGCAATTTAACCAAATTGGAAGCAATACAAGCTAGACATCCGGATGGACTGGTGAGCATGATCATCTTGGAGCTGAGAGCCTGGTGGGAGGCGGGCTGCTTCGCCACCATTGTGCCTTTTTAGTTGGCTTCCAGGTGATGCATGTATGTGCTGGGCTTGTCACTGGCTCGGCCAATGCCCTGACTAGCTATTTGTCTTCTAGTTCTCACAGGATGGTGGTTCATGTAAAGAATATCTTTCCTTATCTTAATTTAGACCGACTTCAGCCTTTCGAATACAAGCTAGACACCATATGGAACATGCAACCACATATGATACCGCGAAGTTAAAGCAAGCACCTGGGATGGTGGTTCATTGCGAGCGAGGTCATCAACTCCGGAGCTACGTTTACTGTCTCCATCTGCTGACATTGCACCCTTTATAGTGTTGTAACATGCCTTGCCTACCCGCATACCAAGCTGGAGCGACTTCTCTCTTTTCTTTTCTGCTTCTCTCGAGGCAGAGTCTGAAATACCCTTGCGTCAAAACACAATAGTGAGAGTATGGGTGAAGTGTGTGCTGAACTAGTGCACTGTAAAAGTAGCAGATAGCAGATGGCTGAAAAATAAATGACAGGAGAGATATGATAGCTCTACAACATTGCATAACAAAATTAGATTCTACTCCATATGATTTTGTAATATATGAGCATAGGAAATGTAAGTACTCCTCCAGCACACCACCACATGTGGTCATATCAAGATAACAGTCGACTGGAAATAAATAGGTCAGTCGATTTTTTTATGAACCGTCCGATCTATAAGGAATGGGAAGATGGACTTCGTCTACCTCTTGCCAGTCACTATTGACGATATTTCTCGAACCGCCAGCGACCACCGGCCCAGACCCCTGCCTCCGCCGCCCCGCCCTCCCCTCAACCTCACACCACCGATGTGCTTGGCAGCGCCCCCAGGCCATCCCTTTAATCCCGGCCAACCTCCAAATCGGGCGCCAACAGCTCTAGGCCCCACAAGCCCCTAAGATAAACACCGAGGCACAACTTCCCCGACGTAATAGGCAGACTAGTGCCTGTTACACTCGGGAATGCTTCCGTTAATTGGGAATCAACTGACCAGGAATTGAAATCCAGGGGGCGACGGACCTCTAGCTATGGTGAAATAGTATATGAGGAGAAACCTTGTGCATCGCGGGTTACTAGGAACATCTAGTATCAAGAAGAAGCGGTCAACTAGTGTCTTCTGTGGGATGAATACCGTGCAAGAAGACATGTAAGATTTGCACGAATACGGCAAGAGGAGTACCCTTATTGGTTGCCAGTGTGGTCTACTCCATATGTCACGACGATCTTCTTTTTTCTCCTGGGGAAACCGCTATTTTGGAGGACGGTGGATCCTTGGACAAACCCATGGCCAAATTGTTGAATGTGTTTCCCTGGCCGTATATCGGCGGAGGGGAAGAAGATACGAGGCGGCGAAGGACGGCATAGCAGGAACAGCTCCGGTGCGGTAGACGGTGGTGAAGTTGGAGCGGCGGCGGTGAGGCGCAGGACGACGTGGTTGAACTGGCTCGGGTACGGACGACTCGGCCTTGGCTTCAACTACTATTCATGGAGGGCGTTGCGGTTGAGGTTGTGTTGGACGACGACATTGGGGTATCGGCTCTGGCATGATGGACGAGGGCGGCGGTTGATGGGTGGGATGGGGTGGCGGACAGAGGATGCTGGGGTTTCGCGGTTGGTGGAGAGGTAGTTTTTGCACACATGGAGTACGAATGGGGAATCGGATGGGTGGGCGGCGGGGGAGGGGGAGCTAAGGGAGAACCATCTTTCGGTCTGGGATGCACTTGTTTTTGCCTTTTTTGAATAGAAGATGGGACGCGCTTGTTTGAAATTTGGGGAAAGTACAAACTTTGCCCCCTCTTAAATTTCGGACCTACTACTGGTCGGGGGTAGGATGGTAATCCCAGGTGTCCCAAATAGTGGGCGAGAGCGATTTCGGCCGCCCGTATGTGTTCTTAGGCGGCCATTGTGTATGAATGTTTTTTGGAGGCGGTTGCATGGCGTCTAGATGAAGGTAGAAACCTACCCTGGTTTGGACCTTTGGACGTCGGGCCGGTAGGTTCCACGGGTCGGAGTTATTAGAAAATTAATTTCCTTGTACTACCAAACATTGGTCTCACGCGGTTTCGGGCGAGTAGAGGCTCTTTTGGCGCTTCGTTCGAATGAAACACAAGTATTCATGTTTAGAGTACTCTTGAACTTTGAGGATTGATTTGAACTTGTATGTTTGAAAACCTCATTAAATTAACCACTTATTTTTGAATTTTGACACTTGAAAATCCTATAACTACGGTTATTTTGGAATGGAGGAGCTAAATTTGAATCTATTTTGTACGCGACTACATATGCTATTATTTACAAAATCAGAGCAAAGATTGGTGCCCCCATAATTTACGTATGATTTACAAATGCCATGATACCAAATTAAAATAATTGAATGGACTTCATGTTGAATTCCATTTTTTTAAACCACCTTAAGTTGAATTCAAATGTATCCTAGTTCATAGATAGCTATTCATAATGTTCATTGTGTAACTTTCCTATGTATAATGTCCTTTACACACACACAACATGAACTATACTCACGTTTATATTCGATTGCTAAAGCGATGCATTGTCTGGAGTTCAAAATACTAACTATGTGGATCAATTGTGTTGAATAATAACATAGACATGCTCAAATTCAATAGAATCTAGATGTCTGATGGATCAATGATCATTCCTAATGCGAATTGCCAATATCATGATCGCATCCTAATATTTGGATACAATTTATATCTTTAATCAATGTGTACATCTGTCTTTTACGTGTAGTTTCACTCTCCATCAGTGGTCTCTCACACATGCTCATACACTCTCTCCCGAGGTGTCTTTCTCACAGACATGCTCTCGATATAACCCTCCCTCCCTCTCGTAACCATTTACGACTGTTTTCACTAACCATAATCAGACACACTCTTCCTCTCACAAGCATACACACACACAATCTCCATCGACCCTTTCTATATACATAGACTTGCCTACGTGTCTCCTGTATGCACATTATCTTTAGGCCTCTCTCTCACGCATTGTCTCACACCTCTCTTCCTAATCGACGAGTATGATTCTAGTACAACATTTTGTAGGATGCCCCTTAAAGTTAGGTTGGATGAATAGTAATATCAAAGATAAGGGGTTACCTTAGTCCGAGAACCTAGGGTTAGAAATCCTAGTCGGCTTTGTCAGTGGACATAGAGTCCTTCACAATCCTGCTATCTTTGTCTTGTACGACTAGTCATCCATGGGTCTCCCTAAATGCGTCACGGGCCGACCAATGTGGCGCAGGACAGAACCGAACTAAGGGCCTTACCTCGACCCACCTGACCTTACACGGTAACACACCCTCTGCCCCCACGTCTCATTATCTTCTCACAACCACACATACCAACATAGACACCACACACACAGAAATTCTCCTGGTGCATCTATCCCCTCCCCCCTTGCATACACACTCAAGGGAAACTCTCGCCGTGACGTCATATTCGTGTATCTCTCTCTAGACCACTCCCATTTCTCGTGCTATCTCCCCCCTAGCCGGCCCCTCTATCCATGCCTCGAATACGTAATACACACATACCTCTCTAGGACCTGCCAAATTCATCAACTACACATTCACACATGTTACATCACGTACCCCTTTGATCTAAAAAGCCCTCTCTCCACGTTTATTTTGCATACAACATTCCTTTTGAATAAAGTGTGGCCAACAAATTATTTTAGAATTTCTACATATATACAACATTACAAAGTTATATGGAGGAGTATGAATGCTAATTTGCATTGCATGGTGCCCACAATTATATTTATTCCGCAGTGTGAATTTGTATATTTTTATACTATATATAAAGTTAGTCATAATAAAGAGAAACCAAGAGCATCTCTCTCTCCATCGCACACCCCCCCCCCCTCTACGCCACTTTCACGTATGCACAGAAACTATCTCCAGGTCCTCTAAAAGTAAGCCCCCAACACATTCATGCATGTTTCATCTTTCTCTCACGATATATATAGTGACGATCATTGTATTTGAAGCGAAAGCATGATACGTACATTGGACTTCAGAATACACTCATTACGGTCACCATTTATGTTTTGCGGTTATTATACAGCCACGGGCTCACCGTACAACTCTGTATTTGCTCAAGACACGACTAGTTGACTAGTTAAATGCTCCACGTGGCACCTCTAGTGTTGCATCACATTATCTCACTACCATTGGGCCCACCTGTCGGCTTGTATCTACTCTATGTCTACACTCTTATAAAATACACTCTTATAAAAAATAGAGTTGGTGATGACGGTATGCCTGCCATCCTGCAATATAGGTCGTCTAATTTATATCTGACGGATAGGAAGGAAACTATGGCAATTTTGCAAAAAGGTACCCACACACCTCTCCGCATTAGCAAATAAGACCTTCCCTCGTTCATCCTTTTCTCTTACAAGATAAACTAGTCATACAAATGCATCTTGATGTTACGTGCAACGCACGGGCATCTTGCTAGGAAGAATGAAAAAAACAACAAAAAATATTGGACGGTGGTTCGAAGTCATGACCGCGGGCATAGCGGACAAGGTGGCCTTGTAATGGTATGCTGAGCCGTCTGTTATAACACACATGAGCTGTGGTGGTGATTATACACACATGCATGCATGCACACGAACTGCATGCACGCAACACTCACACTCACACATGCACCCACGCACGCACGCAACACTCAAACATACACACGCAGCCACGCAGCACTCACACACACACACGCACGCATGCGTGCACACACCAGTACACCACACGACCAACACACACTCTCACGCTCAAGTTCTGAACCTACACGTGCATGCGCACACATCAGGCCCTGACAGACACATACACAACCAGGTGATTCCGCGCACGGGTTGGTGTCTTGTCGCCCCTGCGTAAATTTGTGTTTATCTGACCTATTCCCAATGCGAACTGATAGGTGGGATCCACAAGGAATGTGGTCAATTTAACTAGTCAACATGGTGCCACGCAGACTAGTCAACATAGTCAACATATATAGTGACCGTAATCAGCTTATTCTGATGTTCGGTGACCGTATTACGCTTTTCTCTCTGTAGGCCCTCCACAACTACATCTCTACACATTCTCGCATGTTACATCTAACAACTACGCAATATAGCACTACTACTACACTCTAACATAATAAATCATATGTGTTTTTAGTTTTACTAGATATCATATTGTTACTTAATTATTCAGTTTGCATACACTGAAATTGCCTTTGAAATGTATGGCCAGTATCATCTACCGCGCAGGAAAAATCCTGCCCTTTCCTGTTTAATCGGGTTTGTATCAATGGATCTTGCGAAACGGCAAAACTATAGTACTATACAGTACAAGTGACAGTTCATTGGGCCGCCGTGTCGTGTACTCCTCCGTCCTAAGAGTGGAGTGCTCGCTTTCATAAATATTCTAGTCCCTTTTTCCGACATGTGGGACATCAAGCTACCGGGTCCACGTGCCATACCGAAATACGGTGTAGAGCAGCCGGGGCGAAGCACCCCAGTCATGGCGCCGGCATAGTAATGAGCAATGAGGCGTCAAATCACAAAGCTGCACCTTTCCCGCAGTTAAGTTAGAGGGACGAAGTAATAATGCTAAAAAAAGAAGTTGGAGGGACGAAGCAACCATCATTTCACTTGTTGCTGAATCCACTTCTCCCTCATCTTCTTCAAGTTAACCATGTGTTGCTTCTGTCATTGTTCTGCCTCATGTGGGACGCGGATCGGCTTGGTAGAGCACTGACATGTGGGGCTGCATGTTAGCAAACCGCCAGGACAACATCCTCTAAAAATAAGAAACCTCTCCCGCCATCCACGCGGCAAAATCCCCTCCTTTTTACTAATCTTTATTCTATAATTTTTTAGATCAATATAATTGAGATTTGTATAGATAGCACACAGGAGCAAAACCAAGTGGTACGGTTAAGGCATCCACAATGTGTAGCCAAATGTGAGAATAGCTTTTGCCATCGTGGGAACTATTGTGGACAGTGCTGCCAAAGCCAAAAGGATGGAACCGAAGCTCCCTGATTGATTGATTGAACGAATAGAAAAATGCAACGTCTCTCCTCTTTCTCCCGTGCTTGGACGCATGTACAGTATAGAGCACAGAGTCTACTCCCCTGTCCCTTCTATCACAAATCACAAAGCAGTAAGGCATCAAATCACAAAGCACGGACGAAGCAACCATCATTTCACTCTTTGCTGACTCCGCTTCTCCATCGTCTTCTTCGAGAAACCACCTCACCGCACTAAGCTGGACGGACGACGCTATTGTGTACTATTAGTACTAGTACATTTACACGTCCTTTGGTTCAACGGACTTCCTGGATGAAAATAAGTCGGCTGTCTTGGCTTGCAGGCGGCACTTGCAAATGACTTACCGTGGTCTTCCCCAATGGTGTTCTCCGTCGAACGCACTTCGCCAAAGCACAACGTTCGAGATATCGTCGGCGTCACCGCAATGGGGAAGGAAGTCAAATATAGTTACTACCTCCATTTTTTTGTACACAAGGCCAGTATATCAAAATTACAATTTGCAAAAGGCCACTAACACTAATCGAGGCAAAATTGATGGGGTTTTCCTCATACTAGCAACCAAGGACATTAATATACCCTGCATGCATGCGGAAGTGAGAAGGTTTGTTTGCATGGCCCTGCATTAATCAAGGGATGAGGAGTGAGATGGTTAGCTCTTTGGGATTTGGAGAAAAAAATACGCATTAATTGACACGTCGAACAAGGATTTGTATCGATTAATCCCGCGAAGGAAAACCCCGCCTTTCTTTTTTAACACTAGTACTCCTAGTACGTACATACTCATCCTGTTTGGGTCTAGGCGTGGCATTGTCGTACTTCGCCACCCATTTTTGCCAAGCTTGCCTAAAGTTTTCAAAATGAAAAGGAGGTACACTTGTGCACGACTGTCGCGGTCACACCTTACCCTCACACGGTCGCTCCTGCACGCCGCGGTCGCACCGCACCCTCACACGGTCACTCCTGCACGCCGCAAACCCAACCAAGGGAACGCACCCTCACTGACACGTGTTGTCGCATGTGAACAAACCAGACTCAGCCATCCTACCGCTGACACATAATTTTAGTTCATAGAGTACGTTTATCCAACCGCATGTTGGGGAGGATCCGTACGGCCCATGCGGTGGTCTATTGGGGAAGAAGAAGAGGTGAGGAAGAAGGGTTAGGTGACATAGGATATTCATCCAAACTCCTGAAATGGTAGACTAACCGAAATGATGAAAGTCAGGTGACTTGCATAACAGTATTGTTTTTACACAACAAAAGATCCATAAGAACAACAACATAAAGAAAAACTATCACTGCTCGCGAAACGAGACGGCCTCGTCGTCTTTGGCTACCGACGCGAACCAGCCGTAGCTGCCGATGTGTGTCTCTGCACCGTGGTTGTCCTCGGCCTCCAGCTCCTCGTTCACGTAGAGCGTGTGGGCACTCTGCACACAAGAGAGCACCGCCCAGTTCAAGTCGAGGACGTCCAATTCCGCCTGCATGAGGGCCTCGATGGCAGCGGCATCCGTGCACTCCGTGTCGAGTCGAGCCTCCGCCGCCCGGTTCAAGTCCAGGACGTCCGATACCGCCTGCAGGAGGGCCTTGATGATAGTGGCATTCGCACGCTCTGCGTCGAATTGAACCTCTGTAGCCTGATTCAAGTCCAGTAGGTCATGTTTCGCCAGCAGGAGGCCCTCGATGGCAACGGAATTTGCTCGCTCACTCTCAAGTTGAGCCTCCGCCACCTGGTTCACATCCACAACATCTGATTCCGCATGTGGGCCTCGATGGCAGCGGCATGCGTGTGCTCCATGTCGAGTTGAGCCTCTGCCTCCTGGTCCTCCTTTAGTATCGCCAGGTTGAACCGCTGGTCCTCCTGCAACATGGGGGACTCGGACGCCGGCACGAAGTCAACGTCCATCGTCTCATACCCATCAGGGGCCTTCTGCGCCGCGACCACCGCCGACATTGGATCGGCTTCCTCTTCCTCGTAGCTTGGCTCCAGAGAACTCGGGGATTGGCCCGCCACAAAGCGAGCTTGGGAATGGAGATCTGTGGCACCGACCACCGCCATGATTTCTGGGCAGCGCTCCGGCGTTAGCATCTTGTACTACGTGATCCTGTGGCCCACCATGGCTTTCTGGTGAACTAGGGGACGCTTGATGCGGGCTAGGGGATCAAAAGGAGGGGGAACGGGCTGGAGATTAGGTCTGGTTTTTGGGCAGTGGCTAGCGTACGCCGAGCAGCAAAGGTTATGATGTGAATAGTGGTTCCAGTGATGACCGGTCAATCGGTTTTGACTGTACATCGCTCTTGTCGCGTTCGCATTGCACCAGGCACGCTGGACCCTCCACGGCGCTCACTGAATGGAACACGCTTCGTCTTGCATTTTCGCTCGTTTTTGGGACTGCAGTAGAGAGCAAACCAACGTCCCTCCCCCTCCCCCGCCCGCGTCATTTATACTACCACTCCCTCCGAGTAAATAAAAACAGAGGGAGTATACTACAGATGAGGATCCCCTAACGTGGCCGAACCCATTGAGTAACTGACATGCGGGGCCTAGCAAGCATGGGGTCCGCCAGTAAGTGACCGAAAGGGAGGGTAAGGCAGGGATACTTACGTCGGAGGATCCACTTCCACTACTACTCCCTCCTTCCATTTACTATACAGGGCCTAATGCGTTTTTCGAGGCTAACTTTGACCAAATGTTAGAGTAATAATATATGACATGCAACTTACACAAAGCATACGGTCAAATTCGTATGTGAAAGGAGCTTCCAATGATATAATTTTCACATTATACATATCATGTACTATTAATCTTGTCAATAATCAAATGCGGTTTTGAAAACGCATTAGAGCATGGTTAATTAATAATATAGCCAGTCAATGGCTATAAGGAACTACCATGTCATCTATAGCCATCATTTATTATATGCACTCATACAGTAGTGAGGGCTATAAGGTTGGCTATTTCCCGCAAAAAAACTATATAGTTAGCTATTGTATTAGTACTTTTTCCCATCTCCTCTCTATCTCTTTCTTCATATTTATTGTATTTAACTAGGAATGAGTATATAGCTAGGCTCTTGCATGACAGCTCACTCCCCTTACTTTTTCACATCTCTCTCCTCCACATAGGCCCTATATAAATGGAAGGAGGGAGTACTACTATGAGCACTGCATACTCTAGTACAGATGTTGTCAGTACTCCACTAGTACTATTGGACAGGGAGCTTAAAAAAGTTACTATTTGACTGGCTATACATGGAGAAATCCTAGTAGGAAGAGCATGCGCGAGAACAAGCACATTCACGTGGTTGAAAACAAATTGGAAACCATCTCGAGTACAAATCTAGGAGTACGTATGAATCTAACAATATTGATTGGGCGTTGTTGAATGTTGATACTTTTTTCTGTAAGTTTGATCAAAGTAGAGGGACATTGACTACACATAAAACTTATATGTACACTAGGAAGGATCAGAGGGAGTATATTGTACATTAAAAAATGAACGAACATTGAATACCCTTTATATATGATTTGCGGATGCTATGTTCACCGGTTCAAAATTTTAAATCCGCCTTAGGTATCACACATGCCCCCACTCGTTCTCTCTCGATTTCATCTCGGGGTCCTGAGATCGATCGGAAGAGGACTAGGGTGGGTACAATACGTTCGTTTCGCTTATGAACATACAATATACTCCCTCTGATCCCCACAGACCCCCCCCCCACCGTGGGTCATTTCTATCATAGAAACAGACCAAACCTTTATCTCCTTGCGGGACACGCAATTGATCTCTCAACATCAATCAATCTCGTCAACATGTGTCGGGGCATGAACAGAATGGGATGTCAAAACTAAGACGCGAAGCGACACGTAGTGGAGGAAAAGTTAAACTTTAAACGAACCGTTTGCTTGTATGCATGGCGGACAAATTACAACATTGGAAATACAAGCATGGTCTAGGCCCACATGCGAATGATACTCGGCGGAATGTTCAAAAGAGGCATGCGGGAGGATGGACTCGACCGGAGGGCGGCATGATCGATAGAGAAGAGGGTTGGAGAGGAATGAGAAATAAGCAAACGCCACATGATTATACTTGAACGACTCAAATAAACAATAAGTTGTCTCGCTTGGCCTACATAGTGAAAGGCCTAACGCACAACGCGGAGAACTGACGCTCGAATATGGTCAGTGAAACAAGGAAACCGACATGTGGGGCACACTTTTCGGGACGATGTAGCGCAGAGTAGTCCAATGGAGGAGCTGGCCCACGACCTCCTCGCCACCGGCAACCGTTCATGTGGGTCATGGGGGCCAGCAACATGGCGCGGCTCCAGCACCACATCTAGACACGGCGACCGCGGTGAGCGACACGCTCATCTTCGCTGGACACGGTCAGTTTCAGTGTGCCGAGGGTGGTGTTAGTGCTATGGCACGACCAGCAGTATGTCTGGTTTGTGCCCAAGGTTGCCCCATCAAAGCATTGGCTAGCAAAAATTTTGGTTGAGGTTTTGGTTGCCCATGATTTGGCCCACATTGGCAAGAAAAATGAACTAGAGTTGGCTAGAGTTCATTGGCATGCCAAAAAATGGCAACCATCCAAACAAAGACCAATCTTTGGGTCATGACCAAAATTTTGGTAAGATGCACTTTGGCCACAATCCAGACACACCCCAACACCTGGCTCGTCGAGGATGCACGGGGCACCGCGACGCGTCCGCGGAGTGGTGTAGCGCAGACAACTGCATCCCCAGGACCTGAGACCATTCCGGGTCGTCTTGCTTTTTCAATGACATGCGGCGATCACATGTGAGCAAAGGGCATCTCCAACATTGCCACGACCGCAGCTGACTACCCTCGCACACCAAAAACCCTTGTCCCTCGCGCTGTCGTGCGGTGCATTCCCAGCCGGTACCAGCTGCCCACAGTCATGTCGTCCGTCCGTATGTCGTCATTAAGAGGCTCTGTGCTCGAGGAACCAACTCCGGCAACTTAATGACCCACCCGGACGCTTGGCCTCACCAGAATGCGCTACTTAAAGTGGCAACGCCAGGCTAACCTCCACACCATAGCGCATCGTCCTCCTACCTGGCACCACATCCACAATGACCGCAAGCGCTAACGCTCTACGGGAGAGATTGTCTTCGGGGATGAAGCTCGAGGTTGCCGCCCTCGCTCAAGTTGCCTCTTGTGACGCAATAGCGGCGTAGCCGGACGCGGACGCGACCGCATAAGCGGTGGCCACGCTGGCGGCCGATGATGGGAGCACCGTTAGCCACGCGTCCTACTTGCCTCCGTCCAACGTCTGGCACCGCCGAGGTCGGGGATTCCTCTGAGGATGAGTAGGGCACGGGAGGTGGCACGACATGGTGTGCCAACTGGCCGGTCCATATCCCGTGTTCTACTCTTCCTCGCCGGAGACCGTACCTTCACTTCACGGGTCTGGAACCCTGCCCCCATACATAGAGATCGCAGATGCAGGACATCGGTCGCTATCGTAGAATAGGTTTAGGGTCGGGTTTCTTTTATTTTTCTATCCTATAAAAGTTCGAAATATAATGAAAATCTGCCGTGTTTGCATTAATCTCGGCCGGTGTATATGAGCTTTCACAATAATATAGTATATTGTAGGAGTACTAGCAAGATGCCTGTGTGTTGCACGGAACATCAAGATCTTGTGGGAGAAAAAGATGAACGAGGGAAGGCCTTATCTGCAAATGTGGAGAGGAGTGCGGGTAAATTGTCATAGTTTCCTTCATGTCCGTTAGATATAGATTGGATGGCCTATATTGCAGGATGACAGCCACAACATCATCACCAACTATGCTTTTTATTGAACCGAAACAAAGCTAACATGTGAAGTAAATAAACACATAGGGTCTATACATACACAATTTATCTTAGGCACTCCAATAGTACGTCCACTACACATTCACGCATTTCACATCTTTCTACATCTACCAGAACCTACGAAAGGGTTAACGTAAATTGCATCTCTCTCTCTCCACCCCTGATTTTCATGGTGGTGGGCCCCTCCCTCCCCCAATCTACAATCAACTGCTCACGCATTTCACATTACATTAATTATGTAACTGGGATTACATAGGTGTAGCATTACTCGTCCTAAAAAACCCAACTAAGCCAACCTCCCAGCATATCATGCGGAAAAAGACCCGCCGTACCGCTGTAGTCGGGATTACTGGATTACTAGTAGTAGTATCGATGGATCGCGTGAAGCACTAACTTTTTTTTGAGGGGGAGAAGCACCTAGTTTAAAAGGAAAAAATGCGGTACACTCACAGCACCCCTGTCGCGGTCGCATTGCACCCCACACACATTCGGTCTTGCACACTTCTCACGCAAACGGAACGCGCTTTGGCTTGCCTCTTCACTAACGCAAACGAAACCGACCATGCGCCAAACTCCCCCCGCCAACCGCGCGAAAATCCTCCTCCCCCCCCC